>NC_061493.1:16112477-16429477 GCF_022539355.2 Hippoglossus stenolepis
ATAAGTGCTGCCTGTGGTTGGCGGGCAACATGAAATGATGTCAGAGGAGTCAGCTCGCATCTTGTGGGGGAGACAGTGTGAGATCTTTTGGCCTGATGACAGCATGGAGACTGAACCTGGTTAACCTGCTCAGCTGCTCAGGCGAGGGCCTCAGGGAGGGAGTCCAAATACTGCTCACTACTGTGTACATGTGTGTGTGTGTGTACTTGTACAGATATCTTTGTAAGGACCATATTGAGCCTATAGAACTATACGTAGTGAGGGTATTTTTGCCAAGTGAGGAATATTATGGTAAAGTGGGGACGTTATGACCGGTCCTAAATTTGTGACCCATGTTCCAAAGGCTGTTTAAGGGTTAAGACTTGCTTGTTCCCCATGAAGACTACCAGTCCTCATAAGGTCAGTTTTTATGCTGGAAAGGGTCCTAAAGAGGTGACAAGTACGAGAACACACACACACACACCCTCCATGACTCCAGAGGATATTACATTGACTTTCATGGATTTCCTGGCACCTTACTCTTACCTTAACCTTAGTTACTGCTTGCCTGACCCAAATATCTTAACCTAAACCTAAAGTTAACCAAACCGAACCTTTACCTAAACCTGAAACAACACAAAACAAGCTTAAAACATACAAACATATCTTGCACGGCGTTTAATATTATTCACATTAAGGGGACCTATAATGTCCTCACTATTTAAGCTTTAGGCTCAAAATGGTTAGCACAAAGATTTCTGCACAAGTACACACACGTATACACTCACTTGTCTCACTATAGTTGTGAGGACACTCATTGACATAATGCATTCCCTGGCCCCTAACCCTAACCATAACCCTAAAACCAAGTCTTAACCCTCAAACAGCCCATTGAATTTGTGAGGACTAGCCAAAATGTCCTCACAATGATGGTATTGAACCTAAATTGGCCCTCAGAACTAAAGACACACACGCACACACACACACACACACACACACACACACACACACTAGGACCGCAGTGCAATTCGCAGAAGAGGAACAAGAAATAAAGCAGAGTGGTGAGGTGTTGGTGCGCGCTCAGCTCAGCTCGGCTCGGCTCGGCTCGGGTGGGACGGAGCTGCTCACCGTCCCTGACTAAGACTCGCACACACACACTAACACACACTCAACACACTGAACGCCAAAGTGTAGCATCATTTAACACTGATGGATCCGGAGTTGTGCGCGTGCTGCGGCTTCCGTGGATGAACGGAGCCGATTGACGCGCGCGCGCTGGAGGCAGCCGCGTGTGATTTCCAGCCTCAGTCATTGTGGCAGCAGCAGCACGATGCGCGAGGGAGACACACAGAGAGCTGAGGAGCCTCTGCCGGAGATGTCGACCGACAGGAATCCCTCAGCCTGCCCAGGAAATATGGACTAAATCCGGCTTCTCCGTGGCTGTTTCCCCCCCTCCTCCCTCCTTCGGCTTTTTTGTCTGCACGTCGCCACAGTGTTGTAGAGTGGACCAGGATGCCGTGTGGGCGATGCTGCCACAAGGGATACGTTGTGATTTCGCAGAGATGTTTGGCCAAAGCGTCGCTTGCATATAATTAGAAATAAAGGAGGAACTGGGAGCGCAAGAAGGGGGATCTAATAATAAAAAAGACATCACCACCTGTTACCAGGAAAAACCAGGTAAAAAAAAAACCTTGCACGGACATTCACATTCATACAGAGCATGATGGAGGTAGCAACATAATTATAATCATGTCATTAATGCACTTTTTGTCCTTTTGAGATGTGATTTTCTTGTGTGAAGCGATCACCAATGTGAGATCCGAAGCATCATCTCATCGTCACATTGGTGTGATGCCCTGAGCACAACAGTTTGACTTATGACGGGCCTGCAGGATGAAACATGCCTGCTGTGTGTGATTTGCAGGGGATTTATATATATATAAATATATATATGTGGAGCTGGCAGGAGCTTTTTGCTTTGCCTCAGTGCAGGTGTACACACACACAAGCAGCAGACGCAGTTTCTCCGGCCAGTGCAGAGGCAGCAGACCCCCTCTCTCCTCCACTCTGCTATATTCGAGTACCCTCTCTGCACAGGATGCCCATAATCCAGAACAGTTTTCTTCCTTGTGCACGAACGTCACTGAACTATTCACAAATCAGTCCTGCACCCTTCTTTCCGCATCCTTCTTTCTTTAAAACACATCCACTGAGTGATGAACCAGAGGAGGATTCCAGCCTGACGCTGCTGATGCTGCTGCTGTAGGGTCCAGTGTGTGTTATTAGCCTTGCAAAAAAAAAAAAAGCTCCTGAATCCTCTCTTCCACATAATTTACATTGCTTCTCTAACTGTAAACTGCTCTGGCAGGGTGCTTATAAGGCAAAGCTTGTTTTTTTTGTATATCTCATTATGGGCTGCAAGGTGACAGACAATCAGTGGATAAAAAAAAAAGAAAAAGGAAAAACCCTGGAGATGGAGAAAGAGTGGTTTCAGGAGGCGCCCCCTGCTCATACAGGCATATTGAGCTGCAGCTGAGCGGAGCCGGTCCATTTGCTGGTCATAGGTCAGGAGCAATCTGTGTGATGCACTGGAGGTCTCACTTCTCAGAGGCTGAGACGTTGACATGTCATTGACGATTTTATGCCCCGGCACACCCAGCCCTCAGTTCTGCCTACATGTGTCCTAAATCAAAGAGCAGCTTGACCGAGTGACAGAGGCACACGGGCAGAAAATCCGGTCTGAGTGAAACAGTGTCAGTCACGTCTTGTCACCTTAGCGGAGCCGGGTTCATGAACCCCTCGTGATGTGCTGGGTGTGGATCTGCTGACAACTTGCCTCAAAGTTTATTTTTCCCCCCCCACCATCATGATCTAAAGTGCACGGGCGTCAATCAACGGTCTGCAAACAATGGCCGCACTCCACAGTGAAGAGTTCCTCCTGACACTTCATTTTCCTTATACTGACTTAATCAATAACCTGCTGGTTCTGCTGCAGCCTAATCCCACCGGGTCATTTAGAAAAAAAACAGGGAAAATCCTTAAATGTCTTGAAATGCTCAACCGGGATAAGCTGTCCTACGGCATTACAGGAAGCGGTGGATGTATACATTAGCATCAATTATGTACAGCAGCACATTCGAAAGTGATAAACTCCCCTGGCATCACGCAGCGGCTTGATATGTAGCAGAGCACGTCTGAATAATCAAGGATTACATACTTTCCAGTGTGTATTCAGAGAAAGCAAGTGTGCTACCTCTGAACATTTTCCTGCAGCGGCTGTTCTGGCTAAAGGGCGGCTGCATGGGAGAGCCTACGGTGTGTCAGCGTTAGCCTGGACGTCTTAATTTTACCATCCAGCCCCCAGAGCCCAGGCCAGGCAGCAGAGAGAGAGACATGCATCACACCTGATGTTTCTTTGGGGCTTTTTACAGCAACTGTTTGGTCGACCATCCATACAAACTGCTCCAGATGTGGAATTCACAGAGGAGAAGCCATATGCTTTTATTGCAGCGTGATGAACGAGCAGGACAAATAAAAGAAATCGAGGATATTTCTCTTTAGAGAGAGAGAGAGGGAGAGAGAGAGAGAGAGAGAGAGAGAGAGAGAAAGAGAGAGTGTGCAAGAAAATCAGTGGTCTGTTGGTGTCATGCAACAAGAAAGCTATTAGTCTGTCTCAGTGGAGACTGATGGCTAATGAAGCGAATGCACAGCAAACTCTTGTGGAACATAGAAGACACAACTCTCATTTATATGCGCCTCATACAGCAGCCATCTGATTTAGAGGTTCAGGGCTGCAACACAGGCCGACACACTGAGAGCTGCACATAGGTGATAACTGCCCCATCAGAAAACCAATGAGGTGTTGGAATATTCATCTATATCTATATAATGATGTATGATACTGGCTTCACATCGATATCTCCAGCACTGGGCTTCTGTGAAGTGGAAGTATAGTGTTTCTTTTATGCTTCGTAAGCTGTGAAGTAGCCCAGGCTGGACAATTTTAGGTCACATTTGATTAATGTGCAGCGTCTGCTTATTGGTGAAGCCCTGTTGCCTTGACAGCACGCTTGCAGCTCAACCTTGATGGAAGGCGGTCTCCTACACTGTAAATTGCATTATTATGTCTCCTTGGGAGCATTTGGGATTCACTCGACCATTAACTTCACAATTCTGTCATATAACAGCAAAAAAAAAAAAGGGGTGACGATACAGTGACGACACAAGCATTTGATTGATTCATTTTTGAAGTTATTTTATTGAGGCATAAATGTCAGGTTATGAAATGTGCAGTTTTGCTTCTTTTCTATTTTCTATCACCGAATTCTGATACGTCTGTGTTTTAAACTCTATTTCAAAGACGTCCCTTTTGCACATTTTCATGGAGACGCCTCAATTTATCGATTAATCTAGAAAATGTGTCAGTGATTAAAATAGCGATGAGTTGCAGCGCTGAAGGATGCATGCAAATCGTCCAGGTAGTAAAACACACTTATCTTAATGAGTTTCTAACTGCTGCTTCTTATCCACGTTGAAATTTACAACTTTTTAACGTTCATACTCTACAGAACGTCATTTACATCCCTTAGATTTGAGATTTCTTTCATGTCACACAGTTTGAAGCCATAAATAAGAGACAGCTCCACGTTTCCCGACTTTATGTTTAGTTGTGAACAGATGTGTCCCTCGACTGTGCCGCTTCGTTGCAGTGCAGTCGAGCCTTCAGCGAAGTGCCGAGCTTTTTAATCCTTTCATGCACTCAACTCGCAGCATGGGGCCATTTCCAGGCCCCCAAGTCTTCTCCTGCAGGGCTGCTCAGGCCTCAGCGCTTAAATCACAAAAAGAAGTGATTATATGTAAAGGCTGTATATTTAGAATCGACACATACACTCATATACAGTGGTATAATTATGAGAGCGCTGTAACTCAATGTGGTACAAAGGCTGTGCGCACATTTGCTAAGGCTAATTAAAGCGCTAATGTAAGATCACATACTTGATTTGCCCGGTCTATTCATCCACATAATGTCACATATGAAACAAAAAATAAAACTGATTACAATCCAATCAGGGAGCCCGTTAGTGCCGGATCGGTTTCTTCCCCTTGTAGTTTATTATGTCTGTTTTTGCTACCTGATATCCAGCGTTAAAAAAAAAGGGAACCAGTTTATGAAATGATTCCGGCTGACTTAAGTTGGCACCCACCTGATATCTGGTGGCTCCCGGTTGCCAAAAAACATACATCACAGTCTGGAGGGTCAGGAGCTCGGCTCATAAATGTGTCCATCACTAATTTACTCCTCTGCCTATCATTCATGAGCATCTGGCGCCGAGAGCACCAGTGGCTGCCGCAGGGGGCCGCAGGTATTGACTTACGAGGCAATGAAAGACTTATTTTTTGACAAATGCGCTAAAAGAATTGAAAACATGATGAGACGCTCTTCCCACCTTTCCTGCGAGTGATCGATGTTGAACATAATCTGAAAGAATAAGCAGAGGAAGTAGCACCTCTAGCGGCGCAGACAACAGGCTCTGCTGGATACTGAATGTGCTCTGTAAATACAGAGCTGTTCACACATCTGCCTCACCGCAGGAGTGAGACCGGGGGGGGGGGGAGGCTTGGTTTATTAATGTGTCACAAATTGTCAGGTGAAGAGGAACCTGAACACAACACACAGAGGTTTAAACCATTTAGAGCTGAAATGAGTCAACAGAGAAACAAAATCTGCAATAAGTTTCACAATCACACAAATACTGTCTGGTTCCAACTTTTCTCATGTGAGGATTTGCAGCTTTTCTCAGATTTATTCATCCATTCATCCATTATCTATACCGCTGATACTTTTAGAGTCACAGGGGGAGCTGGAGCCAGATCCTGCTGACATTGAGCGAGAGGTTCACCCTTAACTGGTCGCCAGCTTGTCACAGGTCCAACATACAGAGACCACCCTCTCAGCTTTATATGATTTTAAATTCAAATTCTCTGGGTCCCTGTATGTGACACTAATGGTGATGCAATGTCAAGGGTGAACCCACCCCCCCCTCTCTCCCAATGTCAGCTGGAATTGGCTCCAGCTCCCGACGCGACCCTGAAGAAAGTAAGCATTCCAGATAATGGATGGATGGGATTGACCAGAAAACCTTAATGGAGACAAAATCAGACAAATGAATTGATAACTGAACAGTTAATTAATCACAATTTATGTTAAAAAACAAGACAAAACAAGATATTTAGGAAGATGCTCTGGGCTCAGCTGGAAACCTTTGATGAGGGCTGGGCGATATACCTCCAAAACTTCAAGATTAAAATTTCCTATAAATAGATATTGACAATATTATTTCTTTTATGGGTTTTGCTCCTGAGTGAAGGTTGTGTTTTTCCTTTATGAACAGAAGAAGATAAACACTTGATAAACAGCAAAACACAAATCGGAGGCAGATCAATTACGTCTTATATCTCCACACTGTGCTGCACAATGCATAAGCAATACATCAATATAAGTTGAATTCATTGCGATTGGGGAAATTTACGATGCAGTAAGTATTGATTATTGTGTTGTGGCCTGGCTCTTCTTTTGATAGACTGGTTCAAACCCTGCTGAAGTCAAGAATAACAACTGTGATAACTGATCAATAAAACACTTTAATGTTGAAAGAGCGATAACAAATTAGTGCTCTGCCTTTTCTGTTATCTACAGAAAATAAAACTGTTTCCTTAAAAATATTTACATTTATAACAGTAGAGGAGCAAGAGGAATGTCTTTATATATATATTTTTTGACATTAATCGGACATAAAACGGTGTCAGTGTTCTGCTGTTGCCGTTGAGCACGACTCTTTTGGGATGCTTTAGTATTTGAGAAGCACAATGTCTGCTATGGCACCGGCCAAATTAGAAAGCTGCACTCTCAGGCCCTATATATTCCAGGTCGCAGAGCAAGTGGACGTATACAGTGAGCGAGAGCCATCTCAATTTTGGGAGCAGTAAAACCACATTTGCCAGAGCACTGTGCAGACAGCTGCTCCACCTGCACGCACAAGTGACCATTCATCATCCTCTACGGGTCACAGCTGTCCTCAGGTCTAAGAGATGGAGACGTCAAGTTACACATCTCTACATCATGGAGGCAGCCTCGCTCGCTCCTCTCTTTCTCTGTTTCCTGCCATTGTGTCAAAGACAAGAGAGTCATTCGAGAAAACACTTCTTGGCAAATTGGTCGTACTGCAAATATCTGATAGCGTGGTTGCAAGAGGAGTTACGCTGACTCGACTTAAAAAGGCACAAAAGGTTCAAGCTTATTTAATCTTTGGATTCTCGGAGAATACAAAAACCCAGAAGAAGCAGAGGAGTGCTGGTGTCTGACAGGAAGTTCGGGAGGGCACCTGCTGAGACAAAGTGCCCGTCTCCGGGCCGCAGACACATTTTTCAGCTGACCACGTGAGCGCATTCATTTTTAATAGCAGGTCCACAAATGATGTCAGGGTTTCTCTCACATCCGTTGAACGCAGCTGGCTCGTCTCCGCCGCAGACACAGCTCACAGTGTGGGCGCGGATAGAGACAGAACCTGTGATCGTGTTTTTCGAATGGATCTTTCCAGAATCAATAAAAGTCCAACCACAAATCTGTGAAAGAAACACACACATTGGGGCGTATACTGAAAAACACTTCAGCAGGTTATGATATTATTCTACCTATCCTTGAAAAATAATTCACAAATAGTGTAGAATATACTGTCAACACATATTTGCCTGCCTATACAGGATATCAAACTAAGGCTCCAACTAAAGATAATTCTCATTATTGATCAATCTGCTTAATACATTGTTTATTAAATCAATGAATCAAGAGCTATAAAATACCATCAAATGAAAAATACCCCTTTTCGTAGCCCAAGGTGACATTTTTCAAACGCTTATTCTTGATTAATTCTCTTTTAATTGACCAACTGTTGCAGCTCTATAAAAACGTGTATATATAGCAATATAGTCGAAATTAGCATTTCTATATACTGAACTATTCCTCACTACGCTGCAAATAATATTAAATTCACATTCACTTGCTTGCTTATTAGATACACTTAGCTTAACACATATCTTGGTATATTGCAGTTCAACCAAACACCAACACAAATGATCATGAAGTTGAATCAACGCCTCTTCAACAATTACTTCACATCATAAACGTAATAAAGGTTGGATTTGATAGAAATGTGTCGTCTTAAACTGCCTTTTTTTAGCTAATACCTCATATCTTGTGCATTATAGCACAAGTGTACCTTCAATATCCGACGTTACAATTCAAGAGCTCGATAACCCAAAATATCACAAACACAATGAATACCAAGTGAAACATGTGACAAAGATTTTTTAAGTTTTCATTTCTTCTTCTATTTCTTAAAGATTCTCTGGATCACTCGCTCCTGCTCCTCTCTCTCTCTTTTCCCCACTTAGACAAACAAATGTGTGAGTTTCATCAAGGCGTCTCTCTCTCTCTCTCTCTCTCTAATCAGAAGTCAATGATTTATGCATTAATTGCAGCTTGAAACACATACGCCGTGAGTTCTGTTCTAATCCTGTATAACAATGATCATAGTAGCAACACTGCAGCTCAACAAGGAGGTGGCGTCGAGCCAACAATGCATACTAACGAGGAGGATATCTCGAGGGTCTGCTGCTGGAATTTAATAAACACGCTGAAAGAGTCATTTGCACTCGGCATACAGAAATCCAAGAAAATGCAAGAATGTAACTTAATTGCATTTTTTGGCTTTTGTGCAGATGAATCCATAGTTTTTGTATTTGGTCTTTTTTAACGAGTTTATACGATTGTTTTTGTGGATCCTCCATCGCAGTGAGCGAGAGATGGGATTCACAGTTTGGAGTTTGCTTTCTGAATTTCCCCTTGTTTTGCACCGGATGCGTATTCGGGAAATAAAGTCGTGAATTGCTTCTGATTCAACATCCCACGTACAAGCAGCAGTTATATCGACATGTTGCTGGCAACTGCAGATTACATCTTTTCAGTCGTAGTCAGAAGCATTTAACAAACAATATATTCAGCTCTGTCTCCCATCGCTTTATTCCTCAAGACTTTTTTATTCTTTTTTCTCCAGCTCTTATCTCGTCACAGCAGCTCCTCATCTGCAGGTGGCCTTTGTATCAGTGTGGTACCTTCGCCACGTCCCCTGCAGCACGGACACCGATTAGCGGCCGCCAGGAGTGAAACCTCGCTACACGATAGCCTCATTCTGTTCCTCAGCTCCACCGGGAGCGATCCTGCAACATCCACAGCCTGCCAGGAGGGGTGACAGCTCCACTCGCTGCCTCCCAAGTCACCAAAGCCTGTCAGCCATGACTCGGGAAGGCCTCCTGCTACGGCTCGGATCAGGGATCGACTCGCTGCTCGATGGCTAGATCTCACCACACAAAGAGCTGGGGGCCTTTCTGCTGAGGTAACTCTCAGTCTCTCTCCGTGAGTGTGAGCCATTTTTGTTCTGTACTGGTTTTGTGGAGTCAAGTGGCAGTCATGTCTGATTAGAAGTGAGTGGAACTGGTCCATGTAAATGAGGCCCTCGTGTAACATTCCTACAGCATACTTGTGTTTCTCTGTCCAGAGCAAATGGGATGATAGTGAAAGCATCTGGTGTTCATGTGCAGCGTCACACCTTTCATTTTCTAACCAGGTTAGGGCACTTTTTGCCGTAGCCTTTTTACTTGTGCCCTCTCTGACAAGACACCTCATTCGGTAACACACATCGATATTGAAACATTTATTAGGATACCTGGGCTCTCACCTTTGCTAATGAATTATTCATTAAGGCCTAATGGTCTCTGGCTCTATCCCGAGATCGCTCAATGGGTTGCGTTTCAATGAAAAATCTACTCCTCTCCATCGTCTATAATGAAAATAGGCATCCTGCTAACAATGCTGGTTTAATTTGACTGCAGTTTTGCTGCAGCGAGTCGGTCATGTCGTTAAGCAATTGCCTCCCCAGTCCAACTTAATCTTGTTTTTCTCCTTCGCAGTATCCCTCACTGCATAGTAGCACATGGATTTCAAGACTTCAAATGAAGAGGTTGGTGGAATTCAATCAATGGAGCAGTTTGAGCGAGGATTGACTATGATTATAGAAACTGTCGGGACATTTTCAAGTGACAGAAAAGCAGCACGGTGTGTCAGGAAGCATGTGGATAAAACAGCGCTCTGGGCCCCGTACATATGTAGCATTTAACACGTCTATTCTCAGACCTGCGCAGATAACCAACTCACTCTCTGTGGCTCTGAAATATATGATATTACAAACGTATAATAAATTCACACTGATGCATGGATAACTGTTAGCTTTTTGTTTCTGTTCGCTCGCATTATTTTAAATTACACGATCAACTGATCAAAACATCACATGTACTGATCATATCTCAAAACATACCTAATGATTATACCATAATATTGTACATTCCAAGCATCTTAGTGCCTGTCGTAAACCCGCCTGTTTGGAAATTGGTTGTTTGTTTGGCCTGTGGTGATGCTGGTTGCAGTTTCCTATCTGAAACTGTAAAAGTGACCTGCAGCAATTGAGCTGCAGCGAGTATAGATCGCTGCAGGAGTCAGAACCCTGAAGCTGCACCACCGCTGCTGCACAGAGAGCTGTTTATTCAAAGTTCAGTGAAGCTAGATTCAATACGCAGAACTGGAGAATCAGTTGTCGCTGCACTTTCTTGGGCCCTTAACAATACACATGCCAACGGTGAAGCTGATGAGATCAACAGTTCTGGAGATACGTGAGCAACATACAGGCAGACAGGGATAGTTGTAATTCTTACCGTCGCCTCACAACAAGAAGGTGCTCGGTTCAAGTCCTGGTTCGGCCGGGGTCTTTCTGTGTGAGTCCTCCATCTTCCTCCAACAGTCCCAAGTCCTGCAGGTTGATTCATTGGAGACTCTAAATTAGCCGTAGGTGTAACTGTGGTTGTTTTTCTCTGTATGTTGACCCTGCGATACGCCCCCCCCACCACCACCTCTCATGTCAACTGGGATTGGCCCCAGCCCCAACGCGACCCTCAAAGGATAAGCACTATAGATAATGGATGGATGATGAATAAATAATTCCTATCTTCTTATTGTGTTGTTTCAGATGTGAGAAACTGTCAGTGATAATCTACGTATTATATTAATAACATAAATTTAAAAAACAGACAGCGTTTATGAGGATCATACTCATGGTACTTTACTACATTGCTCCTGTCACTATTACACCCTTGGGATGTGAAGCAATGCCCTGGTTGCACACGGTGCAGCATCTGCTGCTGTTTGCACGGTAAATAATCATGTGCACGCGCTCTGATTGTAGACGATGATGTAGATAATAATGTAGGTCTGTTTGCAGGGGGAGAGTAATGAAACATAAGAGATGAGTCTAATTACGCACAATGCTAATTATACACAACAGGTCAAAGTACGTGAGACGCCGCCTGACCCGACTTTGTACAGTTATGGCACCACTGACCTCGTTTTTGCTCAGCTAATGACTCTCGCACGCACATTAGTCTAAATAATGTGGATTAATGCCCCCTCCCCGTTTCATTTCTCATGCCGCAGCTGCAGGCGGAGGCATATTTCTTTGCGTTCCTTATTAGAGGTGAAAGATAACACGCTCCATAAACTGACTCTGATTCCAGTCTGACCTGCAGTGGTGGTGCGCTCTGTTAGAACAGCAGCCGACTGTCTCCGTTAACTGATCGGTGGCGTATCCCGGGTGACAAGGACGCTGACACCGGTGGTTTCTTCTTCATGTTAATATAAATCTTGTTTGGTAGAGGGGCTGCTTTTATTTTGACCTTTTGAAGTACAGGGCAGGACAGGCATTGCAATTAGCCAGGGAGAGGGGGAAGGACATGCAAGATGCAAATTTATGCGGATTAGCATGTTTTTAAATGGATCATTGGAAACACACACCTGCTGTGGAGGAAGCATGGAAATTCAAATGTGCAGGGTGAGCTTGATTCCAGCCACTCAATTTCACAGCCTCCTAATTTGTCGCTGTCACCAGCAGCAGCCTTGCACTTACACGCTAATTTTACTCTCATCATGGATGTACACAACGCACACAGAGGACACGGAATTATATCACGACCAATAAAAAGCTGTCTTATGATTATAAACCATAAATATGTATTTTTTTCCTTTGTTTTATAAATGTGTGTTTATTACCCAGAGCGCTGAATAGTGGTTATTTGCAAGCAAAATATTTCAAATGAAAGACAAAAAAATGATATTTGCAAAAGCTCTGTGTCCCTAATTTCCATGTTCATCCTGCAACAAGTCCTCTCAATGACATTTCATTTCACGGCCAGTTAATTTAGTCACGGAGGGATGATGAATGAGTTTATCTCTCTGACTGTTCACAGACAAAGACTGGGATTTATTTGATGCAAGAAGGTAATGAGGAGCCGTTTAATATTCGACTACACTTGGCCAAAGATATTCTGACCATTCAAGAACAAGATGTCATCTGTGTGTCAGGGGAGCCTTTTTATTCAAGCGTAAGTAAAACAGTCCTGTAATTACTGAATGCTGGTGTGCCACACTTCACCCTGGTGCAATGATGTCAGTTACATGTACTGTTCATGAATACATGAAGGTTACAGCACAAAGATACTGAGAAACATCATGAATATCTGTGTTAATGACTCATCTGCAGCAGTTAATGTATTCTTGTGTAGTTATTACATTTTAATTCACCTACTGGATCACGTATATGTTATATTTTCTTAGTGTGAGAGAGATCTGTGGTGTCACTGTTCAAGTACAATGAAATATGTAGTTAAAGCCTGTAGATGCCTAATTTGTAACACACATGAATTAAGACTATGAAGTAAAAAAGGAACTAACAGTAAAAGCGTAGTGAAAATAGGATAAAAGTATATGAAAAATATTTTTTTTCTTAAGAAATGACTCAGATGAGCCCTGAGTCTATGACCTTCCTCAAAATTACATTATTCCTTTACTGAGTAAAATAAAACCTTCAAATACAAATGGATGGCGCGCTCGTGTCCTTTGAAACATGATTTCTAATTAACGAAAAAAAAGGGGCGAAGCCGAGGGGACGCTCGAGCAGAATGAGGATGTCAGGAAGCGTCGACTTCTCAGCTTCGGCGGTCGATATAACTTTTACACGTTTCTTTTAAAGAGAAATAGATTGAATTCGTGTTTCTCTATGAAATGTGTCGTGAATACAGTGTAACGATTACACACCTTTGTCAGGTGCCATAATATGAATCCGTTAGAAATTCACAAACACCAGAGACAACAACACAGAATTAAAAAAAAAATCCATTAAATTCAACAGATAAACTGAAATGGGACAAAACTGAAAAGAGAGAGAGAGAACAGACGTATCTTTACGACATGGAGGACTTCAGATATAAAAGGATAAGAGGAAGATGGGACAACAACAAGTCCAAGTCACATGACCAGATTATTACCAATTCTAAAATGAAACTTTGGATTGGTTTGATCTTCACGTCTTTCTCTTATTTTGCTTTGACCTTTCAGATTTTTCATTTTCCATTTTCCTCTCAACAGTCTGATTTTTACAGAAGTTATTTCTCAGTTATCAACGCTCACATAGACCCCGTACACACCTGGTATTAACATTTGGATTTTGTGATCCGCTCACAAGTGGACTCCTCCGAGTACGTGCGTTCACACCTGGAATCAAAATATGGCCGCACAAGCGTCTCATGATTGGATCGGAACACAACAACTTCATGTTAATACCAGGGGTCTACTGGGTCATCGTCTCAAGTGACTTTTTTGATTGGCTGTTGACGTCCATGGATTCAAGAATGCATTTTTATCTCGTGAATTTTATGTCAGACATAGTTGGATAATGTTGCTTTTTCAATAGATGAATATTCAGCAGTGACAGTGACTGAGAATCCAACACTTTCCTTGGCAGGGTTTCATTTGTCTGTGTAGGCGTACCTACTGTGTTTTCACTAGACTGCACTTAATTTAACATTCACCCAACGTGCGCTTTCCAAAAAATGTTAAATGTTAAAAGCTCACAAACAGCTTTTCTTAAAATGGACGGGACTAATATTCTGCAGAGAGAGTTTAAAAACATATTAACATCCTCTGCATGTCGGGCTGTGGATTGTCACTTAATTGAAAATGAAATTAAGAACATGGTAAATATGACACAATGCAGCAGCTGACTGATTCTCAAAGCACTGAACCAAGGCGTGAAATAAACACGTCAGAGGAATAGTTTGATTTTGTAGAAGTCGATTATTTGCTCGTTTGCTTTTCATTTTCACATTTACAGTGCAAATATAAGGGACGTATAGATTCTCTATGCTAAATCTAGGCAAGAAAGCATTAAGCGTATTTTGAGAATGATTCTTTTAATAGTTACATGCTTATAAATATTACTTTCTCCACTGAGAACACGTTAGGATCATATCACCACAATGTGTTTCCATTGAAAGACAAAAATGACAAGTTAAATTTATCGCTGCTTCCTATGTATTGTAGTTATTATTATTGGAAAATGTGCTGCCGTATGTTTACATCTTTAAATCTACTACAAATAAAAATGTGTAGCTTAATTAATTGGAGTTGTTATCTTGCAGTGTTTTAATCAGTTGCTATTATTCTGTTGCTAAGATTGCATTTTAGTTTGAAAGCTCCCTCAGGTTCAGCGTCAGCCTGAACTCATTTGTCCGTTCTAACTGAATCTCTTGCAGGAGCGGACTGTAACGATCAGGCGGCAGACGATTGGAGGGTTCGGTCTGAGCATCAAGGTAATTTAGATCGCAGCTGATTAGACCGCTCCTCCTCCCGACTTCTTTAAATTAAGTCCAAAACAAGCGTTATTGATCATTCTCTTGTAGAACGACAATAACAGCATTAGCAGGGGGGGGACTCACTGGAAATTGAGTTGCTCTCGAGTGTCTCCGGCGTTTGAGTTGACTGTGTAATTCATTTTTATTTAATCATTTTCTCTTTAGGGTGGAGCAGAGCATAAAATCCCTGTTGTCATATCGAAAATATCAAAAGAACAAAAAGGTATATTGTGATTTTGTTCAAATTTTTTTACAACTAATGCCATTTTTTTTTGCCAGTTTGTCTTTACTAAAGTGATTTCCTATTTCCAGCTGAACTCTCTGGGCTGCTCTTTATTGGCGACGGCATCCTTCAGGTAAAATGCCACAATTTACACAATAACTCGTTCCACACTGCAAAAATAACATGCTGTTCCTTTAATAACTCAGGGGTCACATTGAAAAGTTATGTATTCCTATAGCAAAATGTCATTTATTCATTTGTCGCATGAATTTCACATGAATTTCGATGGAAAAAAAAGAAAATCTGCCACATCTCTCGGCTCATGTGTTGCAGGGGAAACATTTACAAGCCAAAGACATTCAGTATTCATGGCAACTGCGGATGTGACTGTCTTGTTTACAGTTTTCAGCACAGATGCCATAACAGTTATTGTGCTGCTTCATTAATCATTTTGAAGATAGAGCCAGAGTGATATGATGCCAGCGGTGTTATTTAGGGTAACCCTATTACTGTTGTTTCTAGATAAATGGAATAAACGTGAGGAGCTATCGCCACGAGGAAGTGGTAAGCTGTCTGCTCATATCTCATATTTTCTTACACCGCAACAGCTCTTTCGGCGGCTTATCTCGTCTCACTTTATGATTTGTATCTTTTGACATGTAAAGCCATGTGTGTGTTTTTCTGTCTCATCCCTTCCTTAAATGTAACTGCAAGAAAAGTGTGTGTTATTGTGTGTGTGTGTGTGTGTGTGTGTGTAAGGAGCATAAAACTTTCAGTCTATGTAAATCCCTTTATCTTGGATTTCCATTCTCAGCCAGACATTGGCACGCCATGTTGTCATCGCAGCAGACAATCGGCAGAAAGCCTCGCAGTTTGCAGCCCCTGTAACGAAAAATAAATAAATCTCGCTTTACCTTCCAGGTGCAAGTTTTGAGAAACGCTGGTGAAGAAGTGACGCTCACCGTCTCGTTCCTGAAGAAGACGCCGGCCTTTTTGAAACTGCCCCTGTGCGAGGACTGCACATGTGAGAACCCTCCACATGCACACGCTCTGAAAAGTATATTTTCACCTTAACTACTGCAGAGAATAATCTACCAAGTGTGTTTATGGCTGGTGTAACTGTTTCTGTGTAGGACTGGTTGTCCTGGTGACAAACTCGAAAAGCCGAAAAAGCCAAAAATAAATCTTTTCTCTATTTTTTTGGACTTGCCCGTCTTGACAAGCACCGAATACAGATGCTAAAGAGAGGACGGGAGGCTCAAGCTTGACAAAAGAGCCTAAACTCAAAGAGAGTGACACTGCTCATTGTGATGCACCTGATTCGCTCTTACGTGGGAAAGCTTCGGTTCATCATCAGACATGAAAGCGTTTATAAAATCCTTTCATATGTCTATATGGGGCAGGTTGAGTGGCCAATCAACCAGTCACCCGAATACAAATTGGCTCAGGGCAGGAGGAGAACAAAGCAACGCACTTCTGTGGATGGCTGCGATTCAATGCAGTTTGGAAAACCCTGAAGTAGAAAGAGGAGTTTGAGGTGGGGGCTTTATTGTGTTTCCGTGTGTGTGTGTGTGTGTGTGTGTGTGTGTGTGTGTGTGTGTGTGTGTTGCATTTTCAGGCATTCCGAGCGACCAGAGTAGCGGGACGTCCTCTCCTCTGTGTGACAGCGGCCTGCACTTGAACTACCATCCCAACAACACGGTACTTTTTCTTTTTTTTTTTCTCCTTCTCTCCCTTGATTGACAGATTCTATAACTGTCCCTTTGTAACCATGCAGCAACATTCCCTCTGCCAGAAAGTTGTTTCCATGCAACTGTCACTTGGACGCTCTATCTTTATCTTTTGAGGAGGGTGAATCAGCTTCCCCTTCTGCAGCGCGTGCTCGCTCGCTCGGGCTGCCTGATGTACAGCTGCAACAACAACAGCAGCGGTGGCAGCGGCAGGACTCAGGCTCTTGACATGTCAACTGTTTCGAAATGTGTGAAGTGGGAAACGACAAGCTCCTCTTTACTTGTGTTTCACGCTCCCCGCAGGACACGCTGTCCTGTTCGTCCTGGCCCACGTCCTCGGGGCTTCGCTGGGAGAAGAGATGGGTGGACCTGCGCCTTATTCCACTGCTGCACTCACGCCTGTCACAGTACATGCCGGGCTCTGATGTCTGCAGGTGAGGGGGACGTCACCCTGCAGGGTCAGTGCGATCGGTTCTCACGTGGGGAGCCGATGTCAAACGGGGCCAGAAAATGTGTTTTCGCAGCTATTTCTTATCCTTTGAAACAAAGACACAAAACAACTCTGCAGTAAATTTTACTTGCACTAGTTCTGTGCACGGATGGTTCTATTGAACAATGGATGCTCGATGTAATAATCCATTATCTTGCCAATAAATAGACTTTCATTATGCTACACTGTGGATGATAGAAGCAGTAATCTTGTAGATTGGCTCTTAATGAACCGCACTTGTGGTTTGGCACGTTTTAGCACATTAGCAGGAAATTCCTCAAACATATCGTAGGATTTTAGATTGATTAGCTTCACTACGGGATTTTCTTCAGTCTAGAATGAAGATTAACTTGTCCTTGTCTGACGTCTTTGCTTTGTCAAGAAAATTTTAATTATCATTACAGTTATGTGTGTGTGTGCTACAGCCGGCAGCAGATTAGCTCATTTTAGCTTAGTTGAACTTAGCACAAAGACTGTAAACAGTTAGCCTGGCTTAAGTAAAAAATACTCCAACTCTAAAGCTGCTTTCAGACATGCACTGAAGGACGGACATTTTTCAGAAATTTTCCAGAGGGGCTGTATGTGAGACCGAAAATGTCAGTGTCAATTGTTTTGGACATTTTCTGGAACTTTTCCTGCCAACGCATAGTAAAATATCCGGAAAATGCTTGAGTTAGCCCATGTGAGAATATGGCTGTATGATTTAAATACGGTGAACGATGTTCATGTGTCTAACCGGAACCGTCTCCTGCTGCGTTCTTCAAATTAAAAAGATAAAATAGGAAAATGTTTGGAGCCAACTTTCTGAGCATTTTCCGTTCATGTCTGAAAACTTTCACACATTTACAAATATTTTTATAGATGAGATTATTGTAACCACTCTTGTGTTTGTAGGAAACAGCCAGCAGCCAATTAGCTCAGCTTAGCTTTGCACAAAGATAGGAAACTCTATCCTGGCTCTGTCCAAAGTTCAGAAACACACCATAATGTGAAGCTCACTGATTCACACATTATTTTTTATTTAGATGAAAAAAACAGCAAGTTGTGATTTTAAGGGTCGTTATGTGCTGACATACCTCAGAGCAGTGTTAACGTGTTACTACAGTTGCACCCACTCTTTGTTTTTCTTCTCTCTTTCAGGAAAAATGCTTTCCAGGTTATCGCCGTGGACGGAGTTTGCAGCGGAGTCGTACAGTTTCCTGCAGCGGAGGACTGCGTGGACTGGCTTCAGGCAATAGTGGGCAACATCTCCGGTCTCACCAAGCACAATGTGAGTATGAAACAATAATACGTGTTTGGTCTGCAGCCTTCCCCAGTCGTCCATTTAAAGCAGCGAGATGTCGGGTTGGGTGTTATTGCAACAGACTTTTCAGTTTGTGCATCTTCCAACAGCCCCTCTGCAAATGCCATGGCATTAAGTAGACACATACTAATGCCTTTCTCACCGAGTAGAGTACACACTTATTTCTAAGAGCCTGAGATCCAAATAACAGAAATTGTACTACTCGTGCAGGGCTCCCTCCAGCTAAACCTGAGCACTTGTATTATCTATAATTCATCATAATGTATAATACAATAAAGATACCAGGAGGCAGCAGGAAACAAAGAAATAATGATGCTGTATTCTTTGTTTTTGTGTGAACATATTTTCTTTTTATACAGCTTCACCACAGCCGATGTGGAAAAAATGAAGTGTGTTTCTGTGTTTCCAGACGGGCGATGATGCTCAGCAGGGGGGGTCAAAGACAAGTGCTGCCAACAAGCTTCATCGCTGTGCCGTCTCGTACAAAAGCTGAAAAAAGATTGTCCAATTTTGACAACGTTTGTCAGGATGTTTATGTGTATTTTTCCCTTCACGTATGCGTGCGGTAAACGATAATTTATACTTCTTGAAAGAGAGGGGAAAGATTGTTGAGCCATCGTCTAGTAAAATGTAACCAAAACGTAACGGCGCTTTTTGTTTCTCCACATTCAAATCAATACAACATGAAGCGAGCGGTGGTGTAATTATCCTGTGTCCACTGGCGCGCGTGTGTGTGTTTATTGTGTGTGTGTGTTTGTGTCTTGGAGCACTGGCCTGTGTGTGTGTCTGTGGGGGATAATGGAGGCCTGGTTAATTGGAGTGGACAAAGTGAGGGATAAACTAAACATAACACTGATGACTCACTGCCAGAATGGCCTCAACAATTGAGAGTGTGTTTTTTCGCTCTGGCCGTGACATTTAGTTTAGGTGTGTGACTGAGCTGCAGGACGCACAGATCCCTGCATTTCATCGTATATACATCGTTATGAAATTACATCAGAAATATCTGTTATTAATGAGCTTTAATATCTATACGTTTTTGTACTGAGAGACGCTGGAATTTAACAAGGTTGTGTTAAATCTTTTGCTCTCATTTGTATATCTCCTGCTGCATAAACACGTTGTTCACTGTCGATTACAGTTAACAGGGTCGTCCTCAGAGCAAGCTCCAAGTGCTAAGACGTGAGTGGAAAAACAAAAATAAACCGTAAAAAAGAGCTGCTTCACTTGTAGCCAAAAACACAAAAGGTATAATAACAGTTTTTAAAGCTCCTGCCAACTCTTAACTTAACTCCCTGAGGAAAAGGTAACAGGAGCACATATAAACCTGCAGCAGATGGTGGATGGAGTCGTTTAATAATTTCTATGTGAAATTGCAACGTTACAGCAGCAAAAGTCACAACAACAAAACAAACAACATGAGGACACAGAACAAACCGGATAAAAGATATATATATATATGTATAGACAATAATCTACTACTAAAAACTAGGATCATTATTTAACTAAACATATGCAACAACAGTGCCTGTAATATATGTATCTACTCTATATCATGTTTTACATAAGTACTGACTAACTGTACAGTAAATCTGTTATTAAATATATGTATCAGTAAAGAAAAGAGGAATCTTACTGCACATGTTCTCAGGCTGTAACATCTTTAAATTATATATATATGCTCATATTTTAACTCACAATTTAATACATTTTTAAGTTGTTTTTGTATATTCTATTTTTACACTATATATTTTTTTATCTTTATTCATGTTTGCTTTGTGTTTTGATCCTTTTTTCATTCCTCTGTTGTGGCTGCTATTGTTCTTTGGGGACAAATAAAGTGATTGATGGAATGATTGATGGATTTTGCTGCAGAAAAAAACCATTTGGAAGATTTTGACTGTTTTAAAAAAAAGACAAATTGAATATTCATAGATTGGCCTTTAAGTAAAATGAAAATGAACGGCCCCCTTGTAAATGAGACAGCCAGTGGACCAAAATAGCAACGACATCTCAAAAATCTATTGAAATAAGGCACCGAGTAAAGAGTTGGGTCAATGTGTGCTTGTAGTTTTTGGTCCCGTCTTGTTTTGCGGTCAGACACTTGAACCGATCCGTCTATTATCAGATATTTAATCATGAAAAAAAAACTAAAACTCCTCCAGTGTTCTGAGTTATAACGGAGGAGGGAATCCGCTCCACAAGCTCCCATAAAGGTTCAGCCATGTTCAGGTCTGGTAACCTGGGAGGCCGGGCTGGCGTTCATGAAACCTCTCCTGAGTTTGTTTAGCGATGCATTTGAAGGCGCCATTGAAGGCGATATGGGAACATTATGAAGGGAAGTGTTGCTCCATTGCTTCTAACGACTCCCACCAGTCGCCTTCGCAGCCGAGCAGCAGGTACACGGGGCTCACGGCTTCTTTTAGCTTCCTCCGCGCATGATTCTGAATCAAATCTGATCTGGAAGATAAAGTGTGACTCATACCTAATGACTCATTACCTTTCTTTATTTTGTTGTCAATGCTCCCTCTAACAGCTCAGGTGTCTTTGCGCCTCGGCCGGGAAACACGTGCAGATTTCTGAATTTCATCTCTGCTTTTTTATTTTCAACAAAGCTCAGGCTGAACAGTTTCTGCTCACGATTCAATTATGAGGTAATTTTCAAGGCTGTTGTTCAGTGGCGTTTAGCAGCTCCTCTCTTAGATGTCTGCCTGCGCCTGTCACCGAGGTCTGACATGTGATCGCTGCTCGTCTTTTGATTTTTTCGGTTCATGGTTCTCATGCGCGGTAATTATTCGTTGAGACAGTTCACCTCAAACATGTTGAATAATTTAGCAATATTTTGACTGACACTCTTACCATTAGTGTCACATGGCTCATTATTAACTGTCAGTGGAATTTATTTATCTTGTCAAATACTGAGTGCATGTTATGTTAGAAAAAGTGTCAGCAGTTTAAATGTATGCATAAGTGAAGTACTAGGTACTAGTACATTTTTCCAGATGACGATATCTGGATTTCGTGTATCGGCCGAAACCGAGTACCGATCCAATCCTCGTGCATTTGAAAAACAACAAAGTATATAAAGTATTTTAACAGCTGTGTACTACTAACCCTGTGGGGAAGTGATGATTGCTGTCATTGTGTTGCACTGGTGTTGTTATTGGCAACACTCGTCCCACCCAACAAAAACGAAAGTCTTGTTTACGGTACATCGCGCTGTTTTACTTGTGCGATTTTCCAGACTACGTTTTAGCTAGCTCGGGCTAATGCTATAATACTGGAAATTACTTGTTCTTGCAGCCTCTAAATGCAAACAACGCAACTGCAGTTTTGGAATACTGTTATAAAGAATAATGGAAATGCCTGAAAATGCTGATTTTCTGTAGCATCTGAGGCATTTCTGATGCTAGTATTGGAACTTCTCTAAATGAAGTTATGATAAACCCCCTCAAATGTATTTATTTATAGAATAATTAATCAGAAGCTGTGCCCTTATTCAGAGGTCACCTGCTGCCATGGACACAGTCTATACGCCCCCATGTTGCTTGGGGATGGAAGGATGCATTTGTCTGCTGCATTTGAAGGAGCCTTCAAAATAAGACAGCCTAGTCGCGCCGCTATGTAGTCTTTAAACGCAATATGTCTTTAAACACAGCCTCTGAAGGACACAGCTTCTGACATAAACAAAAAAAAAACTTGCTTCAAATACACCAGAGTCTATTTTTAATATCTAGTCCCTGGACAGATGTTAAAACAAATAGAAGTTGACATTTTAAATTAAAGTTTATTTCTACGTCTACGAAAATAAAATGTAATATTAAGGTTAGTAAAAATATAATATCATTGTCAGGTATTGATTAAAGCTCGTAAGTATTAGTTTGTACAATGCACTAATGCACTAAATAATACAAGATAAGATATTGGCGATAACGACAACAAACTGTAAACAAAACAGCTGAGGTCGTGTCATTGAGGACCAGTGTTTTCCTGCCATAGGGAAATACCATAATCATATGTATTTTTCAGACAGGGCGAGAGATGTGTGATTTGTTTTACAACATAAACAACTTTTGCCTAATTTATGTCAGACCAGTAACTGTGACTGGACACGAGAACCCACACAGCTGAATGTGAACAAACCCACTGTCACTGCTCAGAAACCAGCTCACATCTTTTACTGTTATCCGGCTGCTTCCCTTTCAATTCCTCCAGTGAACAAAAAAAAAAAAATCATCTTTTTCTTTTTCTCCCTCGGTGCCAAACTTCAGCACCTTTTCACGACAAGCAGCGGAGACGTGTTCTCTCGCCTCCATAGGAGGACGGGGATCAGGCCTGGGCGGCTTAATGTGGTGTTCAGCTCCTGAGACAGACTTATATTGATACTATAGCAGGGATTAGGTGCGAGTGATACCTGTGATTGGAGCAGAATGTTTTAATTTAAAGCCTCACTGCTCCCCCAGTAGTTTCTCCTGCCTTTATTACCACAGTGAATGGATTTTTTTAAATGGATTTTTTAAGGAAGAGCCTTGGGTCCTTGTGGAAATGATTCTATCTCATTTTGTAATTTGCATGCATTGAATAAATGAAGTTGCTCCCACAGCTTTTCCTTCGGTGCCATGGTTAACATGTTAGCGCCGCTGCTGTTATTCATAGTTTATTTCTGTCGCTCTGATGTGTCCCTGGTTTCTCCCTGGGGTCCCGCGAATGTTTTCAATTCTGCCAGTAATTGCTGCCTGCTCGTTAGAATGTGATTTTCTTTTTTTTTGTTTTTCTCCTTGAATTTAACAGGTGAAGAAGATTAACAGGAATTTTCCAGTTAACCAGCAGGTAAGTTTGTTTTCTTCATGCGACGGCAGAAGCTCCTTCTGCTTGTTTAGATTTCCTTTTGCTGATTTTAATTTGGGGCGGCACGGTGCTGCAGCGGTCGCCTCAGATGAAAAAGGTTCCAGGGGCCTTTCTGTGTGGAGTTTGCATGTTCTCCCTG
This sequence comes from Hippoglossus stenolepis, assembly GCF_022539355.2. Taxonomy (NCBI): domain Eukaryota; kingdom Metazoa; phylum Chordata; class Actinopteri; order Pleuronectiformes; family Pleuronectidae; genus Hippoglossus; species Hippoglossus stenolepis. The sequence goes on from NC_061493.1 coordinate 16,136,040, forward strand.
TGTGTCTGTGTCCAGATTCCTCCCACAGTCCAAAGACACGCAGATTGGGGTCAGGCTGCTGAGCATAGGTGTGAATGTGAGTGTGAATGTCAGCTGGGCTTGGCTCCAGCTCCCCCTGCGACCTTCACACATGGTTCTATACGATAGAAAATGTCCTATTTGAGTTACTTTTTACCAAATAGAAAATTACCTTGAATTCGTTGACACAATGGTGCAAACCCAGTCTGGAGAAGTTGTTTTTTTTGGAGAGATTATTGAAAAGTTATATTTGCTGTGGTTTGAAATGCCAACATGAGGGATACAGGACAAAAAATGTACGTGCATCGTCACACATCAGCAAGAAGGCTCTTTTTTGAGGTAGTCCAAAACATGCAGATTGGGGTTAGATTGTTTTCTGTAGTTGTTTTGCAGAGTAAATGGTTGTTTGTCTCCGTATGTTGGCCCTGTGATACGCTAGCTTCCTGTCCAGGGTGGATCTCGCCTCTTGCCCATGTCAGCTGGGATTGACTCCCTCTCCCCCCCACCGTGACCCTCAAAAGGATAAGCATCATAGATAATGGATGGATGGATTTTAATTTGTGTGTTTTACCCATATATTCAAGAATCAGAGCAAAATCGAATCAGGTCAGTCAGTCAGAGAAAGGAGACGGCTTCACTTTGCTCACTCTTGCAACACACAGAGAGTGTTTGCATCATTAAAGTCAATCCAGGGAGAGATGATCAGAAAAGGACTAAAGTGCCTTCAGTCAGTTAACTCTCAGTGTCGTCTCCCAGTTCAAACATTGGACGCAGACGCAACAGTGGGATTCTTTTCTTTTCTTTTCTTTTCCATTTTTTTTTCTGGTTACTTATTCATTCCGGTTTCTGCTTCTCAGTAAAAAAAACAAAAAAAAAGAGAGTGTGAATCCACTTGACAATTCATTTGAGAAATTAAGCTGCATGAGATGCGACTGCTTGTCCCAAATCTTTCACTGGCTTGTTTTGCAAATCCATCAAAAACCTCAAAACAGAGAAGCAAGCAAACACTTTACATGGGCTGATATCACCCTGTCTTTAATGAGTGGTGATGGTGTGAGACACTTGATGTCTTAAAAACTCGAGTCTTTGAACGTTCGCAGCAGAGGCTTTGCTTTCTTTCTCTTCATCTCCCTGTTGGTCTAACCTCTTTTCTTCTCCTGAAAACTTTATATCTTTTCCCTACATATGAGTGTGGCCGATGGGATGACATACACACGGTGCATGCTTATGAATTCCTCTGCTCTCGTCTTAGCTTCCCACAACCCCCGATACATACTATACATTAATAAACTGTCGCAACTGCATTAGTGTTTACACACTATAACATCATTTAGAGCAGATAACAGAAGGCGCAATTGAAACAGATGAGTCTTTGATAACAACCGTAATTGTATTTAATGATCCATCATAACACACATGAGTGAATCCTTACTGTGTGTTATAAAACATCATTAACTGCTTAAACACACAAGAGGGGGTTAAAAATATGTATTTGTATATATGTTCCTATAAATATGTACAAACCTCAGGAAGACATGTGAAGAGTGCACAGTTAATTATTGACCACAGGAAACATCTTTAACTCTGGAGCTTTTGACTTCATGTCCTTGCCTTCATCTGAGGATGCTTAGGTGATTATATAAAACATACATATACATATAGATTTTTCCTTACTCTTAACTTTGTTGCAGTTATCGCTTAAATTACCAAATGATGAACAGGGATGGGCTCTATCGCTTCACAGTAAGAGGGTTCCTGGTTTGGATCCCACGGCCTTTCTATGTGGACTTTGAATGTACTCCCTGTGTTCTCCCAGTGTCTGCATGGGTTTCTTCCTGATAGTCTGGCTTCCTCCCACAGTCCGAAGACATGTAGATAGGTTACGTCAATCTGAGAGTCACAATTGTCCATAGGTGTGAATGTGAGCATGAATAGTTGGCTTGTCTGTCCAGGGTGTATCCCGCTGCATGTTAGCTGGGATTGGCTCCAGTTAACCTCCTCCAATGGATAAGCGGTATAGTGGATGGATGGATGGATGGATGGATGGATGGATGGATGGATGGATGGATGGATGGATGGATGGATGGATGGATGGATGGATGGATGAATGGATGGATGGATGGATGGATGGATGGATGAATGGATGAATGGATGGATAGATGGATGAACAGGGATGATCGGACAAAAATACAAAAGGTGTTGTTTGTGATCATTTGGGTGATTTATCATATGAGTGATTTTATGAAATATTTAGCTTCATTGTAAATCATTGTATAAATGACATGTACTATGATAAAGTAGTCCATATATTTGACATACCCCCTATTTTTTATGCCTTTGATCCATGTCATTATGCGTCTGTGATGTCCGTCTCTGTTTTTGACAGATTATCTACATGGGCTGGGTCGAAGACAAGGAGCAGGACTCCGTTCAAGACCGAATGTATTCACCAAAGTTCCTCGCGTTGAGGGGTTCCTCACTCTTCAAGTTTTCAGCCCCTCCCGTGAGTCAGTGTTTGTCTCGTCCCAACTTCTTCAAGCCACAAAACTTCTGTGTTTGAATTGATGTTGCTCAGCTCCGCGGGGGATTTTTCATTTGAGGTTTATGTATTGTTGAGGGAGGAAATGTTTCCCCCGCTGGAGAGAAAAAAAGGAAGCAGCTCAGTCATAATCATTTGTGCTGCATTGATCCTCCTCTTGATTGATGATGATCATTAAGTCTGTTTACATTCTGCCAGCCACTTAAGTGATTATGACAAGAGGGATAAGCTGTCGATGCTACTGGAGATGGGAAAAGATTGATAGATAACTGAAATTGCCTGTTCATCTCGAATGTGCTGATATGAATGGAGTATGCTAATGTGATTGGATGGTAGAATGTCGGAGCCTGCTTGTTTAGATGTTGAGACACGAGTATTTGTTGTAGACGACTAGTTTGTTTTTCAGGAATACTTCCCGTCAAGCAACCATTTGCTAAATCCCGCCCACAGATAGTGATTGACATATAGACAATTGCTTACTGTTATGTTTGTAGTTAGAGTAAATACTCAGCATATAGAGTTTTTTATTACTTTTCCAAAACCAAAATTGACAAAAGCAGAAGTATGACTGTTTAAACTATGTGTGTGTGTTTGTTTGTTTTGCTCTAACGTTAACTGAAACCATTAGCATGCCCAGCTAATTAGTTTAACAACTACAATTAGGCCTGTATTACCTAACTATATTATATAACTTTAAAAAGCTGTTACCAATTATGTTTGAAAGGTACCTTGACTGGATGGGTTGCACCAGCTGTATATGAATCATAAATCCGTCATTAAACCTGTGAAGTCCCACCTAGTTTTATCGTAGCGTAACTACAAACTTCTGGTTGGACTTTCAAAACTTGCTTCAGCAAAAGATCCTTTGTAAAGTTTAATAAAGTTATCAACGGACAAGCATTGAAATCGTATAAGCAACATTTTCGACATCATCAAAGGTCAAGTGGCTGTCTGACACTTAGACCTATGAGGACCATTTTCAATCAGCTCGTTTGGTCTCTTCAAGCAGGCCACATGTTGCTATTTTTATCGTTCACCTCGCCCTTACATTTTAGTTTGGGTCAATATTAAGTGTTACATAAGAACGCTGTAATTGAGTCATGTGTGAGTTTGAATTAAGCAACATTCTACACTAAATTTGAGCTCACAGTTGGTAGAGCTGGGTGGTGACCAGGTCCTAGCAGCAAATGTATTTTCATTTAAAAGTGTTTCCAAATGCACCTTATACAACCTCTGTCTTTAAAGATGCACGTCTGCATTCATTGTTCAGATCAAATATGACATTCCTGTGACATTTCCAGGTGACGACATGGGACTGGACCAGAGCGGAGAAAAGCTTTACTGTGTACGAGATAATGAGCAAGATTCTAAAGGTAAAGCACCTTTTTTTTTATTTCAGTCATTATACGTTTAGAGCAGGATCTGACGGCAGCCCTGTGTAAAACTCATTATTCGTCATATTGAATCCCACAAAGTTAAATTTGACCAGTTTTGTTCATTCTCTGCTGATTCAAGGTCACTTTGACTGTGAGAATTTATCTGCAATTCATTATCTAGAAACTCATTATACGTCATTTAATTCATATAGACTGAGATATAATTTAACCTACGCTACCATATGTATTCCACAGTGGGTGTTATATATGACTGTACAGGGCTGCAGAATAAAACTGCTTGCATAAATAACCTATTACCTTAACTTGAGTGTTGTAGGTATAGACAATAAGAATCAAAGTGCTCTCTGAGGTGCAGTCTGCACTCTGTGGTGTCTGCACATCACTCTGTACCTGATCAGCATGACACTCGTACTGTCTCATCTCAGGATAACGACCTTCTGGACAAGAGGAGGCACGTCTTCAGCGTCCAGACGGAGAGCGGGGAGGACATGTTCTTCAGCGTGGAGCTGGAGTGCGAGCTGCTGATCTGGGAAAAGGCTTTTCAGATGGCCACCTTCCTGGAGGTGGAGAGGATACAGGTCGGCACCTGAGCAGTCGGCAATGTGCAGGGAATCTTAACAGCTTTAATCTCGCTCCGGGTTACAGCTCAGTCGTTTTAGTGCAAAGATTGATAATGCTCATATAACGTTTTTAGCAGAACAAAGGAGACTTTAGTGTCCTTGTGGGTAACATCTTGTTCTCTTATTCTGTAGAGTAAAACATACGCCTGTATCATGGAGAGCCACCTCATGGGTCTTACTATTGACTTCAGCATGGGCTTTGTGTGCTTTGATGCAGCTTCAAAGGTGAGTGTAAGACATCCTTTTATTAGAAATAAAAACTGTAGCAGGGGGAAAGAGTTTCTTTCCGTGGGAGGTTGTTCTCTGTGTGATGAAACTAACCACGATGCCTCAGCTTCCCCTTTTCTTTTTTCTGCTGCTGCTAACTTATTCTGCTCTGTGTGCATTTTGAGAGCACATTTGTTTGTTTTGACGTCTGCTCCCCCTCAGCTCAAACTCCACATCTGCCTGCAGTTCATTCTGGCCTTTCCCCAAATCTGGAGACGACTCCTCTGGTGCACATTATGTGCCTGAGCAGGACACAAGCGCTGCCATATTGTTCTCCAAGACTTTGGCCCCAATTCCTCCGATGAGAAGCAACAATGTTCTCCAAAGACAATAAAAATGTTGCCGGTGTATTGTTTACAGAGTGAAATACACAAAACACAATCCATATGTAAACTATTATCTCTGACAGTATACGCCGTGGGATTACTCCATAATTAAAGCTGCTTTTGGCACATTTCAAAACCCATGTTCGAATTAGTTCTGATCGAAAACAGCACAAATATAACTGTGTTCAAAACGTTGAGCTGTAATCTGCTGGCTCGGGATCTAGATGTTCCACAGCTCTCAAAAGCAACAGCAAAAGCTGTTTAAAGCACAATGAAAATAAATCTTAATTGGAGCTCGTAACACAAACAAAACAAGGCTGACAGCACAGAAATATTCATAATATATAAAACTTTGTGCGTATAAGTGTGAGTGCAGGGATAAGCTCCAGCCCTCTGAGAATTGACAAAGCACTTAGAACTGTTAAATGAAATTAATGAAATGTGAATATAAATGAACACATTTGTTTAAGGAGCGATTATTGTGTGTAGAGCAAGTGAGCTCTGAAGGTTCGAGCTCTGACACTCAGCTGTTGAATTAATAAACTAAACTGTAGGAATATAAATAATGAGGGAAACAGTGTAAAGGTTAATCTGAATTTGACACCAGCCTGAATTTAAAAAGTCATCGAATAGTCTGGCTGTGTTTGTTGTAAAGTTCTTGCTCTAAATTATGGGATAAAAAAGAAATGCACCAAAGGACTCAAATGTAAAAAACACAGGAGGAAGGCTGCGATGAAAGATTGCAGAGTAGTTTGATTAATTTGAAAAGTATAGAGATTAGGATTTGTCCAAAAAAAGAATATAGAAGCAGATTTAATTTTTAAACTTGAATTGGTGAAAGTATGAATGTCAATTTAACCAAACAACAAAAAAGAGACAAAAGCAAAAAATACCACATACACATGTCTCGTATTCAAATATTAATATAACTCAGTCTAATTTTGTGTATAAAGCATAAAATAGCATCCAGTTTAAAATCAGTTTAAATAACACGTGAAGTACTTGAACTGCACAATCGCACAGCAACACAAATGAAACTGAGGAAGACTCACAGGGATGTTTTCGTACCAGGAAGTAGAGTCACACATAATCCTCCATGTGGGACATGATGCAGATTTAATATCAAGTGGCTGTGACTGACATGAGGGAGATGGAGACATCATCACCTCTGTCAGACGAGTAGAGGAGAGGACACTCTCCCTCTTTCAATCTGATAATGTTTCATGAATATGTGACCTGATTTTAAATGACTGTTTTCAAGGTTAAAACATGTCACAGTCATTCATTCTTTTATTCAGATCATTTCGTAGTTATGTAGAAGTAAAAGTAAAAAGAAACGCACTGGGAAAATACCCCATTAGTGTAAGTCATGGATTCAAACCATTATTTACATGTATTGGCAAAAAAAGTAACAAAATAAAAGTATTGATTTTTTTTTATGTCAATAATTATCGGTATTAGTAGAGTAACTAGTAATAATAGTAATTCGTAGCATTACTATCTTGAATTATCATTATGGGTTATTTGATGCATTTTACTGCTGTAGTTAAAATTATATTATTATATATATATATATATATATATATATATATATATTATAACTACAATTTACTCTTCACTTATTCCACAGCAATGCATCATATTTAATGAGATTATCATGTTTTTTTGTCCTTTGAGAAGACTGATCTCTAAAAAGTATAGTTTAGATAACTTATTCAGCTTCGGGTCTCAAACCACAGAGGAACATGTCGTCCTTCACTTTGTCAGAAAAAGTCAAATTCAGAATCATCACACTTGGAGCAGCTCGGTTCTCAGTGGACAGGAAGGATATGAAATATGAAATAGTGTAACCTGAGAAAAATACCAAGGAGCTACAACTGTCAAATCAATGCAGTGCAGTATAAGTACAACATGTCCCCCTACAGAGAGTAGAAAGTACCAGAAAGTGGAAATACTCCAGGAAATTAAAGAAGTAAAAGTTAAGTACAGAACTTGAGTAAAAGTACTGCTGATAAATTAGATGGGTGTCACGGTGATTATCACAGAGGGGAACTGTCAGCGCGGGACATTCACGTGAAACTCGCGATCCGTGGTCGACCTGGAAACCGACTGTTGCTCGGCTTCATCCACTTCAGCGCTAATCAAATCACTGACACGCTGCTGTTTCAGGTGAAATTGCTGTGGCCTGTTAAATTTCCCAATGGCAAAAAAATAACAAGTTTATCTCACAGCAACTGATGTGCTGATGAGCCGCATTTCTCACCGGATCCATGTGGATTTTAACATGAATTATTCATGTCACAGCGACACAAGGAGGAACACGCAAATTACATTGTAGCATACAAAGATTTATATTTGTATTTTTGTTGTTTACAGTTTAAAACCTCCCATAATCTGTTGTTTCTATATTTGAGGCCGTGCTGTGGAGATATAAATTCTCCCAACTGAAAGGATCATCTGATGACGGAAAAAGCAAGATCAAGTTTTTATTCCAAAATCCAGACTCCAAATCCATTGAGGCAAAGGTAATTCACTCCCAGAGAGTTTCGAGTTTCAAAGCGACAGGGCTACAGAGAATGACATGAGCTTTTCTCTCTTTCAGGAGCTGGAGTTCTCGAACCTCTTCGCCGTGCTCCATTGTATTCACGCTTTTTTCGCTGCCAAGGTCGCTTGCCTGGACCCGATGTTCGTGGAGAGCCAAGGCACCGCGACCACCCCCGGAATTCCTCCTCTCTCCGGTATCTCTTGTAATTCACAGACACCCAAACTCAAATATGCCACTTGACAGGCGCCGCTCTCCGCAACACGCCTTTCATAAAAAAGACGCTGCACTTCGGTGTGACTGTGGCCTAAACGGGTGGAAAAAAAGACAGGTGAAGAGGTGGAGAAAAAAAAAGATTGAGATTACGACATTATGGAGGACAACTGTAACGGTGGAATAAATAAGCCTCTTAGGGATGGACACACTTGATATCTCTGAAGAAGCATCGGATTTCTGGGATTTCTTGAGTCGTTGTGGACCTGAACACAAACTGAAACACTCTACGAACACAAAACGTCCGACTCAAAGGGTTTTTAAGTGGATCTGTCCTTCTCCTGATCCTCAGACGTCCTTATAATCAACAACACAAAGAAAATGTTAAGTTCTTTCCCCAAGTTTTTCTACCTTATGTAGTTTTACTGAATTTGAGGTTCAAGCAAATCAGATTTGAGCCTTTTTTTTCCACATATGATTGTCTTTTTCTAAAGTAAAATAGAAGTGGAGTCCAAGTCCAACTTCAGCAGTTGAATTTTGATTGAATTTATCACATATTCGTTTTCTGGCTGCTTTAACTGAAGAAATGACTGGTTTCAGATCAGCGTGTGTACAAACCTTCTCCATAACCTTAATTCTTTCTCTCTGCATATCACTTAGACCTGTGTCTGAGGTCAGAGTGTAACTATCTGCGGGAAACCTGGACTGTCGTTTTTATCGTATGGGTGAGAAATGAGAATTTGATAATCAATTAGGTTCACCATCCACTCGACCATAATCTGACTCAACCCGGTTTAAACATGATTAGAAACACCTTTCATAATCCTTTTATCATTATTTCCCCCTTAAGCTTGATTATGTAAATAAACACTGACATTCAAATGAACTCAGAGAATTATGAATAATGGGGAACTACTCCTAGGGATTACTGCATTTGTTGATTTGAGGTGCACCGGAGACGACTAGGTAGATACTGCATAACCTCGTACTCCCTTCATTTACTCTATGGACCAATTTAGGAGAATAAAGATCAGCGATGGTGTATTTTTGGAATATTTTATCTTTTTGACTTCAGCTTGTAAATATGATAAAGAGAAAGAAAATCTAACTTCTGGAGAAAAACACACCGAGAGGGAAAACAGGAAAAACCGTAGCAGAGGTTCGAGACGGCCCTTTAAACTTCACTCTGTGTTGTATTGTTTATTAATGCTGCAGAGTCACAACTAAATGATCCCGTTCGACGAGAGAGCTCCGGCGCAATTAGTCAAGCTCTTACCTTCCATTTACCAAGTAGAATTCGAGCAGAGGAGGCCCGTGGGTCAGGGAACTCTGGGGGATAGCAAATTAAATGGGGTCAGTAAAGAGCTCGGCGCCGTGCGGGCTTGTTAAGCTGAGGTGTGTGTGTGTGTGTGTGTGCGCGAGGGAAAACGAATGGCGGTGCAGTCTATGCAAAGAAAGTCCGAGTGATGCTTCTGTGCTTTAAAAATGATCTCGGTCGCATATACCCTTATAACACAGGATCCTAGAGGGAGGTTTATTTTATTTTTTGCAGATGTTTTATTAACAAATATGCTGTGTCAGATATGAATAAATGAGAACTTTTATAACACGACCCACGTGCGCTTGGTTATTATTTCTCACCGTGTCGGGGTCATTCCACCGGGAGGAGTCAGTTCACAGTTTCACATGTTGAAACATTAGCTTGAGCTGACGAGTAAAGTGAGTTTTGATTGTTTTCAGAGGGTTAATAAACATGCTGCCTGTTTACTTTAGTGTATAATGCAAGTATTACAACTCAAATACACTTGACTGTACTTCATAGTTCGACGAAAAATATAAATTCACTAATTGTCTCTCCACTATGCCGATGGAGGGGTGGGTGAAGTGTTTGAGTCCCCAAAACACTTTAGGAGTCTCAGGGGTAAACAGTGTTGCAGCCAAAGTGATCTCTTCTTCACAGGTAATAAAACAACAGTAAAAAAACACAACATGTCTCCATACTGCTGGTGTGGTGTCATCCAAGTGTCCGCAAGCCCCGACATTCATATTCGACTCTAAACATGGTCATTTACACCGAGTTTTAAGCCTAAATGTCCACTACTGGAAGTAGCGATGCCAACGCGCACACCACGTGTACCCTTGGGCGAGAGTGTGTGCAGTTCTACCTATGCTACAGCCAGCAGATAGATAGATAGATAGATAGATAGATAGATAGATAGATAGATAGATACTTTATTGATAGCTTAGTTTTGCTTAGCATAAAGACAGGAAATGAGAAGAAAAACTTTCTTTTCACATGCACTTTACCATAACTCCAGGATTATTCTAGTACGACTTCTCACTTCTGCCAAGTACGTTATGTTTTTATCTCTGTCCGTCTGTTTGTTGGTTTGTTTGTAAACAAGAAAACGCAAAAAAACTTCTGGGCAGATGACGATGAAATGAAAGATGTGGCGCAGGTCAGGGAAGAACACATCAAATTTTGGACCAGGATCAGGGGGCGGATCTAGGAATTATTTTCAAGGGAATAATTAATGGATTTCTTCATGTGGTGCTTTTAAAGATTAAAGGGAATAAAATAAAGCTACTTGGAAACAGTTTGTTAAGTGAATTTTAAACCAACATAGATTCGTAACACATATACTCTGTTTCTATTGTAGATAAAAGCCTGATTATGGTTTCTGGTTCATGTCTGTGCGTGTTTACAATGCATAAAGTTACCAGAAGAGGTTTAATTGACGTTTATTTATTGATTACACAAAACGCTGCTTCCAAATTAACCCGAGATAATAAAAAGAAAATTGACACTGATGAGTTTTGAGGCTGCGTCGTCCCGGCTTTGACTCTGAGACCTTCATCCCATAATCCCTCTCTCTGCTCTGACGTGTGAGGTAAAAGTAACACAGGCTTTACTCCTGCAGACACCGCTGCAGACACCCTTACTCCTGCAGACACCTTCATTAACGTCGTGACTCATTTGATTGCTTGCCCACGTCGGACGTAAACTCAGGGAAGAAAACAATCGACTTAAACAGACAGAAAAAAACTAGAGCAGTTACAATGATTGGAAGAGGCATGATGTGACTGTGACCTTTATTTTTTGTGCCAAACATTTACGGAGAAACAACACATTTTCAAAATGAACTGCACACACTATGACAAAAATCAGCCTGATAAAAAAAATAGTAACAGATTCGTTTTGGCTCTTAACAAATTAACGTGATATAAGAATTGGTTGTGACGTGTCCGGGTGCCATTTCCGTCTCGTGTTACTCGAGTCTTGTGCACATTAAATGAAATCAAAGCCGTCCTATTCACTTTGGTGCCAGGCGTGACCTGAGAGTCGAGGTTGTAGGTCCCCTGCTTCCAATGCTTAATGTGCTCTCTAATTAGCAATTAAAATTTCAGATAATGGTATATTATCGGTTTGCGTGCATCTAATTATTGTGAGATATTGATATTGTGCAAATCAAATGGGACTATGTTGGTATTTGTAATTAAAATCTGACAAGTTATTCCATTATTGCTTCGTCGCAAAAGCTTTCCAATGAAGAAAAATGCAAAAAAAAACTAACTAATTCAAAACTTTACGGAAAACAAACGTTACCTCTTCACACACAAAAACTAAAAGAATTATCAGCCCAGTTTAAAACAAAAATATTTGTTTTCATTACACCCAAACCAAAAATGAAGAACTATATCACAAATATATCTCACCTATTAAAACAGCAGTGGAGGTTTTGATTTACAGAGTTCCCAGTGTCAAGATACAGTACAGCAAGAGGGTGCTACAAAAAGAATGCCAATCAAACTGTAGGCAGAATCATAAGATAACAATACATATATCACCTTTATATTGAAGAGAAGTAATATCAACAACATTCAACTCAGCTTTTGGAAAGTACTAAAATAATGCATTCAAAGTAAGATGAAGATTTTCCAAGTCTGCGTTGGTAAAGCATGAAGAAAAGGTGTGACATCTATCAGGGATGTGCTGTTTTTCTTTTTCACCGCGGAATGTTTTAGTAGAAATATAGCATCATCCAATGCACTGTGCCAGGGAACTTGCAGAAATCCCGAATGTGATGGGTGCGTTGGCACTTAAAAGCCATCACTATCAGCGACGCTCGGCAAGAACGTTGTACTTTTATTTAACAGGATTTACGTGACGGTTTATTTCAGTCCACATTACAAATGAAGCCCAAAAAAAACCCACTGCACCTTTTTTTTTTTTTTCTGTCACTGGAGGACTGCAGGTTTAAAGGTGCTTTGCTGGACACGTGCGTCTCAGGTCCAGGATACAAAAAGGCTTCAAAATCCTCCATGACTGTGATTTTGCATTTGGTGTCAATTAAAAAAAAAGGAGTTAATCATCTTTTTAAATGATCGGTCTTTTCTCGATCACGAGGGACTTCGCCTCCAGTCAGCGATCGATAAATGTGAAGCAAAGTCAGGAACACCCAAGACAAAGACACTATATTCATGCATGTGATCATTACCGACATCTCCCCGTCACCAGCTCTCTTTACAAAAGTTGAACATGTGAAGTAATAAACACCCGTCATCATTTTTTTTTTCACTATTTCAAACCTCTGATGTGATTAATGAGACTTATATATTATTTGCATTAATAATAGAAAGAAAAAACCACAGCGAGGAGAGGGGCCCACAACACCTCATATCAAATGTTACTCATATGCAAAGTGAGGAAACAGGTACATGTGTGTGAGCACCTTGTGGAAAACATTCCATCAAAAGGTGCCGTGTAGAAAAAACTAGGAACCAATCTGGTCTCTTGACAACTGTAAAAGGAAGGTAGAAAACCACGGTGTCCTAAAACAAATCATCCAGAGGCGTAATGACATAAGTGCCCCGGTCATTATGATGTAAGAGCGTCTGACTCTTCAAACTCAAAACGGGAGGATGTGGCCTTGTTTGACTTTCAGCCTCTTTTGTTCCTTCTCAGCGTCGTTTCACTGCCGGACACAGAGTAAGGTAAAGCTTCTAAAAAAGGTGCAATAAAAGTCTTATTCTTTATCATGATCATATTTAAACAAATATAGTAAGAACTTTTTTTTATACATTTTTTTTTATCTGCACACTTCTGCAGAAATCCTGACAATGTGATAGAATCTGACTCTCAAAATGGGTTTCGGAAACTATGTCCATTAAGTGTACTTCATACATCTTTTTTTTTTTTTTTTGATATACAAATCAACAGAAAATTGCAACAAAAACTAACAAGTCATGACAATCATAACATTATTATCCAATATTATCTATGACGTCTCTTTCATTTACAGTTTTGTCATCAAGATTTCATGGAAATAATGCTACAGTTGTACTGAGAAGGGTGAAGAACAGCGATTCATCAGGAGCTGCACCCATTACGAATAGATACCGAGGGAATCAGTCATTTCTCTCTGTAATACAGCAAGTATGCCTTCAGTGACTCAGGCAGCGGCAACGCCATTATTTGGTCTCTCAACATGTTCACTTGCTTGAGGATTTCAATTTCGCCAATGTCTCTCTCCTCCTCCTCCTCCACCTCCTTGTGTTCGTCTACGGCGTGCTCCTCATCCTCGCTCTCCACCATTTGGGGGATCAGCTGGTTGCCCACAAAGACATAAGTGTTGATGCGTCGCCGCCGGCAGCGCCTCCTTTTGCGCTTCTGGGGGATTCTCTGCACCAGGCCCTTCTCCTGACTGTCCTCGTTGGCCAGGTTTCGGAGGGTGCGGCGGATGTAGATCCGAGAGAGATCCTGGAGGCTGCGGACGGTCACCGGGGCTGAGGACAAACGGAGACGACACAGTTCTTCAGGGCGATGCGCCACAGCAACAAGAATAATCCATACAACTGTACCCTTTAAATAGGTCAGCATAAACAAGTGAGGCCGTCAAGGAAAAGTCTGTCTCAGTAATTCAAGGAAAGGAAATAAGTGGCACTATGAAGCCGCCGCGGGACGAGATTCATATGTCTAAGCAAATATTGCTTGAGGAATCATCTCGTCACATTACTTTAAATGAACTGTCTGACTTTAAAAGATTTGCGGCTTTACACTTCAAGACGGGTTAGGCATAATAAAACATGAGGACTCAAAGATTTTTCTTCTTGTGTGGAGTCTGGGGAAACTTACGCAGCTGAACAGCGTCAGGCTTCTCCCCGTCAGCTCTACTCTGCTGGGCCAAGGGGGCAAAGGACACTGCCAAGATGTTTTTGCTCTCCCATGTGCACTGACCAGTCCTGGTTATCTGGGTCAGCTGCATACAGAGACAGAACCTGAACTCAGCACTGAACACTTATAAAATATGAACTACTGTATAACATCAGGGAACAAGGGCTAAAGGCCTAAACCACCTTCGAGTATTCTTCTGTATAATTTTTTATATCATGTCTAAGATGCACACATGCCGGTGGTAGTTGTGTGGATACTCATCTGCCGTTTATTTATTTGCCAATTGAATACTGATTCATCTTATGAGGATTCATGTCTATGTTTGATTCAATGCCAACAAGTAGCAATTATCTCAGTATAAATACAGTATTTACTTGATAAATAACATTTACACACACACACACACACACAAAAAGGTGTTATCCAGATTGCAGGTGGTCATTACAGGTGGCAGATGTATAAACTCTGTGTAACCAAAGAAATATATAAACCATGTCCCTGGAGATGCTTTCAGATTAAATAACGGCATCAAACATTAACTCCATTTTCTGTATTTGCTTTGTGAGCAAACACGGTGCCGTTAAAAGACTGTGAGGTAGCTGCTCTTTTCAAAGGCAGCGATCTCAAGGTTGTACAAATGAATGGGCCGCGGATAAAGTTAACATTTTCTATGTGTGAAATACTGTGACATAATTCATGGTGAAATGTATTTATATTTAATGGAGAAACCAATCAGTTGATGAATAGATTAAAACTGACAGTTATATAAAATGTTTGTCTTATCTGACTAATCAACGTATTTTATCCCACTAATTTAAAAATGAAACAAAATATAATCAGTTTGTCTTTTTCCAGATGAAGATGACTTTGTCAAGAAAGACCCGAGTTCAGCAGCAAAACAACCAGCAGCCTGTCACACACAATCCAATACAGGCAGCACCAGAAGCCATCACCAGCATCTATGAAAATAAAAATACCACAACTATATTATTTATATTTATCTTTTTGCCATGTTTTAAAGTTAAATAGATTCTACTCTGCTGATTGACTTGTAACACTGGTCACTCTGAATTAGTACAGCCAGGGACAATAAAAACAAATAAACAAGATAGATCATCTTTTGTTTTATGTTCTTTTAAGGGCATCTAGCAGCACAACTATGACGACGTTGTATAAAAACAAAGCTACATCATGTGATTTGTTATGTTGACAAATCAGTGGAAAAAGAAGGTGTTGACAAAGTTTCCACCATAGGAACTCTGTGCTTTTCAACCCGAAGGACCTAGATCGATTAAGTTTACCCCCAAAATAGTCCCTGCTCAGGGGGTGGATACGTTACAATATACAGGAACCTTTGGGGTGGAGCTAGCAGTGCTAAAGATAAATGATTGGTTGAGTACGCCAGCGTTTTATCTATGAAAAAAGTCTGTTTCTTTTTTATCAGCGATTCGGGTGAATACATTTTGCGACCCGTGCTCTTTTCTTTTCCGATCAAAAGCAGCACAGCTTGAATCTCCTCTATGTTTACTGCTGTTGTTTTGTCACTCCTCATTGGTGTTGGAACAGCTTGTCGTGGCTCATCTCCTCTTGGTCTGTAGACTGCAGTCGAAACACATCTTAGTTCCTGGGACCTTAAGTTTTTGAAAACTTTTAGGAAAGTTGTACTATCATGCTGTTAAAGATCCCTGATCTTAATCATGTTTAATGAGTTTGTCCAACGTGATTCATAAGTGTCCAAGCTGTTTTCATTCTTAATAACTTTTACCTTCTTTAATAAATGGTAAAAATACATTATAACATCAAGTTGGTGTCTTTTAAGAGCACTGTTAGCTGAACTCACTTCAGAGTGTATACTGAAATGAACTTTTGCTCACAGTACCTAACCTAAGCCAGGGTTTTTTTTTTTCCTTTTAATACATTCAATTGCCCTGAGTCCTTGGCCACGAGCCTGTCGAGATCTCTACCCTCCTTCATAAAAAAGGTTCCTGCTGAACATTTTCTCCACCAACATTCAAAAATATCCCGACTGACCTCTTACATGGCCGACGGTCTGTCCACACATCCACCATTTTAAATAAAACATTATGGTGTGTTGGCTCCTTACACCGCTGCTCAAATCCAGGGGCAGTTGTGGCTCAATAATGCATGTGAAAGTTGCATAAGCAGTCTTGTAGGTCAAAGCTATTTTACCTTGCGTTCCCCCATGTGCTGGCACTTTGTGATGTGCAAATCCTGTGTTATACTGGTGGCTTGTAGCACTTACCTGATCCTCTATAGGCATCACCAGAATTCCTCCAATTTTGAGCAGCACTTTCATGTAATTTTCATGGTCCTTCTGAACCCCGGCACCACAGTAAATCCGGTCGTATTGATGACTGTCTGTGGAGATTTCGAGGCAATTCCCCACCACAAAGACGGGTTCGCAGAACTCAAACCTGTACAAAAGCATATTAACACAGACAGTGAGTAAAATACAGGAAACAACCATGAACACAACCATGAAATCGTCACATATGTGGTTTGAATTCATTAACATGAAATTTGAGGAAATATGCTATTTCATTTTCTTGCTGAGGGTTGGATCAGAAGACTCTCTTATGCGTTTGGTAGGAATAGGACTACAGCCAGCAGCTGTTTAGCCTTGCATCGAGAGTAGACACAGGGGAAAACTGCAAACCTGACTCTGTCTGAAGGTTAAAAAAATCTGCTAACAAGCTCATTAATTAACAAGACATATCCTGCTTGTTGATACGGTTGAAAAACTGAAGTGCAAGAAAACTGCATCGGAAACTTTCATTATTACAATTCAGTTTTTGTACAGATTGAACACAGGGAAGGGCCAGGCCTGCTGTTTCCTCCCATTCCCAGGCTGCTGGCTGTGACCTAATATTTAATCGGCAGATATCATCTAACTCTTGGCAAGACAACAAGCAAACATAATCCCCAAAATGTAAAATTATTCTTTTAAAAACAACTGGATGTATTCAGATCACAGGATCTTGTAAGGATCCTTTTTTCTTTTATTATGAATCTTTTCATTTAACTCTCAAGAGAGTGTATTTCCCCAAAGATGTACTCACTTATCAAAGCTGTCGCTATTCTTTATGAAATCCTCAAGTTTCTCTCTGGCGTATTCAACCACGTCCTTGTGGAGCTCAACTCCATGGTTCACACCAAATGGCCCTTTAAACAAAAGGAAAGAAAACATTGTAATATATAAATATAAAATATATAAATATAAAAAAATTATATTGTGACACAGCTAAAGTACTACCTATTATGGCATCATGTAGAGCTGAGACAATCACTTAATCTATCAAATGACAGAAAATTAACAAGCAATCTTAATTGAAGAAATGCTGAACATTATCTGATTCCAGATCCTCTCGGGCTTTAGGAAATAATGATTGGTATGATTTACTCAAAGAATCTCACCAAGCATTTCCCACACATGATAAAAGTAGCATTATCGCCCTGCGGTTGGATGCCTCCGTCAACCAGTGCCTTTTCCGTGTACATATTTTTACATATTTATTTTTCCAGATTTATACAAGGTCACTGACCTCTGAAACGTAATTATTTGAGTCCAAGTGAACACTGATTAAGAGTTGAAGAAATTCCCTCAAGCAGTCTTGAGATATCACATTCAAGAGGCCACCAACATTGTTTAGGTCACTGTGACCTTGACCTTTGACCACTGAAATCTAATCAGTTAATCTATAAGTCAAAGTGAATTGTAGCAGGTGTGATGAAATTCCCTACGGGCAGTCCTAATATATCACATTCACAGGGATGTGAGGTCACTGTGACCTTGACCTTTGATCGCAAGGCACCAAAATCTAATCAGTTTTTCCAATATAGCACTTGATCCTATTAAATATATATATACTGTATATTTAATCCTTAACAGGTGACAAATATTTTTTTACCTCACTGTTGTTCATGGTGACCCCCGCTGTCTGCATGTCAAATTTCATGTGATTTTACTGTAGAGATTTTGAGAAAATTAAATGGAAAGTCGGCTTCTTTTTCATTATGGCAGTCATAACTTGCTGGTACAGTATTAAATATTATTTAGTCAATGTGACCTTTGAGCGTTGAACACTGAAACATGATCATTTTTAGGCAAAGAAACTGCTTTGTGAGGTCACCGTGACCTTGAACTTTGACCACCAACATTTTATCAGTTCATCCTTGAGTTCAAGTGAATACTACAGATTTGAAGAAATTTCCTCATGGCAATCTCGAGATATCACATTCACGGGATTGGGACGGACGGACAACTGGAAAACATAATGCCCTCGGTCACTGGCTACCGCCGGCACAGAGGCATAAACACAGCAGTGAAAAAGGGTGCACTATGCTTACCTATGATAAGACCAACCATTGTGCTTAAGTAGCCGGTTCCGCTGCCCAGATTAAGGAAAGAAAGTCCTGGCTGCAGTTTGAGGGCCTCCATCACCTCAGAGTATATACACGGAGCAGACAGGTGTATGTTGCCATGTTTCCACGCTAAGTCTTTGTAGGCACTGTCCCGGTAGCCGTCCAGATAGTAGTCACCGCGGTCTATGGCACGAAATGCCTGCTCGACTTTTTCTGTGCGAATATACTGAGCTTCCTTCAGATTGTCAATGAGGTCGTCATTGTCCTCGCCGGCACTCACGGCTCCCCCCATGGTGAGAACAGCAGAAGAACACAAGGGGGCGAAGTCGTACTCAGGATGAGTGGTTCCTCCTCACAGTGGCATGGAGATGAACGACTGGCTGAGGGATCGTGCCGCTTTGACTCCTCCGGAAAGCGTCCGTTCAGACAACAGTCAGATCCAGGTAGAGCGTGACCTGAGAACACACAATATTAGCACGTTAGAGCGATCCAAGTGTAGTGTACAGATTCAATATGCTGATAATAGTAAAGATTTATTAATAATCTCTCATAACTGGGGTTGTTTTATGATGAAAAATTATGGACTGTTAGAGAAACAGCCTGAATAATCAGTGACATATTCTGCTACAGTTATGTTCTCCCTAATTAATTCCCCTCAGGAAAAAACGTAGGCGATTTATGTCTTGAAAAGCATTTGCAGATTGCCAGATGAAACAATTTAGCTGTATTTGTGTAAATGTTCATGACACACATTGAATTAATGAAACTGTCATGTTTGACAATAATCCAATAATACAACATCAAAGAATTTCATTTTAACTGCCAAGGGTCATTGATATGTTACGACTATGATTTTCCTACAATGACAATGAAAAAAGCTTACTTGACAAGTTCAAATAGTTGAAAGAAAGCTAGTAAATATATAATAAAAAAATAATGAAATCAATTATACTTAGCTGCAGTTCCAATATTTTAATCAACAGCTCGATTTCACTGCCTGCTACTGTTTTCAGAGCCTTATAATTTATTTAAGAGAATACAGATAAGTCACTAGAGGTTTACGTTTGTTTTTATCATTTTGACCTTTGATGTAAACAGGAAGTTTAAGGTTAAACAGGAAGTTAAAGAGTAAACAGGAAGTAGAAAGTCCACTTGTTGAGTCATGCTGAAGCCTGCAGCCCGACATGCTAATGGTAAGCACAGCCTGTAAGTTGTCATACGTCTAAGTAACATTTTGTGAACATATGACTTTGTAGAACATCATTCAGTGTATAAAAACACTAAATTTAAGTTAACTTCTTTGTTAGCTAGCTCGGTAGCGTTAGCATTTTAGCTTGATAGCATGTCTTGTTTGTTAGCTAGTGTGTTCTAGCTTAGCCTGTTACCTTCATTTTGCCACATGGGGATTGATATGACTGCCATGAGTGTACTATTAAAAGTATATGTTTATTGAACTGTTCATTTTCTGTATGGGGAATGGGATACTTTGTACCTAACTGATGGTGGTTTGTATTTTTATGTTGCAGTTTTCACTCTGTCTGTTGAGAGGTACATGTGAATAAAGTTCATGAAGGAGAACGACTTTCCAAGTGTCATCAATGGAAGAGTCGGCTGCGTCAGGGAAGCAGTGAGGGCACAATAGCTACAAACCCTGGTGTAAGTGTCTGACACTGTCTGCACATGCACATGGAATTTTATTTTGCTTTATTCATATATATATATATATATATTGTGATAATAGCTACTGTAAAACCTGTTGATGAATAAAATGACTAGAGTTGTCTAGCAAGCTGCACTCGCAGTAAATAGAAGAACTTATTGTTAGACTGACTCACTTGTGGCCTTTTAGAGGGTCATTAAATGACCAGACAGGAATGACACAGTGTGTGAGTTAAATACCTGATCATGAAGGTTCGTCATTACGGTGGTGTAAAAAAACCAATCACATAAAATCCAACATTACCATAGGTCACTCACAGATTAACACCATCCATAATGACCTAATACACGTTGAGATGTTAAAGGAACCGCCACGATGGCAAATACTCTGAAAATGTTTATTGTCTCTCAGTATATGGTGCTAGTTTATCAGGTACCTTTGGATTGTAAAGTTCTTTTTTTTAAATGTTTAGACTGCTGTTTAACTAGGTTTCCCTTTCCTTACTGCTAAATATGGAGAAAAAATCCTCTCACAGACATTAAACTGATTATAATCACATTCCGATGAAGCTTCCTGCCCAAACATGCATCAGATTTGTCCACGTTTTTCATTGGAAATTCATTTCACAGCCTGCAGTGACACAGCTGTTTTCACCCAACCAAGGTTCAGTGCAGGAGTGTAATGATTTCCTCTAAACATTACAACCTTTGTGAAGGTTTGATTTATTGGATGTGTGTCTGTAAGTCTATCTATCTTGCATGTTTTTAAAAATCATACTACACAAAGGGGCCACTCTAATAATACAATGTTTGTTTTATACAATATGGCAATGGCACCTGCATAGAACTACCTGCTACACTGAGACACAGAATATGGGGTGAAACAAAGGGGACATGTTCTGTTACATAACAGTGTTTTTCATTCAGCTGACTCCTCTAACTCATGGTCTTTTCTTGTTAAGTTCTGAACACTTCTAAAAACTAAGAAGGTCTAACGATTCTTTGGTTAAACTGCTGACACCTCAAGTTCACACTTAAGCCATAACCCCATGATGATTTATTTTAATGGGTCACAAACCTAAAAGGTTGAGAATCATTGCTATGAGGGCCTTTTTTGATAAAATATGCACTATATGAAAATATGCACAGGTGTTATGATAGTTATTTAGATTATAAATAAAGTCAGATTGAAATGGATTTTTTTGCGGCTGATGCCCTGATACTGGGGTGTAAATAATTTCCTAAACCGGCTTGATATTTTACAGTTTAAACTTTATTATAAAATAACTGTATATGAAGATGGACGACATTGTGGCTGCCAAAACTGAAGAATATCCATCTTGATCACCACCTGGTGGCTGGCTGCAGTATAGGTCATAAAGCCAAAGTACACAATAAATAACATTTACTCTGTAATTTTACATTCTACTTAGTTATATGATGAAATTAACAACGAGGTGAGACGCAGTGATTGACAGCTAAGACTTGGTCGAGCACAAACATTGACAGGACCTCGATACTGCAGCCCCATGCAACAATTACTGCTCTGCAGACTCTGGCTACAAAATGTCAAAATCACAAAATGGCGGCACCCGTATCCAGGATAATTTGGCTTAATTCTTGTACACAGGCAGGAGATTCAGATGCTTCATCCATCTTTATATACAGTCTATCTAAATAACTATGAATAAAAAGTAATCACAAATACATACAAATATAGAGAATGAGAAAATAATGTGGAAAATATTTTTTTTTTTACATAAAATATAAATATATATATATCTTTTTGCATAGTTTGTTCTGTAAAATAAAATTGTTAATATCTGCACAATCAGCAAACATATACACTGATACTGATATGTCGATGAAATGCTTTTTGCATTTGGCCAGTTTTATCGCCCAACTGCTGAATCGGTCGGCCTATAATTATAAATACTGAGCTATTGGCTTTACCATGCAACTTCTCCATAAAGGTATATTGTTACATGCTGATGTTTCAACATTTTATAAATACTTAATTTATCCCACACTGCCACAGGGTGAATGGGTAAACTGTAGCTGCAGATGCAAACGAACAAGATAAGTCTTGAATTCCCTCTCTGCCCTCTCAGCATCTCTACATCTGACTCAGCTAATAAAGATTCAATTCAGAGGTGACTTTGTAGTGGGAGGCCTGGCAAGGTAATTTTCCACTGGCTCCTCCTCACAGGCAAAAAAGTCATTGATTCACTCACCATTGTTGATTGTACAGTAGAGTGTGTTTTATCCCAGTTTCTCCCTCTGCCCTCCCTGTAATGCAGAGTCCTTTGAGTTGCCTGCAGTTGAAAGAAGATCCAGGAAAATGGGTCAAGGGAGGTATGCTGTAAGCAAATTGCTTCTGGGAACTGCTGCACAGTCAGAACAATGATAATCTTGAGTCTTAAAACAGGTCATTATTCATCCAGTCCTTAAAGACAAACCAACAAAGGCCACCCAGATAATTACATTTGTTGCAACAGTAAAGTTAAACAGAAAGAAATGTCTCTTTATAAACAGGAATCCGATGGTAAGCACACACACACAGGATGTCCTGGGTTTACCCCTGGTGTTTGTAAAAAAGTGCATGGACGCCATTTCAGGGCCAACCGGGTTGCTGTGACCCGATTAGGGAGACCCCAGTGAACCAGGCAGGCTGACGAAACATGTAACGGATCCTCCGGCCAACACAAGATCACCTCTCGTGCTGTAACTAAATACCAAAGGCCTGTCTAGGCAGCACCAGGACATACAGACTGCTGATCAACAGACAGAGTGAGGTCACATGTTTGGAGGTCTGAAATGTTGGCTACACGATAAATGCTTGTAACCATGAAGAATATCACTTAGCAGCTCTGTCTGTATGAATTTTGAATCTTACATTTATTTTTAGCCACCCACCCTATTACCATGGCTCTGGGTATAACATCATTAATTAGACAGTCAGACTCTTTGGTGCTAATGAATTTGATGATTGCCTCATTTGATGTAATTAGTACTCATCTATACCTGCAAAAGTTAAAATTTTGCACAATTTACAACTCTGTTTAATAGATATTCCACAAACCAACCACGACCCAGTTCCCATTACATGACAGCCCAAGATAAATTATGATCTTGGTCATGCCTTGACCTTCCCTGTAGTATCATATTAAAATGTCCAGTTTTACATAAACATAACTTGAAATCTGAAAGTGGGGCACTATAAAAATGTCTGCATATTTTCATGCTCCCCGGAGGAGGAATTCTTTCGATCTCATTGACCTACTGACCTCCACAGCAAACCTTTTACACTTAATCTCTTGAGAGCAAGTGGTCATTGTAGAAAGTGAATGCTCTCAAGAGGAAGAAACCATTTGATTGTTTTGAGCTCTGTGACTTAAGGCCATTTTTCCTCTTTTACTGCATTAAGTTTGGAGGTAGGACGACAAAAATGTCCTCTGAAACAACAGTAATAAGCTAGATGTGATATAGTGATATACCACTGACATTAATAAACATGAGCGTGAGGTATAACCTCCATTTACAGATCTGCTTTGTTAGTTCAGCCATTAAACTAGGACGTGGTTACTACCTCCACCAAGGAGGTTGTTTTCACTCCTGTCCATTTGTTTGTTTGTTGGTTGTTTGTTTGTCAGCAGAATTATGCAAAATCAACTGAGCATTTTTCTATGAAACTTGGTGGAAGGTTGGGACACGAGCCAAGACAGAACCCATTAGATTTTGGCGCAGATCTGGACAAAGTATCGGATCCAGGAATTTTTTCTGCTTTCTTTAACTGATTTGCCAAGAAACTATTCATGGATGTAGAAATCATGTGTATTTAGGGGACTGATATTAATGAGTGTGTGGAATTTGGTGTGGCTTGATTGAATCTGAGGAGACTGTGGGACTACTGAGTGCTATTCTAGATTTATATTTGACATATTTGCCTGTATCTTGTGTGCTAAAAAGTCAGACCCTGTACTTTCCCTCTCAATGGTACATTGAAACCGTCTGTTCAAATCGGTCTGACAGGAATGTCTTTTAAATACACTGCAACCTCTATTCCAAATAGATCTTGCCAGTGGTGTTTCTTCCCTGCAGTTTTGGGCAATGATAGTTGTAGTATCATATCAAAATCTATCATTTCAATTCCACAGCTACACAAGATACAGAACTTTTGAGTCCCCCACCATAATGAACCTTACATTTGCATCTTTCTCAGACAAGAATATAGGACAGACTGTCATGCAAACCTCTGAACTGTTTCATGCTCGACAGTGGATAAACCCTTTTTGATTTTGGGAATAATCAGGCTTTTCCTCTGGTTCCACCCTCAAGCTAGTGGAGCATTCAGACTTAATTAAAAGTGCATTTCATCATTCTCACATCTCTCTCTCTCTCTCTCTATTCATGCGAATTTGACCACTAGACTCTGTGTTAATTAGCCACAAACAGCCAAGAGATGTGAGAGTAAAAGGCATGTGTTGTGCCAGCCTGACAACAGAAACAGACACCATGCTAGGGTGTGTGTGTTTGTTTGTGTGTGTGTGTGTAAAACAACTCATGTTTTCAAAATTTACCAGTTGTGTCTCTTATTCTCCTCCGCAGCCTCTTAATTTTGCTCCCGCTGCGATGAGTCATACAGTTTTGTGTCAAATTAAAACTTATTTTCTTCCCTTCACTTTGTGTCACCTTGAAAAACCTCAAACTGTTTGTATCCCTCCTCAGACGGCCTCTAAAGTTTACTTTGCTTTACTTTGTCTACACACATCTTAAAAACACTAAATCATTTATCAGTCTATTACTTTATCTTATTATGTATGACAGGAATGTCAGCCTTGCAGCGCAGCCAGCAGGACAATAGACTTTGAGTGTTTTTAACTGCTATCAACACAGGGTCACGAATGTATTATTGCAACTAGAGCTGAAGCTAATGGTGAAGCTATTGATTGAAATTAATTTGTTCCAGTGTAGCACAGCTTTTCACCCTGAGATATTAGCTTTCTTTTCAAATTTTTTGCATCTGTTGTGTTTTAGAACTGTCATCCACACATCCACTCACAGTGACTCCTGCTGAGGATCTCCTGACATGTTCTTACATGGGCTCGTTCAGACATTATCCTCAGTTTTTACAAGGGGGCTGGAAAGTCCACAGCCTCTCGCTCGGACATTTATGTTCTCACTCACTGTATGTAAACAACACCTTACACTGACTAGCTTTCTGAGATATCTAAAGTAAGGTGGCACTTTTTGTTGCACAGTGTATGCAACACAAGTTACTTTTTTGCAGCGCGTATATGCATTTGCTTGTGTGGTGACTTTTTGCAGCGTGTTTCTGTGTTTGCTTGTGGTGTGACCTTTTGCAGCATGTTTCTGTATTTGCTTGTGGTGTGACTTTTTGCAGTGTGTTTCTGTATTTGATGTGTTGTGACTTTTTGCAGAGCGTTGCTGCATTTGCCTTTGTTGTGACTTTTTGCAGTGTGTTTCTGCATTTGCTTGTGTTGTGACTTTGTGCAGTATATGTGTCCTCAAATTGATGAAGTTGTTTTCTTAATTTGCACGTTTTTAAAACCCATTTTCATGGGTTTTCTTAATTTGCATTGTGTTGAGCTCTCTCAGCCACTTTATGATTCACCTTATCACACATGTACTTGGTATGTCTTGGGTCACTCAGTGCTTCCTAGACAGATGTTCCCAGATGTTCCTGAGTTCCCTCAACTGACACCTGACGAGGCCAATCAGCGCCGCACCTGGTCACGTGACGCAGTTGCCACACAGACGGCGGCGTGTCGGCCAATCAGAGAGCCGGACACTTCTGTTCGCACTGCGTGTGACGATGGAGCAAAACAACAACAACAAGCGTTTTCATGAAATGTTCATAATCATGGCTGCTGCCTAATCGACGTCTGTGAGGAAACACACGACGAGACACTGTGACACGCACTGACACTGACTGTGTGTGTGTTTGTGTGTTTTCATCCAGCTTTTGTTCCCAAACTAAACGCAGGCGCTGCTCATCTCCCTGCAGTGCGATTAACCTCAATCTGTAAACCGGTTAGAAGAAGACGCTCACAAATCACAACTGAGGAGAAATAAATGAAAAGATAAAGGCTCATTGCTGAGCTTCTTCCGCCCGATGGAGCGGAAGTCTGCGCGTCAAACAAAAACAATAACACGAAAGATGCGCAAATAAAAACAGAACAAAACACGTCCGAATTCCGCGAACGTTAGCCGGCTGAAGTGAACGGTTTAAATAGTTAGCTTAGCACTCGTGTCACCTTGTGGTTGTCGGGACAAGTGGGCTAAAGTTAACCTGGCTAACGTTAGCTGCTGTAGGGCCCGAGTGCGCCATCACCCAGACAGAGACAAAGCGGGTTAGGTAAGCGCTGCTCTTCTCTTCCTGCTGCCGTCGCAAACACCGCAAACACCCCGCAAACTCAACGCTGACACCCCGCAAACTCAACGCTGACACCCCGCAAACTCAACGCTGACAACCGGGGGGCTAGCACACACGCTTCAAAACAAAGAAATGAAAACAAATACTCACGGAGTCGTGTCGCACCAACTCGCTCCTGAACCCGAGCTGCTCCGTGCAATGCGACGGTCAGTCGGTGACAGGCTCCGGGAGGAGAAGCGGAGAGGCTCCTCTGCAGGAGGACGACTGGTTAACCGTGTTGACTAGTGTCAACCAGCTGGTTGGTGTGTGCAGGTGAAAGTAGTATGAGCGCGAGCGGCCGAGTCCGAGTGGAGGAAGAAAGAAACAGCTGAGGACAGGATGTAAACACATGTCACGTGGTCTGAGAGTGTTGTCGACAGAGGGAAGCACTGTTGCTTCACACCCCTTCACCCATCTATCTATCATTCTATCTATCTGTCTATCTATTATCTATCTATCTATCCATCTATCTATCTATCAGTCTATCTATCTATCTGTCTATCTATCCATCTATCTATCTATCATTCTATCTATCTGTCTATCTATCCATCCATCTATCTATCTATCTGTCTATCTATCTATCTATCTGTTGATCCTTCGATATGTCTGTCTATCCATCTATTTATCTATCTATCTATTCATCTATCTGACTATCTATATATTGTATATATATATATCTGTCTGTCTGTATGTCTGTCTATCTATCTATCTTAGTGTTATAGGTTGAGTTTGGACTACCTCTGAACTGTTGGTTATAGTTGCATTTAATAGATTATATTCTGAATCCTTATTGTAAGTTTGACCTTTATCAGCAAAGTACTGTATACCTATACAGTAAAAGATGTATGAAGTACTTTAAAACAATAGCACAACTAGTACAAGCACCTCAAATATGCACGTAAATACAGTATTTGAGTAAACATACTGTATCTATCTATCTAAAGAGAAGTTCTTGTTAGCTAACACAAAAATAATGAATCTATGATTAACTTTACTGCCGTTTGTTTATTCATTTCATTACTGTCCAGTTTGATGCATGTTTTCCACCTATTTGAATTGGAATCATACTTAATGATGCCCTCCATCTGTGTTTGTGTCTAATTAACCAGTCACTGGCAGCTTAACAAATCAACACACCCTAAATACTGATTAAAACTTAACAAGAACAGAATCGTAATGTGTCTGTGATAATAAGTGAGTCTATGAACCTGGGATGATCCTTGAAAACTGGGCCCACCCTCTCCTCTTACACAGTTCCCTTAAGGAAAGGCCTAAATTTAGCCTGCTCTGCCCTGCTCTGCCCTGGAAGTGTGGGAATAGACCATCAGGTTTAATAAGGAAGGATTCATGGCCGCTCTCTAGCGCACAGAGCCAAGGTTCCAGGGACCTCACATCACCTCCTCTTTCTTCACCTCCACCAAGGAGGTTGTGTTTCCAACCCCGTGTGTTTGTTTGTTATCATGATTACACAGAAACCACTTGACAGATTATCATGGAACTCGGTGGAAGGATGCATAATGGAGTCAGGGGGCGGATCCAGGTTTTGTTATTTTTCTCTTTCTTTAACATTGCGAGAGAGGGCATTTTTCAATATTTTCCTTGATTTCCCATTTAATAATTCATGGATGTTGATAAAAGAAAAAGCTGCCATGTTGAAGGGAACTCATTTCTATAAATGTGATAAATGTAATTGCACATTGATTGAACCTAAGGCGGAGGTACCCTCTCTACTAAGTGCCATTCTAGTTTTGTAGCCTTCTATAGATTTTTATGTGAAGAATACGCATTCCATTCAAGAACATTTCGAAAATTGACAAAACCAAAGCAGCAGTTGTTCTGTTTCCGTCGTCACTCAGGCTGTCAAAGTGTTTTAGAGACACAACTCTCAGCCTAACCTGATTGTCGTCTTCATTCCAAGAAAGGAGATTCGATTAGCATTAGCTCTAATCCAAACTTTTTCCTCGGGACCAGTGATAGTGGAATAAGTTGATTTCACTTTTTCTTTTACAAGTGGCAGAACACTTCTCCTGCAGGTTGTCGTCTAAGTTGTTTAACACATACCGGTGTAACAGGCCAAATTAACCCCCGCCCAGATTAAACCTGGGTATACTTTGGCCCAGGCCTGAGTATACCCCGGGGATAAACTGTCCTAGGCCAAACTATACCCGGGGGTGTAAAATAGCCTAGGCCATACTATACCCCTCCAGGCCAGAGTATACCCCAGGAGATAAACTGTTTTGATGTTGTTATCAGTGTTTAACTTTGAACATTTATATTGTAGCGAGGACTTGCTAGTCTTAGAAGTTGAAGTTTCAGGACGTAGTAATCTTTGATCTTTGTGGAAGTCTAATATTTTTTCTGTTTTTCTGGTTGAAGTAATAAAAGTCTATGTTTTAGAGTTTTAAGATTTAAGTCAGTTAGCTTTCTCACTTAACTTACCTGACAAAGCTGAACCCCCAATAAAATGTTGAAAAATTAAGTAATTCTTGTGTATATCACTCAACACTACTGATATCATGGGGGTATAATCTGGCCTGAGGGGTATGAATTGGCCTAGGCCATAATATACCCAGGGTATAATCTAGCCTAGGCCCCTTTAACCCCAGGTATAGTCCGGACTGGGGGTATACTATGGCCTGTTACACCGGTATTGAAAAAAAAACTATTATTAGAACAAAACACACGGGAATGCAGAGAGTTTAATTTGGGGTCATTCAAGTCTCTCTTGTAACTGAATCTCCACTCGTCCAGGTTCATTAGTCATGTCACTCACGGCCTCAAGGAGCCTGACTAATGAATCAAACAAGATCAGCATCTCCTCTCTGACCTTTTTCTTAGCAGAACGTCATAATTACAGAACGAGGAGCCACAGTCAGGATTCAGGAATACAGAGGCCAGGGGTCTTTCATGGCAAGATCAAGATGATTTTATCTCCCCACTTAATATTCTGCCTTCTGAATTCAATTATATTGGAGAAACACTGAGTTAATTCAGGTTTGCTTGAATTAATAATTATAAGTTCTGTGTACAAATAGTCAAATTTGAAGCAAGTGAATCAAAAAACATCGCTGCTATTATGTATAATTCCTCCTAATGTCATTATAATGAGAACTTGAAAGCAGCGTCCTCAGCTAGCGCCCTAATAAAGTATATATGACTATTTCAAAAGTACATCATGACATCACATTCACCAGGATCCTGGATTTGCTTCTTCTGTTATTTCCATGAAAGCAAACATTTCCCTCCTCTGGGTTTTATCAGATGGTTGTGAACAGACTGTTTACTTCAGCAGGGTGAGCTGAGGTCACATCCCTCCAGTGTGTGTGTGTGTGTGTGGCCGTCAAGTTACCCTATATATCTGTAACACTCTCACATTATACACACACAGCCCATATACATTACAGGGGGCCTGTGTGGTGACAGCGAAAATGTATGTGGTGGATTGAGTGTCAGATTCTCAATAGTGCGTTTGTTACGATACACCACACATCCAACCTTGGTTTAAAGTTATACACAATCAGCTTTTGTTTCATCTGGACTTTGACTGTAATTTACTCTTATCTCCCACTTCTCTCTGTAAATAAATACTTGATAGATACATGCATTTGATTATGTTCTGTTTGTGCAACATTCACCAGCATCTGCGAAGCACTGGAATTATCAATAATTTTTAATAACTGTTGAGATTTCTTTTTCTCATATCATCAATTTGGTCTGTAAAATGTCAGAAAAGTGGAAATTGCCTGTTGAGTCTTTAAATGTCTTGTCCACAACAAAAACAATATCTAGAAAACATCTGAGAAGCTGGAACCTGAGGATTTTTATTTGGCTTGAAAAACTTAAATAGATTTTTTAAAAACCTATTTAAACATTATCATTTTGGGCAGCTTAAAATCATTAGATGTCACATTACTGCCAACAATAGGAACAGGATAAAGATTCTATTCCATTGAATAGTCTGTTTCACTCTTGAATCATGAGGTATCCATGTTTAGAATTTGTTTCTTCCTGTTAATATATATTGACATAACTATTTCTGTACCACACCTGTTTAGCCTTTTGTTTACATCTTAAATCATGAATCAGTTTTTCATTGGTTTCTGAACAGCACTGATATCCTCTTTGAATATCTGTTAGTTTTTTTCTTGTGTTATTGTTTTTATAGCAGAATAATCTTCTCTGCTACGACCGGTTGTCTAAGTTATCGCATCAAAAATCTGTAAAACTGAGTTGAGAGAAGTGAGTTCGTCAAGTAATTCATTTGTTGATTGGCTGCAACTAATTTGATAACTGATTGATAGTTTGTGTTATTTTTCATCTTGAAATTCACTAATATTTTTAGCTCTAGCTTCGGAAATGTGGTGATTTTTCAGTGAAAATATAAACTGGTCTCGATACTAAGAGACAACAAGCGATGGAAAGGCGTCACATCTGGGCTTAAATAAACTGGATTCTACATTTTCCACCATTGTGACATTTTCAGACTAAATTTATCAATCAGTGAATTGAGGAAACAATCATCAGGTGAACTGATCAGGAAACATTGAATACTTAGACTAAACTAAACTGAACACTTTGAATAAGATTGTTGTTTGCAAGATATTTATTTATTCAAATAATCTTTGAGACTTTTTTTGCTTTTATATGTGTCATTGCAGTTCATCACTTATTTAGATTTCTACTTGCAAACACTTCCTGCTGTTGAGCTTCAAGTGTCTGAGCAACACTGCCCCCTGTTGTTTTGGGTGCAATGCCTAATATTCACCACTGGGTGATGCTAATGCCTAAGGAAAGTTGATAACTGGAGTCAGATACATTTGAGAAACCACACAACCATTTGAAAAGTTTATTTCTACCATACACAAACTGTACAACACAGCGCATATCTGTTTATTATGAAATAGTAAAAGTAATAGGAAGTTTCAATTTACAAACTACTCCAAATGAAAAACAAAGCATTACATTTGAATGTAAAAGAAAAGAAATACAATACAATTTCATATCATACTAATATCGTTCCACAAAAAAGCATTTCACATTACAAAACACCAAATACTAACGGGGAAAAATAAATATCATTCACAGAACTTCCTGAGCAAACGATGTGTGGTATAGGAATTAAATAGAATAAATTATAAATAAAGGATTGTTAGTTTTAAAGAACGAGATTCAGTTTTTAAAAGATTAAAATTCTTTAAAACATATCGAGTATTTGGATAAAATAGGGTCTTGTTTTTTTTTTTTCTGTAATTTGGCTCATTTGCTGTTACATTTTTTTTTTCTTTGAACTGTCGCAGGCTACATGTCTTTGACTTCCTCTTGCAGAAATGAAACAATGTATTGCTCAAATGAATTACCGTTATTATTATTTTCTTGGGATTAGCCTCAAGGTAAATTAAGACACATGTAACGACTACAGCGTCCCGTCTCTCTCTTGTTGGTGAAGTCAAGGGCAGTGTGGTGAACTCAAAACAATAAATCATGGAAATACAAAAGTGCAATCGATGCAAACAAACAACTGATTAGCCATCAACTATCACGTGTCTCTGTTTTCATTTCTCTTTTCTTTTTTTTCTTTCTCTTTTTGCGTTTAATGATTGAATTTGTGTGACTTGTGGTGTTCGGCCTGGTTTTGGAAACAGCTACTTTTCAGATCTGCCCCAAGCGTTACAGGAATATTCAAACTGTGAGAGTGGTTGAAATGTTAAGGCTTGTAAGCAGTTTAAGATAAAACAGGAGCAGATGTATTTTTAAAAATTCTTTTTTTTTGAAAATTCACTCCTTCCTTTTCTCCCTCTCCTTGCTCGCAAAAAAGTTCAGATCAACACCAGACTTCTCAATCTCAGTCGGGATACTTGAAAAGATAATTCTGAGATTACAGCTACTGAGACAACGGTAGTTAAACAGTCATCAGGAACGTCTCCTTCTATGAAAATAATTGTACTGTATAATAAATTAGACACCATCCACGTAATACTGTCCTACCACAAAACATAGTACTCATATATTTTTATGGATTCATATACATTTAGGCACATACTATATGCACACTCCCACGTGTGTGCACAGAAGGCAGTTTAATATCTATACTTTTTTTTTTTTTTTTAAAGAAAGACATCTTGACAAAGTGGATTTTTGATTTTTGTTTCTGTCCGGTCGTGGCCCGCTATGCAAAGCTGAATCGGACATTCAGGTCACTGAGGGGTGTTGCATGTTTGCTCAGTGTCACTTCCTGGTTGCATTCAACTGTTACTTGTTGTGAAGGAAAAGGTACATTGCATTTTTATTTATTTTTTGACCTCAGTGTTCACTATGTCTCCCCATACATTCAGTTTCCAATAAAGAAAGCAAAAGCAATGCTTAAAAATATTGATGCTTAGATATTTTGGTAGTTTTTTTTTTAAACTTTGAAGGGAGATCCAACTTATGGTCTGATAATAATAATAATGATAATAATAATAATATACGTTTTTCAACACTAGATGGCGAAAGTATGCCATGAAATTGGAATGTGCTTCTATGTAATTTACAATGTGCAGAAAGTAAAACAGATTTCTCAGATATTAATCATTTACAATTCAAGAAATAAATAAAAATAGAGGAAATAAATACACTGATGAACAAATATAATAATAATAATAATAAATAGCGATAATATAATAATGACATGAACACATACAGATTAAAATCAAGCAAACCATACAAAATAATTAAGTGCAAGAGGGGTAAGAATCTCACCAGGATAAACCTATCAGGTGAATGCAGAAACAGTAAAAGCATTACAGATCCGGCTGGTCATTTTCTCAGTGCAGTGTATTTACCGGGAAATGCCAAACGCATTTCCAAAAGCCTCGTCTTGCACATGCAGCCAAGCCAGCACTCTTCAGTGAAATGGAGCTATCTAGTGCCATTATCCCAAGTCGAAGGAACCTCGCGGTAGCTCCACAGCTTAAACATGGATGCCCTTAATAGCCTGTTTGATATTATCCAAGAGGGCCTTGCACTCTGGAGAGTATTCATGCTCCGAGTTGTTGTACATATCAGTTAATGTGTTCACATAGGCTTCAAAATTATGCTCACTGATGGGTCCCTGCAACACAAACATGTCGAACTATTAGTGACAACAGCACAACAGACAATTCATACAAGATTTCTTCCAGGACAGGTAAGATATAATGAGTTGTGGTGGAGTCTGTGGTTGAGGCTTACTGTACCATTTGAGGCAGCTGAATGTCAGTTAGACTGTTTATGAGAGCTTGGCTAAGGCAAGCGAGCTCCTTCAGAAGGCTGTCGTTGTGCTGTTCGATCATCTTGTTCTCCTCCTCAATTGTCTTCAGGTTACACTCCATGGACGAGATCTGCTTTCGTGTACAAAGACAAAAAAAAAATAAAGACGCTTGTCAAACTGAGCGAGCAAAGATCTCGAGCTGCCCCGTCCCCGGAAAGAACTTGTGGGAGTAAAGACTTACCTGGGTTTGGAGTTGCATCATGTCTGCTTCTATCTTCATGTTGGACTCATTCAGTTCCTCTATTTCATGATCCAAATGCTGAACGTCGTCTGTGTCTTCAACGCCTGAGTCAAAACAGAGAATTTATCATGTTCAAACTGCAGATATTCATGTTATTGTTGATATTGTAAACATTTTACAAATCTGAGGTTGATCAATAATGTGTAACACCTTTCTCACTGTGCTTGTACAATGTATAAGCAGTATATAGATATATAGTCAACCTTTGTTATATTGCTATTGATAAAAATTACATCGCTTTAATTATTGATATTGTTTTATTCTCCCTTCATCTAACTGTTAAATACTTGAGTATTTTCATACCACACTCTACGTCTGAGTATAGCTTACCACTGCTGGCTTTCAGTTTGATAGTCATCATCTCTTCTTCGGAGTGTTTTTTCTTGATGCTCTGTGCGTTCAGTGGGCAACCTGACAAGCTAATTCAGCCGGACACAAATACGTCAGTTTAGGTGCAAAAACATCAGCAAACTTCATCACAAACAGAGACTGGGACTGGGGGTAAACAAGGTGCCATTGTAAGAAAGCAACATGTCCACCAGCAGCATTGTTTAGAGATAAAATGGAGGACAGGCGACCTCACCTTCTGTGAGTGGCAAACACATTATTGGCATGTCCAAGGCCGTTGCAGCCAGGCAAGGGACAATGGGGCAGTTCCTGTTTATTGGCCTTCCAGGCAAAGGGCAGCCCGTTGATGGACGACTCCTTCTGTCTTTTGGCAGCGAGTGGACAACTGCCTGCACTGCGGTGGGATGTGTATTTTCCCGATATATGGCCCTGTCCGTCACATCCAATAACTGGACACCTACCAGAGAAACCAGCAAAGAGTTGCACATGTTGTAAACCTGCACACGGGACTGAGTCACACAGGAAACATGTACGCAATTTCTATTTCTGAAACATTTAACTGCACAAAATAGCAACCACTTTATTGTTCAACTGCAAAAACACGAAACTAAATCATTCACTGAGATTATTACAAAATCTCTCTTTCAATAACTAGACCGGAAGATTTGTTAACCATTACGTTGATTAATCCGCAGCCAAATGCTGATTAAAAATGAAGTCGCCAAAACTACAAATGGACTCAAATAATCACATTAACTACAAGTTACTAATCCACGGAAACTTGAGCCCGAACGAACGCTGCGTTCCGTGCATGGATTCGCAGGTGACTGATATCTGCGCTTGAAAAAACATAAGCACAACTGGCGCTGAATATCACTGAGTTTGTCAGTTGTGTTTTCAGGTCTGTTTTCTGCAGGTCAGTAATGGAGTGACATGAATTACAGATAATTGTCATGTATCCCCTCATGCGAAAGAATGTAATTTGGAGGTGGCTCACCCTTTCCCTTATTGATAAAGGTGAAAGGTCACCTGAGATGATACAAATGGCACGCGGCGCTGCAGAGTGCTGCTGCAAAAAGCCTGTTTCAGCATTTTGTTACTCGACAGCACGGCAGCACTTAGAGGACAAAACAACACCGGTCCCATTACTTACATCTACCACAGGTATGAAGCTTGATGCAAGGCACCAGGACAATGGAGGCATGCCATATGGCCCACTGTTTACAATAATCTAGGGACTACCCTCCCCCTGTCTCTCCCATTCTCTCTTAATGTGTATGAGATCTATTCCAGTCTAATTCCTAAGCTCGTGCCCTTGCATTAGTAATTAAAAAGAAAAATCAGTGTCCAGATGTATAAGTAAACAAGGGCTCATATATCTGACTTTGGATTTAAACTGCAAATCAATTACATTATATTTTTTCCAATAACACTTTCACAGGCAGCAGTGATTAAGCTGCAAATGAGTGCAATGCCATCAGAGCAGGCCATTCAACATTTTCTTAGTTCCCTATAATTACAAAGAAAGCTCTCGGTGAAGAGTGATAAGCCAGATATTCCATTCAGAAAATAGCAAAAATATAAAAACCGCTGAAAAAAAAATCCCACAAAACCACACTGCTAATCCTTAGAAAATAATTCACTAATGTTATGACAAGAGAAGTATTATTTTCTTTGTTTAACTTAATGGCCTGCAGGTATAATGCCCCCCCCGGCACAAACGCATGACGCATTTTCAACAATGTTTCTTGTTTTATTTTTGAAACACAAAAACATGACAGCGACAGCACAGGATGAGGAAAAAAAAAAAATCTTACTTAAGCTCTGGCTCATCTTTGTCATCCTTGTTTGGTGTGAGCTTCAAACCTCCTTTTCTGGCACGTGGACATCCTGACAAGCTAGGAATGGTCGGATAAATACAATCGGTTAACATGAAGGGAAATCTAAACAAAGGCTCAAATCCTACAGGCAGTAGCTTGTGGAATTTAAATTTTGTGTGTTTAACCAAATCTGAATTTATAAAAATAGATGGAACAAAAATAGATGGAAAAGCTATAATATAAAATATAGAGAGCTAGATAGACAAATTGAATAACGCTAACACAATGTATCAATGTATCAAAATGATTTGAAAACACTTCCTCCTCGTGAGAAATAATCTTTTTCCTGTTACCAGTGTGGAAGAGAAATGACATGAAATCTATATGGATGCAAGCTATGTGACATAGACACATAGATGGAAAATGCAGCCAACAAAATGAGTAAAAAAACAAGAACTCAAAAGTGCAACATGTTTGCGATATAAAGTGAGAATTTCACCATCTGTTTGAATGTCATACATCTGACAAAATGTATTTCATGCTCAGTTGCGGTGGCTTTTTTTCCTCCGTTACCTTCTGTGCGAAGCATAGTTCCCAGTCACATGTCCAGATCCATCACAACCAGGTGTTGGGCACCTGCAGGTTGAGAGACACAGAGACCAGGTGCTTTTTACAGCAAAAGACTGCGAGCAGAGCGGAGCGAAGGATTCATGCTAATATGCAGAGAGAGAGTGCAAATAGCAAACAACTTCATGTGGAGTATGGAGAGATTTGAAAGAGGGAAAGGAGAGGAGAGGAGAGGAGAGGAAAGGAAAGCATTGAACTCAGCAGACCTTCGCTAAGTCAAAAAAAAACAAGCTGCCTAGTTTAACGTGAAAAATCCTATAGCAGTTTTCAAAACACGTACTTTAGTTCCTGAGAGTTGGCTGCCATCAGTGATTTGAGTGTTTTGTCAGCCAGGGGACATCCAGACACACTAGAGAGGATAAGGAGCTAACAGTCATTTTAATGCACTCTTTGATCACAGCCGAATTAAATAATCTCAATACAATGTCTCAACGCATATTTATACAAAAATATTTAAAAAACACAATTCCACTGCCTCCTTGTGAAAAAAAATAGAAGCTTTTTCCAGTCACCAGTGTGGAAAAGCAATGACATGAAATCTAAGAACACAAGCTATGTGACACATTTTCAACTGGAACAATCAACACAGTTAAACAATCAGCACAGTTTCCCTTGTCTATATATCTGCTATGGCTGGTGCTAATAAGAGTGTAATTAATTTCAGTACCTCCGATGTGATGCATAATTCCCCGTCACATGGCCGCTGCCGTCACAGCCTGGGGTCGGACAGCTGCAGGAGAGCACAAAGCATTTAATACACAGATTACTCCACTTCCCACAGACTTTGCAAAGCTTGAACTGAATCTTTTCTTTTACACTGAGAACCTTTTCATGGGCATTAAAAGATAATAAAATAAAAGAGTTAGTACAGCGGGAAGTTTAGTAGAAAATTATTATTTTGTATCTTTGTTTCTGGGTGTCACTGAGGAAAATCGGGGGGGTGGGGGGGTGCTGTGCTGCGGAAACTAGAGGATTCCTACTTTTTTTCTCGTGGTGTGATTCTCAAGAGGAGACCCAGCAGAGCATGCACTCTATTACT
This sequence comes from Hippoglossus stenolepis, assembly GCF_022539355.2. Classification (NCBI taxonomy): domain Eukaryota; kingdom Metazoa; phylum Chordata; class Actinopteri; order Pleuronectiformes; family Pleuronectidae; genus Hippoglossus; species Hippoglossus stenolepis. The sequence goes on from NC_061493.1 coordinate 16,173,978, forward strand.
ACAAGAATCAAGAGTTGTAAGCTTGTACGGGACATACAGGGAGAAAACTCACTTTCAAATTTCAAATTTCTTCTCCACATGAACCTGTAGACATACCAGGTGCAATCATATGTAACACACAGAGTTTCATTTGTGTGTTTTGACTCACTTGTATCAAAGCTGTCCAATTTACACAAAGGTATGGTTTGGAGTTACATTTTTTTTTCCTTTTTTTTAATCTTTGATACTGACCATCTGCCGACTGAAAGGGAAGCTCGCATTATGCACAGCTGACTGAATAAATGTGCCTCGAGAACTTTCAGTCTTAGACGCAACATACCTCAAAAGCTCTTTCTTTGAGTCTCGTAATAGCAGCTTGGTTTTGGGGCTTAACATGCTGCCGTCTCCTAGATAGTGCTGGTCCTCCAAGGAGACCTGATCGTAATCTTCCTGCGGACAAAGATGAGATAAAGGAGAAAAAAAGTGACTAAGACTCTCCAAAATATCAAACCTGAAAACAATCTGCAATGACCTAAAAGTGAATAATTAATGAAAACCAGGGTATAATACTCTTAAAACAAAAGCCCTGTGGGTTAGAGAGCAAGGCAAAGAGATTACGCTTAAGGATACTTATACTGTAGTAAATCATACATCCATTTAAAGTCATACTTAATCCACATAGTATTTATGATGTATGGCCATGACGTATGGATTTCCTCTTTTTTTTCCACAGACAAGTCTGTGCAGTCACCAGATGTTGTGTGATTTAAAAGCAGGTCAATGGGAAAACTCCTGATATCAACTACAAACAAATTGCACTTGTTAAATGAAGAAAAGAAAAAAACCTTTGCAGCCCAGATTGAACCTCATTCAGGCAAATGATGTCTGGAGACTAGATAAAACGTCCTTATTATGTTTCCTTGAAAGAACTATGTAATTTTAAAACATGATAAGGAATTCCTTGAATTTAATGTGTAGATAATATGTTTCCACAGCTGAATAATTAGAATATGAAAAATCCAAATGATTTAATTAATGATTTTTAGAGACTTTAAAAAGGTGGGAGGTTGGAGGACTTGACCTCAATATTTCTGACCCGGGCCTTGCTGACCTGGAAACCTATGAAACTGTTATATACACACACACCGTCTTTTACTTCCATTCTATGAATGTGATGCTCAGTCTCATTGTTTTATTTGAGCTCTGTAATTGAAATGTGTTTGTTTAGTGACGTGAATTCAAACTGATAAGTGTAAAACCAGAGGCCCTCAAGTCTCCTCCTCCACCTCCCTCATGTGCTCAATGATCATCTTACATTTTTGAATTAGATTTAAAGTGTCAGTTGCTGTTTAGTTTTTTTTTACCTCTCTCTCCTGTAAAACGTGCACTTTGCTGAAGTTGACGGGGATGGGGCTCTCCCAGCTGTCCCTCTCACACAGCGGCTGGTAGAAGGCGGGGCTGATGAGCACGCTGCCGCCTTTGGCCACAGTGGACTCGGGGGGAGACAGCGGGTCGTCTGAAGGTGGCTTCGTCTGGGCGTTCGCACTCTCTTTACATTTCTTCATGCTCAAGTCCAAGGTGCCATTTTCATCCACTTCTATTAGCATGTCCTAAAGACAAAAATGATTTCATCTTTCAATTGATAACATCATGTTGCGGGAGAGTAAATAAAATATGTCTTGTATGTGTAGCGCGTGAAAACAAATTATTAAATTGTCAAATCAATCTGTTAGTATTTTTGAATAAAACATTGCGATGCCTGATTGATGTGACAGCAACGCTATGTTTCATTTGAAACGTCTTTATAAACATGGAAAAATTCAGCGAAAAAATAAAAAAGTAAATAAAACACACAGTGGTTATCTCACACGAGACAAAGTACCAAACTAAGCCAGCGTTAATTCTGCTGAACACAAAAAAATAATCACTGGTGTGTAGTTTTTCAGTGACAGCTGTGTCATCTGTTTTCTAGGACACACAACCAAGATGGCAGCTGGGGGTGGGGTGGGGTGTGGGGCGCGAGTGAGGGGGAGGGGGGGCTGCTGGTTTTAGGTCATCATTATTATAGCAAAAATTAAAAAGCTTAATGTGGCATAAGTTTCCCCCCGCTGACAGATGTGTTTGTCGTTTTTTGTGCTGAAACGCAATCGCGCGATGACTTATGGCTCTTTTATGGTATTAAAAGTTTTACCTCATTAAATGGTGAAATCCTTTCCCATAAATGGAACCAATTATTCAACGCATATGTTTCATTAAAGCCTATACATCAGTATTTTTTTGCAACAAAGGGGGAGCCTTTCAGATTAATTAAAGGGTATAATTTTCATGAACATTGGATGTGGCTGTCCACTTTAATTATGCAGCCGTTTCATGATGTGTGTACCTAATCAAAACAACACCGGTGACTTTTTGTGATTTATTTAGACTTTTGTTTTATGGCTAAAAACTAAAACTAAGGATTTAGTTCTTTTTTTTGCTCTTACTAATTAATTAATGATGTAATTGAAGACTCTTGCACTGTTAAATTAGTATATTCAGTTTGTTTTCACTCTCTAAAGGGCTGATTTTTGGTGCTTTTTTTTGTGTGTCAGATATTTCAATGTGTAATATACATATGCAGATAAGGTAAAGCATGCGACACCATATAACGCTCTAAATATGGCCCCCTTTTTCAGACTGGAAAGCTGTTCTTTATGTGTCTCTCCAAGACAACTAAGCTGTAAATGAGAACAGATGATTAACTTGCTAACACTGTTTTATTCATTCAGTGGGCTGGTACCTGGTACAGGGCCACATTCTCAGCTCACCAAGCTGGGAGACAAGGATCTGTGCTGTGTAGGTGTGGAAACCTTGAATCATCTACAGTACGGTGTATGTAACCCACAGAATGTGATCAATATTAATCACTGAGTGAGTTTGAACACAATGCTGGGTCGGAGACGCAGACAGCTGAAGAGATTTTGGAGCCGTGCTCATTTCCATTAAAGAGTTTGGATTTTGTGCGAATTAAACTTTTCAGATGTTAACTCCTTTAGCTGATTGGCTTAATCCATTAAAACGCTTTTTAAGACTATCTGGTGTCGACACACAGCCTATGCTGGATCATATAACTAAGCAAAATATCCTCAGCCATCTGCAGTGGGCAAGATGCATTTTCAGACAACAGTTCAGGGTTTTTACATGCCAGCTGATGTCGAAACTAAATACAATACCACATGTTTTATAAAAAAATAGATGAGTATTTGTAATTGGGAAGGAAGGCTGATTGTATTTCCTCTTTTGACGTGATTACACGGAATTTTCACGTGTGTACATTAAAGCTTTATGGAGTGAAAACCTCCTTGTTTTTCTGCCATCAGAACACCAGGTTTCCTTTGCCAAATTCTGTCTTTTGATGTCTTCCCTTTTTATACACAAATCAGAGTTCCTTTAAAAAGACCACATTAAATACCTTTCCAAGTGGTCTAATTTGATTACCTTTGTGGAGGTTGCCAAGGGCCGGCCGGCGACCGCCTCCATGTTCTTCCGGTAGTGAGTGGAGAGGTTAAGGATGGCGGCAGTCGCAGCTTCAGCTTGGAGACCATCTTCTTTTATGAATTGACTCGGCGGGCTGTGCTGTCCAGAGGTGGTCAATCGGCCACCTGGAGCAACAAGGAAGCCAGGATACTGCTGAGGGGCTAAACAACAAATAATTGGTGAATAATTTGGTTGCTGAGACACCAGGTGTTCTACCAAACTTAATAGGAACACAAGTTTAAGTTGATTTTTTTAAGATTTTGGCAACAATCACTGAACTGAAAAATTAGGGAACCCTTAAGCAAAAACAAACTGATAGACATAATATCTGGAAAAAGATTATTATTCATTTGGGGGCTAAAACTAAGTCTACATACTGCAAACATATGACAAAAAAATGTCATCTTCCATAAGATGTTAACTTCACTAATGTTTTAGGTTGAATAAAATATATAAAGCTTACAATCTGGGAAATGTGACATATCCTGGTCCTGGTTGGTCCCCGTCAGAGGCTGCTTGCCGAAGACCTGTGCATCAAAGCTGGCGTAATCAAAGCGGATCCTGCTGTACTTGTCCATGTCTTTTGTGAGACTGGTTTGCAAAGCTGCTACTGGATGAGAGAGCCTATAGTTCAACTGGTTCATCTCAAACTTCTTCATCAAGCCAATGGCTCTGCGAAAAAAAAAGAGAGAGAGAGAGAGGGACTTAATATTTTATTGTGTAAATCCTGTATAATTAGAATACTCACAAGTTCATATGAAGTAGTTAAGAATAGACATTGTTTTAAACCATTCAGGGACGCCAGCACTTTTGTACACATGAGTCTGGGATCTGATGAGTGTTGTAGATCCACAGCCAGGTTGCCAGACTAATTAATATAGTAGGAGTGGGCATCCTGCCCATGATATATCCACAGGGAACAAAGAGTTCTGCTCTTTTATCATCTCTAATAGAGAGGAGCTCACAGGACCAGCAACCATTGCTTATGTCTGCCTGGAAAGCTGAAAATAGACTGTGCGTTCTGCTGGGATCAGTGAATAAAAATATCCCACACTCTCTTCAACAATAATAGTGTTTATCACTTTTTTGCATAACCTCAGTTCAGCGTTTACAACTTTAGTCCACTACAGAGCTGAGTGTGACGCTTGTTGTAGTTCTTTTTCTGCACATGTGACCACACTGAGAGCAGTGAAAATCCCCGACGTTATCTGGCATTATACCTTGGTGAGCGGTCAGGTGTTTGTCTGCATTTCAGGCCGTCATCCTGAGGTTTGGAAACTTTCACTGCGGCGGCGATAGGGCAGCCTGAGAGACTGGTTGGGGAGGAAATCAAACACATTAGCCTAATACTGTAACTCATCTATGAACAGGGTATACAGATTTTCTAATGGCTCTCCCGTGTGGATGTACCTCCGGTGGGTGCTACGGTTGCTGTTGACATGGCCTCTTCCTGTGCACCCGGGTGTGGGGCACTTGAGGACGTTCTCATGCATGGCCAGGACTAGGGGGGGGGGGGCACAAAGGAGATAGTTGTGGTAAAAGGAATATGTCCAGAATAATTCAACATAAGAAACATAGGGAAGCTGACAAATTATAATATGGTAAACACATGCATATATATATATATATATATATATATTTATAGTGCATTTAGAAAATAATACATTTTCATACATTAAACAGTGCTTTATGTAACTGGTTGGTACATTAGAGACTATAGAGCAAAGATCCTACAGAGACAGACAGAAAAAAGCAAAAGGCTTTCTCACTATGAGGAACGCTGTAATGTGGCTGAAATGTAAATAGCTTAGTGCAAAGAGGGGAGTAACAAGACTGCTGATTATATTCTTCAAAACAAGCGCGTCGTTAAAGGTCCGCTCTGTATCCTTAGAAACTTCTTTTCTGTACATATTCTCCAATTAGTTTGTTAGAGTTGTCTATTTATTTTTGAATACTGCGTTAGCTAGCCCTTTGATTTGCAAATACTGCCTCCAGTCTAAGAGCATGCGCTTTTTTGAAAAAGTTAATTACTTTTTCTGTTCCTTTTGTAACATTACTGTTTAATGTTGAATGTTTGTTGAGTTATATTGAAACGACTTAACAATCGCCAATGTGTGTGGGGGGGAAAAGAAGAATTCAATATTCGCACATTACAACACATTACGAGAAAGAGAGAGGGGGTGAGAGAAAGAAATCCTTTAAGTTTATTTGAAAAGTTTCAAGCTCATCTTTGAATTGAACTAAACGTATGAGCAGGTCTTTCTTTTCTTCAGGCTCGTGCTAAGAGGATTTCAATAACTGGGGCTGATTGTAAATCCTAAAAATGGCAGTTTCTATGAGTATTAATCATCCGTTATACCGCTGGTGCGACTTACTCTCTGGAGGAACTCGGACTTTGTGAGGACACCCTGACAAACTCCTGTGATGTGGGTAAAGGCCGGTGACATGACCGGTTCCATCACAACCAGGGGTCGGACACTTTATATCCTTTTTATCAGTCCTGGGAGAATCTGTAGACACAGCACAATAAGATTTCAGAATTAAAAAAAAATAGAATAGATTCAAAATACTGATGCATAAACAAACTTTGTGTTCCGTAAAGAAATGTGATACATATATCCTGCATATAATGCTGTTGTCCCATATAAGTATTGAACATAAGACAACAGATTGAAATATCATGCGAAGCCAGACACTTTTTTTCACGAAATGCATCTATTAATCTGTCATTTTAGTTAAGGCTGCAGTTCAACACAGAGCATTCACTTCTTAATTCCCATCCATCGAAAGATTACATCTAGGATTACACATTTAGCCGCAGTCATTTGAAGAATCAGAGGGAAACATGAGAGGTACTTTAGGAGGATTTAAGACTTATGGTCATGGTTAAATATCCAGTTGATTCCTATCAAAATCCAATATTCTGAGTAGTAGCAATTCCATCAGAAAATTTTGTTCTTCTTTATTTTAGTCAGTTTATTTATTATTTCACTTGTTGCCAAAATGTTTTTAGTATTTAAGAGGATTTTCTCCTTCCGATTTAAACCTGTGGATGCTTCTTTTATTCCTTTAATGTTTTTTTGAGCATCCAATCATCCAAATCACAAGTGGTCGATCGGATTTACGCTGAATAAAAAAAGGTCTGTTCCCGTACTGATCACTTTTCATTCTTTAGACTTCATTTTACATCTTTTCCTCTTTATTGTTACCTTTTCCTCCATGATAGCTGAGTCTGCTCTCCATGTCCATCATCCTGTGGTGCCTCCTCTCGTTGGTCATCTGCTCCATGAGGAATCGGTCCATTTCCCTGTAGGCATGATGCAGGGCCTGTCTTTGCTCTGTCTGCAAAACCATGGCCTGCTCCAACAGGCTGAGGTTCACCCGTCCTCGGCTCATTTCGAGGCCTCTCTCATGGAGGCCCAGTGCCCAGCCGTCCAGCCGAGGTGGCCTCTCCACCTCCATCTCCCCCTCGCTGTCCTCCTCTGTAGGGGGCGGCCTGTATCTCAAAGCCTCGGCTTGAAAGATGCTCGCTCTACCCATCGCAGCCCCTAGTTCTGAGTGCGGCTCTTCTTTAACATGTCCGTTCCTGCCTAACAGGTCTTCTGAGGCTTGGGAGGGACTGCAGCCTGAGCCATTCACTCTGGCAGACAGAGACAGAGGCTCCCACTCAGCTTCCCTCAAGTCTCCTATTGGACTCTGAGGCGATGATGTACCGCTCATCCTGCCTCGACTTGTGTCTTCTTCTTCGTTATTAAGGAGCTCCTCTTCATCCTCATCCATCAGAGGTTCAGATGTGTCTGGCTCACACTGGGGAGAGCTATCGGATGTAACTTCTGACCAGTTGGACTTTGCTGCAGCATCATGGAAGCCATTTCTGTTGGCCACTCCATTCATTGCACTCAAGTTTCCATCTAAGACAACAAGAAAACACATATTAGTCTTTGTGTTTTCACATGTTTTACATGTTCTTTTCGACCCCTTAGTCACACACAGGATAAGAATTGTTAGTCCTTGGTAATCTTCTCCAAATCCTTATTACTTTTCAAGGAATAATATCTTCAGAAAAACATGTTTTTATAACCATCATAGAGGATTTATAAGAACACATGTTGAAATGGAAATGATAATCATAAGGTTGTGAGATTTCCAAGCAATTCTTCAAGTGCTTTAGAAAACATACATGACCCTTCTCTCTGCTAGTGGAACATGAAACCTGGAGATGAGGAACACTGTTGTTTTCCTTCGTCCTCTGTGTCTCCAATTAAAGAAACAACGCCGAATAGATTTGGAATAAGATTACGGAGGGATTTACGGTGCACTGGACAGTGAACATCAGTTTTTAAGTAGTAATGTGTATTTTTAAATGCAAGCTAAGCAGCAACATGTTGTCATCTGTGAAAAAAAATATTTTAAAAACACAAAATTGTTGTTTCTAGTGATTAGAAGAAGGGAAGTGAAGAGGATTCTTGAAAACACAGATGGAGGAAACCACAAACACCATGATAAAAGAGAGACATTTCTATGAGCTGCTGGTGTGTGTGTGTGTGTGTGTGTGTGTGTGTGTGTGTGTGTGTGTGTGTGTGTGTGTGTGTGTGTGTGTGTGTGTGTGTGTGTGTGTGTGTGTGTGTGTGTGTGTGTGTGTGTGTGTGTGTGTGTGTGTGAGCATGTGTGCGTGTGTGGGTGTGGCAGAACTTGGTTCAGGAGGAGCCGGCCATACACTGACTGACTTGTTGGATGAAAGTGTCAAAAGCACAACAGCCAACAATGCACAACAGGAATGAGAAGCTTGACAAATTAACGTGACAAAAAATAGCCACAGAAATACAAGTAAGATCAATTTAGATTATAGATATATTTTAATATTTTAATATATTTCAAATTATGAGCAGCTTTACTTGGAAAAGTGTGATTGTCACACTATTAACATTTTTTTATATTTTATTTAACTCAAATAACAACTATCAACCAATTAAGAATGAATTTCACTGAAATGTACATTTTAAAAGGCTATTTTATAATATAAATAAAATCATTGATATGATTGATGTGGATCTTGTTGAGAAAAATATCCTCCATTTCCTGGTTTAACAAACAAAAACCAAAAATCCTTTTATTTTAATGAAAAAAATTAACCCACAATAAACCAATAAAATGCAGAATGTTGCAGGAAAATAAAAATAATTGAATAAAAATTAGAAAAGCTTTTCTAATGTTATAATATTTTTCATATATAATATAAATTACTGTACTACATTTTTAGCGTTAGGATTCTTTTTTAAAATCCTTGTGGGTGTGATAAGATACCGTGTATGCTACATGCATTATTGCAGATTAATGAAATATATTTGTGATTCCTGGTAAATTTTAACACTCATTTTGTATAATCTCTCTTTTCTCCAGCTGGTTTTGCTGCGTGCTCTCAATAATTGAATTAGCATTGACCTTTGGCCTTCCATCTTTTAGAATAATCCAGAAAGCCACAAGATTGTGTGAAACGCAGAGAGTCTGATCAGTGGAGCAGACAAAGAGGGTTAGGGTTATTATCCCTCAAAATGCATCTGAGACAACACTTTATTAACGCCACTGATAATATTAAGTCGTGGTCAGTGATTAACAATGGAAAGATATCATCTGGATTGACTCAACAAAATCTCCCTTGATCCCCAAAACCAGTGAAACTTATACTCGATTAAGGCGCTTTGGACTGTGAGGGTTTTTACTTTCAGCAGGCTGGACTCTATATCCTCTTAAGTGGCCGGACACCACAGACTGACCCCCAAAGTAGGATTCGATAGACTGAGAAGATAGATAGCGATAGATTGTGAGAATCAAATCACACAGATATAGGCATTATCAGACAGCTTCTTCTCATTAATGGGAGCATCACACAAACTTAATCCTCCGCAAAAAGAGCTTTAAAATATGACAGAAATTATCAAGCACTAATAAAAAAAAAAACTGTTTCATATGATTTTGTGCATTATTGTTTGCAGTGGATTTGACATGTCTGACAAATACACTCTTCCCGGGCAACATTACAATGTGTCTCTATCTGTTCCCTGCTGTGGACAATATTTGAAAATGGGGTGTCTGGAGACAAACCCTGTCGAAAAAGAAAAATTAAAGCCAGTTACACGTATTTACATTTATGAGGGAAGCAACAAGGGTTTTGTTTTTCATCCAGATGGACTCCCAGGCCTGACACAGCCGCATACAGTCAGAAAAGCACACAGACGTATACACAGACAGACAGACACACACACACACATACACACACACACACAAGTGCAAAAAGGGAAAGAGATTGAGGAAAAAAACTTGGATCCCTCCAGTGGTTTGTGTGTTGGAACAGGTGAACAGTTTGTACTCCAGAACAGCCATTACCAGCACTCTGCAGCAGGGCTGCAGTTGGCTGGAGTTGAACACAGTGTGGCTCGACCAAACGAGAGGCTTATTTTCCTCCCTTTTTGTTAAAATGCAGATATGACCAGCTTCCCACTGCAAAAATTCATACTGCCTGCGGTCCACTTTTTCCAATTTTTCATTTTCCCACAGAAAATAGGCCCCAAATCTGATAACAGCAAAACATGTTGTGAATATGTTTCTATCATTATCTGTGTTCATTTGACCCTCATTAGACTTTTTTTTTTGTACACTGGCTGGATTTGTTTTGTTTTAAAGCTATCGTCCCCTGAATATCAGGTTCAGATGGTGAATATATACAGCAGTCAATCAATGTGGGGTGATAAAACAAAAACATGTCCAGAAAACACAACAACAAAAGGAAAAACTGATGATGCACAGTGAATTACTTAGATAATTGTAATGTAATATGAACTCAGGAAACAAATAAATTCCATTTCCAATGAATCCACACAATTCAGTGAGCTACTCTCCTGGTCCATTTAACTACACACATGTGTACTATAATGAGCTGTAGACATTATGCCTAATTATGTATTAGACTGTGTTAGAGGGCCCAACAAAAGCTTTTGAAAGGGACAATTACGTTTGTTGCTTAGTTACATCGTTAAAAATATACCAAATCAGTGCAGATTATAGTGGGTGAGAATGCACATGTACACCACAAGCATTGTTGCCAAATGCACAAAATACAATTCATTAGGAAAAAAGAAAAATATTTTCACTATTGAAAGGGACAGTGGCATAAGTGAAAATAAACAGTTTTAACTGTTGTTGATGAAATCCTCCTGTGGTTGATGGAAATCTTTGTAAAAAATAAACAACAACAACCAAGCCAAGCCAAGCGGTGCTGACAACTCATTTGTTTTTCACAATAGGCCACTTCAATAACCATTCTATATAAAAGAGTGGAGGAAGTTTAATTTAAATCAAAGTGAACTGGTGCACTCCCCCATTCAAATTTTCATTCTATGCATTCAATGGGATTGAACTGGCTATTGAATGAGGACAGATGAGGGGTCTGAAATCTGGCCTCATCAAACGAGGGTAAAGCCACGCCAAAAATATCATGGCAGATCAGCTGTCAAAACTTCAATTTGTGGACGTGAGACACAACTAATGTGGACCCAGCAGTGTAGTCTTTCACTTCCACTGCACAATGACTGCGGCTGCTGGCTGATGGCAGAGGGAGGGAAATATGAATGCAACAGATGGGATTTTAAAATTCAGCGTCAATTGTTCATCAAAACAGACAAAACAACAGGACATCTGTTTACCTGCTGGAGTGTCAATGTTCCTCAGCTCTTCTTTGTCCTGTGGCGGTGCCAGGTCCTCGCTCTCCTCTTCACATGCCTCGCTGGGGCTGTAGTGGCGGGGCTTCATCAGCAGGGACTTTCTCTTGTTGACGGGGGCGCCCTGCACCCCTTCCTGAGCACTCCTCTTCCTCGCCATGGACCCATATGGGCTGGAGGGAAGAGGGGAGCAGACGAAAAGCACAGCAGGGTCAGCAGAGGCTTCAGTTGGCTCATTGTAGAGGTTCAACAACAAAAATTTAAGACTTTAAGATAAACATGAACAACTGTTCACATAATTTATATTGTACCTGTGTGTCTCAGCCATGCAGTCGGCCAGCCCTGTGAAATAAAGGCCAAGATAGAACAGATAAAAAAGTCATGTTTACATTTCCACTACAGTAGAGCAGCATCTGTCAATATATTCTTCATCAAAGGTTCAAGGTGACTCACCACTTTTGGGCTATCACTAATGAAATTTTACAACGTTCTTCAAATATTTGTTCTGGAGATAATGTTTTCGGGATGATAGCAGCAGGGCTAACACCGCCTCATCCAGCCTTTTACCATATATTGTTTTCTCTTTTACAATGCCATCGGGTACAATCAGCATAAGGACGGAGAAGTGGTCTCTTCATTGATCTGAAAAGCTTTTCATTCAGTTTGCTCGTTCTCCGAGGGACAAACAACATGATCTAAAAGGCTAAATCAATTTTTCCCACAGGCCTGCATCAATCTCATTCACAAGTTCTACCCGTGCTCCCATGAAGCACAACCAATAATAACACTTTTCATGAATTTCCTCAAATGTAGTAATAGCTCTAACGTGAGCCGGCGAGCCTCAGAGGCCCCGCACACTTGCATAATGACATATCCAGTCTAGAGGTTTTCAATCACACAACATATGCACACTCCTTAACTAATTTGAGCCAGTGTTCCAATTTAATGAAGTTATTCCCCTCTGAATAATGAAATGGCAGTGCAGTGCTCTTCAGACCGGTAAGATAATACATAAAATTGACAGTTATAAAGTTGAGTTGTTGAACTGATAGCCCTAACCCATGGTGGTAAGTGGAGTAAGTGTGTGCGTGTGTGTGTGTGTGTGCATGTGTGTGTGGTGTTACACTAAAACTAAAAGCTGTACTCACCTGTGCTACTGTTACATGTTTTCATGGTTTGCTCCTCACCATCACACTCCATCTGTAAATAAATAAAACATTGAAAATACACATGAGCCACAACTGATTTGTTTTATTCTAAATGTTAAAAAAAAGCTTAAACATAGCAATGGATTTTTCGTCAGTCGCCCAAAAGCCAGTCAGCCGTAAAATTTGTATGCACGGCAGCATCTCTGGCAGCTCCTAAAACAGCCATAATATTCATACACATAAAGTATAATGTTCGAGGGAAAAGTTTCAAAGGTGAGTAAAAACGTAATGACTCTAAATAATGATATTGACGCACGGACAGCACCTCGCTGTGTGTGTTTAGACAAAAATAGTTGCTAAAATCCATCCACTCTCACTGGCTGTTGCTTGTGGGTCCCAAATAAAACCTATTAAACATAATTATTCCGGGCTGATGGTGGCGTATAGTGGTCACAGGCCAGTGAAATCTGTGAGTCATAGGATATGCTGTTACTTTTCCCTGGTAATGGGAAACATGACTCCTCTCTCTCGTTTGCTGTTGTGATTGAAGGCACTGACCTGTCATACATTTATAATAGGGGAGCAGGTGTGGCAGTGATGGACCTTAATTTCCTTTAATAAACCTTTTATGTGCCACACTCTTAATGCCACGCCGGGCCCTCAGAGGTCCTGCTCATAATAGGTTCATTACTTTTGATTACTACAGCCTATTGAGACAAACAACTCCCAAACACTATAGATTACATTCTGTAAAAACGAATGTACCTCATTAGATCGGAACACTCTTCCACACAGACATATTTCAACATTTTGGATGAATTTGTTGTTCTGTAGGCAAAATGTTGCTCTTATGTGCTGCAATCGGAGTCTGTAACATGGGCGTTAATCAAAGTTCAAAACGATGTTATCAGTTTATCTAAATATCACCACTGAGTCACACACGTTTATTGCCAAGGTTGTTTTTTTCTTTCTTTACTTGACATTTAGACCTGCTCCTGTTGTGCAGAAATTAAAAACAACACTATTTTATCACTTTTTTTTTTATTCTATTCATAGTTCCTCTGGTTAATCATTAAAAAGATTACTGCAATAATAATAGATTGCTAGAGTGAGTTAAATCCAAAAAAGCGAGAGGGTATACTACAAGAATAGATAAAATTGTGTTGCAGTCGTATGTTTGTTCAACCAATGAATAACAGGTATAAGGTTGTTTCGTACATCTGACTGTGGCTCTGTTTTCTTTTCCAGCACAATGAGAACAGTATCCAGTTTCACAGGTTACATAAGTTTTAGCCTGGCAAGAAATCTGAAACCTTTTTTTGTCGGTTTTGTATGATCTGTCGTTCGAAGATATTCTGACGATGCAGGGTCTAAAAATCGAATTCACACGACAAGAAGCCTAACATGACAACAGGAAAGGCCTCGGTAGATGCTCCAGTTTATTAACAGGTCATTCTGGCATGAAAACAACATGACAAACGTGATGCTAAGCAGAACAAATAGATAAATTCAAGGTCAAATAAAATAAAATGTTCCTTATCAGATTGTTGGTGGTTAGTTGATAGAATATTTTCAAAGGTTTGCAAACAGAAATATGGCCACGAAGTTCAATGTTTTTTTCTTAATCAGAGAGTTTTTCTACAAAACATATTCACTTAATACCACGACTAAGTATGTTCTATATATATGTATACTGTTAAAGATTGGGAATGGGTTTTCCAATCATCTTGGGTTGTCATTGATTTCCATTTGTCTCAGTTTGAAATTCAACCAACAAAGACTTGAGATCAAAACATCCACAGTACATTGCATACTTGCTTTTTAAATAAGTACTGTATTGTTAAATTAAACCTAATAAATATCTATCTGAACTTCCTGTTGTGGTTTAAGAAGAAAAGTTTAATCAGGTAGAAATCCAGCCGAGACATCCTGACACCTAACGGTAGCAATCACTTTAGAACAAGCAGACTCAGCACCACCTTTTAAAGAGTTTATTATCTGTCAGCCTCCCACAGCTTTGCATAAGTTAAAACCAATCTCAGTTGGGATCACTGTGGTCAAAGGAGCAGTGACACTCCTCCACTTAGCATGCTACTTATCCAAAACACTGTTACACAATCATTTATCCCCCGGAGACTTTTCTGTCCCTAACAAAAGTAATTTTTCTACTTTGTATTTAGAATTGAAACTCTGCCTGAGTCTTGTTTGGGATTGTTTACCTTTGACTGTAGTTCTCCGAACGCTCTGTAGGATGAGAGACCAGATCCACACTGTCCACCCTGGTTGATGCTTTCACACTTCGTATCTCTCAGGAGGCAATCGCGTAATTCATTATCTGTAACAGAATATACAGCAAACACACAAACATGTAAACTTCAGTCTTACAATCTCTAACTTTTTATACTTTTAGCTTAAACCCGCCTTCTGATGGTTTTTAATAATATAAGTTTACATTCTAGATAAAATATACAGTCAGAAAAGGTGGAAAGAGCATATTAACACATCACTTTGAATAAGGAGCACAATACAAATTGATTGCTTGACAGAGATCAAATTGCTTGTTTCTAATTAATATAAAACATCCAAGAGGGAAAACAAGGATGAACACAATGAGTATGTTAAGCCTCTTCACTTCACAGATCTTATTATGGAATTATTTATTTCTGTTAGCTTTGAAAGAAAAAAAAAAAACCAACAACAACATCTTCTTAATTATATAGCACAGAGCATTTCCCCGGGAAAACAAAACTGGGGGGGAGGAGAGGAGAGGGAGTGAATGAGGGAGGGTTATTCACTCCGTCTCATTAGCATATGAAAAAAGCCTCACTACTATTTGAGCTGGTTCGTCATCTGCTGAATCATATTTATGCGCCCACCCCTCCTCATAAACACACATACGCGAACCCCAAGTCCAACACAAATAAAGCTTCTCAGAGGACGGCTTCTCTTCGTCTGGGGCAGATTTCTCAGGGGGAAAGGAGGCGGCCTGATGCTGGGTGTCTATGAGATTTTCTATGTGTTAATCTGGCTGCTAGGTGTCCTTGAGCCCAGCCCATTCCCCCCAACCCCATCTGCTAGCATTCCCACCACAGAGGAGAGAATGGGCTGTGACTGGGGGTAGAGAAAGAGGGAGACCTTCCCAGTCCGGCAATCATGAATAACCATTGCCTCACACCATTATCAGAGAGGCTGCATCCAAGCAGAGATGGTGGAGAGGAAATATCTGTAAAACACCCAAACGCTCCTGACATTACTCTATCCGCACTCTCGCATTTTGTTGTGGGTGCTGCTATTATTATTATTTTCATATAATGCCTTATTAATACAGTGCAGCTGCTGTGGATATTCATCACTGACCTTGAGTCTTTGTGTCCCCTTGTTCCCAGCTTATCCGTGCACTTGGGACACTCTCGTGTAATTAACACAGACATTATTGTGATGGAGTGAAAAACTCTGCGCTGATACCTCATCTTGAAACCAATAAACCAGGCCAGAGTAGCAAAGTAAGATTCTGGAGACCATAAAATTAATTACATTATTTACATTTCCTTTAGATAGAGGGTACGGGCGAGATGATAGAGGCAAATGAGATTACACAAAATAAGATTTCAAAATGTCAGTGCTGCACACTCCACCAACCAACTGTTATGATTAGATTACTCTTTTAATATAATTACTGTCTAAGGCTGTGTGGAAACAATGCATATATAAGAATAAAAAAGAAGCAGGAGCTGCGTCTTAACTGATTCCCATCCTTTTCTGTGTGAGCTTCTTTCTCTTAACCTTTCCTCAACAGTATCATTTTGAATTATAGGGAACGGATGGATGCTCTGTGCAAGGTCACTGTCTGGTGTGTCGCGCCCCCCCCCCTCACCTCCTTGTTTTTGTTTCCTCTTCCAGAAGCACACTGAGTGAAGGGTTAAAACTGGAATGGATTTAATTATGGAATGAATGGAATTATAATGCGCCTGCAGCAAGTTTTCCTCCTTATTTATTAAAGCAGCTGATGGGCCAGGTTTGATGAGCCACTTCTGGCATAATTGAGTCATCACACAAAGAGGGTTCCTCGCATTCAGAGTGGTTTTATCAGCAGCAAACAGACCTGATTACTGGCAATTACACTCTGATCTAGGGGAAGGAGAAAAAAAGGGTAAATGTGCAGGGTAACTTCTGTGTTTATAGTTTACCCCGGGAATAATTTTCACATTAATTTTACATGCTAAGTGTTTTCTGTTTATGTATAATAAAGAGCAAACGGCAGGAGATTGCACCTTTTACTTTCATATTTCCTTGTAATGAATGTCTGAGGATACAGCAAACTGATCAGAATTTATATATACCCCATAGGCGGTTTGAGGCGTGAAGAGAATCAGCCACACACACACACAGTCTGTCTATATAGCTGAAAGGAAAAGGTGAGCTAGCAGCAAAGTACCTGCTTGGACAGTGCTCCCACCTTTTCTGTGGTAAAGCAGGTAAAATTGTACACAGAGAGCAGGTGAGAGCTTTGGCCATTTTTCATTGAATTGCAAATGGCTCTGTTGTGAGTAAATTAAGCTCTGCACAGAGATTAAAATCAACTTCTGCTCACAGTATACAGATAAACAACTTTTCCCCTTTGTCTGTTTTTGGACAAAAAGGACAGGAAAGCCATTAGATGCCCTGTCCCCTAAATACCAGCTGGACATCAGAATAATGACTGGGGTAGGTTTAAGGAGGGGGGAGGGGACAAAAGACGTCTAGCAAGTCAAATTTAGGGATAAAACTTGGTCTAAATCTTTTTTTCTTTTTATTTCACCATGTTAAATTATAGGTTACCTTCACATTAAAATTGAAGGTTAATCAACAGTGGATTTGCTGTGTTATTTATAAGAAAATTATTTTAATTTAAGGGACAAAATACCAAACAGTCTTTTATAAGTTGACGGCCTTGAATGTTTTATATAATTAGTTTATTTAGTACAGTGAGAAAAAAAACTAGGCTTTTATATGTGTTGTGTATGAATGTGCTCTTTCAAATTAAAGAACAAAATATACTGTATGTGAAGGAAATGTATTCTGCCAGCAATTTATGAGCATTCCTCCGTCTGATAGAGATTTCTGGATTCGTGCAGACACACTCAAAAATCTTGAAGTCAACTGCGATTTCAGATATAACAGCCTCACAGCTACCCTGACGGCCAAGCAAAGTGTTTGTGTCTTTTGCCAAAGAGTACTTTTATAGAGAAGCGTATTGGCATCTTATCACTTCTCCAAGACAGAGATGCTTCAATAAAAGAACACAGCTCACAGAATTCTTAACAGACAATTAGGAGCCTGGCTAGCTACTATCGCTTCAATGATTTGTTATGATGGCATAACTACAGGGGAAACTTGTTATTGGACGGAGTTAGCAAGAGTCCCATAAAAGAGTCAGATGGTGACACCTTTGCCGAGGTGATTCATGAATCTTGTAATCGCTTTCCAAAGTCATCGCAAAGCCTTCCCTCTAAATTGAGTTCATCTGGAGCCGGACCACACAGAGGCACCAAGTCCAGATTGTTTCTTCTGACATCAAAGAGCCAATTTCTGTTTTTGACCAAATTTCTGGTGCTTTTAGTTCTCTCGTCGTATGAAAGGGGGCTAGATGATATGCTATTTTATTTGTGAATTTCAATCCAATTAGGAACACCAAAAATATTGAGACAAATAAAATTAGTATCTTATTGCACTACACTCTGCATCAATAGCATAATCAATGGAGCGGCCGACACTCGTCCATTGGCAAGTCTCCAGTGTGCCCAACCACTCTCGTGTTAGTTTGAATCTTTGAATTTTGTCATGAACATGCCTGTTTCAAACCTGTCTAATTTGGGGACAGGTGTTCGGGGAAAAAGAAGTTCCAGTCCTGGTGTAACAATGAGCAGAGTAATCCTGCTCATTGTTCCTGCCCAAGGAGGCCCTTTCATGGAGGAGGTTGCATGAATGCTACCAGGTGGTCTGCAATTTGGAGAAACGTAGTAACCGTTCCAGCTAATCCCCCATCACAAAAGGCAGGTCTCCAGTGCTCTGGGGCTCTACGGGGCAAAAGGGAAAAGTTTACCTCGAACACACACGCGTCTGAAAGGAGTCAGGGACTCGAGCAGTGATTCCTAATCAGATTGCGCTGAAGTGAACAGCTCGCATGGCAGCTGTAGTTTTCCCAGGGTTAATTACCTTTCACTGCTCTCTCTAAATGAGTCAGCTGTTCCTGTCATTAAACAACTCCACTCTATCTCTGCTCCTCTGTCCTCCACACACATGTGCACGCACACACACACACACACACACACACACACACACACACACACACACCCACCCACTAACCAATACACAAATACACACACACCTTTGTTCTTCACCCAGTGTTCTTAATGTTCTGAGTATGATGATCAAACTAAAGTCTATTAAAACATCAATTATTTTAATATTATAGCAACTTTGATCAATTTACCCATGAGTCAGTGGCCATTGAAATTGAGCTAGTTGTCTTTTTACTCATGCTACTGATGTTCATGCAGATAGAAGGCCGTATTCCCAATACACCTCCCCTACCATGGTAAATGAAAATAATACCAATCTGTCAAGGTCTCATTCTAAACAGCCCCTTTAGTACTAATTGAGTATATATAGGAAGCAAACATGGTCACATATGCGCACACACACAAACACAGGCATACGTACATACACGCAAACATGCAGATTCACACGCACACACACACACACATGAACACAGAGTCCAGCTCTGATATACTTGTGCTGTCATCAATTCTGAACAATCTGTCTGCTTACTGAGCTCAGTGGCTCAGGATGTTGGGGGAGTTTTAAGTGATTTTTGCCACTGTATGGTAAAATCCCTTGGCCACCTGGATTACAAACTCTAGTCCTTTAACTCATGCCAGTATAAATCCGTGTTAACTCGGATTTACCTCTGGCATATGAATTCTCAATCTGCGTAAGCTTTGTTTGGAATGAGCTGAACATAAGTATTTCATGCAGTAAGGATGCCCATTGGTAAATTCCTATTTCTGTGAAACACACAGTGGGAGATACTTGAGTAGTAAATCACTTATTAGAATAACTAGAAGAAGCCTTAAGCAGAGTTTTAGTGCACTCAAAAGGTGAGGCCCATGCAGCCGTTCACAATCAGGTGGAAGTGTGCAATGCTGCACTGTGAAATCCACGTAACCATGGTGACAAATATAAACTCAGCTGTACGCTGTGGTCAAGAGTTTAATCAGATTCCTTATACCAAGATTTTGCTGTGCTTATTGTCAGACAAACATTATTTGCTCAGTTGTTCAAACACAAGCCCCGTTCTTCTACCAAAGCGATCCTGATAAAATAAAATATGGTGTGAGCAGCCTGGAGGATCTAAATTAAGTATTATCCAATATCCATACAATCTCTCACACTCAACACACACACACACACGTTCGCACACACTTCTGGGCTCGCAGAGTTAAGCCAGACTATTTTGTACTTAAAAGGTTAGCAGGGCTGTTTTTTGAGTTTGATCCATGCTTGCCAAATCAGCAGATGGTCCATGAATATGATTATATGCATCAATAAAAGGAGTAATCTTTAACAAAATGTAAATTTGACTTAAGTCCAGGGTTTAATATACGCAATAGAGTTTAACCCACTTTCCAGCCTGACAGTGGAGCATGATAAGCTAATGCACTTGAATTTTTGTATTACAGCAATCACCAGTGATGCTCCAGTGCCACTATTCAGAGATCAAACATACACGATATCTGCACTGTGTTCAAATCCTGCATGCTTGTGTCAAAACAACATCTTTTCAGGTTTAAGTGAGTGTCTAAACAGTGTAGTAATCGATGCAAACTGAGTCCAGGTGCTTAACAAGACCCTCTCTTGTGCTGTCATACTTTTCTCTGTCAAAGGCTTCACTGTCTGTTAGATAAATCCGTGTACAATAGCGATTCAGGCTTCACTCAAGGATCAACAATATACTGAGTAACCACACCTTTAATAACCACAGGCACACAAAAAATACACCTTTGTGAATTCATAGCTGTCATACAACCTGAAATGAAGTTCAGGTACAAGGTGAGAAAGTGGCTCAGAGAAAGAAACGGAGAGAAAACTTTCAGCAGCAATTTGAAAGTTAAGAATAGTCAAGCAAAAGGTGGTGATCTTCTTCTGAGTCATGCAAAAAAGCATCAATGGTATTGACACTAGTCTTAATCTACTTATATGAGCCTGAGCCTCACGCTGCACAGCACATCCTCACACAGACAAACACAATCACTTGTCTCCTTCATCCAAATGCTCCAGCGTTAACATGTCTGAAAGGGCAGAATCGCCACCTCGACTTACCATGCCCATTTTAGCCTTTGTTTTGCATCTCATAGTACACCGGGGAGGAGACGGAGCCGAAGAATATCGAGGTGGGGTACAGGGTAGTCCAGAGTCTCGCTACCGAGAGAGTGTGTTTGCTTGGGGTGCGTGTGCATGTGTGTGTGTGCAGGGACACTGTGATATTCACCCGAAACGCTAAGCTTTTTTCTTGTAGCCTTTGTGTCATTCACTTAACAACCAATCTCATTAGCTGCTGGGCTACAATGGGCTGAATTATTTTCTGTGTAAATACACCACATGGTGATCCTCAAGGTAAGACCTCTGAAGGTCTTTTTAATCACATAAAAGATAGATTCACCCAGAAAAAAAAACCCACTATTGGGAAAAAAAAAGCTGGCTTCTCCCACAAAGAATTGAATAAAACTGTAATTTAGAGTGATTTTAATTGAGGAATTACATTTATAGTCCTCAGGGTCTGTCGTGAGAAGAGTGTAAATGTGTAATTATGGGACTGTAATTAATATAACAAGGTGATATATATATACATATATGGCTGAACTGACTCGATGGATGGATATTCAGCTTTTTTTTTTAAATGTCCAAGGATGGCAGAGGTAAAATTTATGATGAGAGGTCGTCAACGCATTTGAAAATAGGATGTTTCAAAATTGTGTTTTTTAACAAATCTCTTGCTGCTGTGCTTGTTGGTGCAGAACCATGAAACCATGTAAAATGTAACTATTGTAAGTACTTGAAGTCATGACAGCTGTCTATAAGCATCAGGGACATGTCTATTGGCCAACTTGACCCTTGTTAGAAAACAAAACAAATACAAAAAGAGAATACTGCAGCCTGGGACTGCCGAGCCGGGTCACTGGAGATTTTCCAGACAAACGCCGCACAGGGGAGGGGAGGGGAGGGGAGGAAGAATAAAAAGGACAGGCTCAGAATCTCATTTTAACAGACCGCACACAATCTGGGCTCCCACAGAACTATCTCTGCCTGACCGCTTTCTATTTATCCCTTATCAGTGTTTACCAACCGCTAGTTTTCTTTCATTCACACTGTGAGGCAGTTCTCTTACTATCAGTCAACAGCTGACACCGTGGAACAGCCTCAAAGGCAAGAGGAAGGGATCAAAACTAAACCAAAGCTGTTTAAACAATACAACAGAGGAAATAAATTCATAAATCCTAATTCTTCCCAACCCACAAGGGTATAAGCAGATCCTTTATAGTTAGGCCAATAAACAAAACCACAGCCAATGAGGTACATTACAATCAAGGTAAATTCGGAAATATATTTAGAAAAAAGAAAGGCGGAAAAAAATCCCATGTAATATTAATTGGGAACATTTCATAGTCTTGCCCTGTCAAACAAATATAACTATTCACTAAAAGGGCTTTTCTGTTGCTGAGAATCCCACCTGATTTCACCTTAGTAAGATTTTTACATCATTTTTCTTTGAAGTAGCACCAAACCAGAAAATATGACTGACATTATATACAATCCTATATTATTTACAATCCTACCATTTGGTTAAGATTTTCAATTTTTTTTCTATAATTAACACTAAATGACAAATAGGATCAGTACACAGAAATTATCAAAATTTAAGTATAAGCTTCTATATCATTGTTTAAAGGAGGATTACTGTTATGTAGAATTCTAGTCATATAATATCATATTTAATTTATAACAGGATGATTTAAAATTCATATGTTATTATTTCAAGGAGAGATATTTTTAATATAAAACCATCCTGACACTATGGATTGTACATTTACACCAGACCAATTTTAAACATATACTATAGGCCACACTGAAATACTATTTAAATTAAAAAAGCTAATGAGCTATGAGAAAAAATAATTAAATTTGAAAGGTATTGTTCACAGTGTTGCTTTACATTTTTTTCCATAAACAGCACAGCTTTTCTGGAATACTGTTCAAAAGTTAAGTAATTAATTACATTTATCCTTTCACCAGCTGCTCAACAGCAGATGGATCGTTTCTGAGACCTTGTTGAGTTAAATCCACATAATTCATTTCCCTGGATTAACTAACTGAAGTTGGAGCATAGGGCAAAAACAGGTAACACGGTGCATTTCAGTTTGACATGTATGCTGAGCTCTATTCTTGGGATTTGGTCGTGTACATTGTGGGAACCCCGACGGCAGTTGACTTAAAATGAAATCAAGCGATTGAAAAAAAAATAATTCATCTTAGCTCTTTAACAAGTTTATATTAATTTCTTATTTCTTTTTTCTCATAGATTTCTTTTCTCATACATACAAATCCAAATTTCCATTACAGTGGTTTTATGTGTATTGTATCTACAGGAATAAGTTGGTGAATTCCGGTTTGCTGGGCAGCAGGTACCATGGACAGTTCCAGGAGGTGAACAGACGTGACATTAACGTGTTGTGTAGCAACTAACGTCCCTGTCGTTTGAAGAGGAGGGTGTGGAGCACAGAGGAATAATGCCTCTTACTTATCACTGCTTTACCACACGTCCCTGCCATAGTCTGTGCTGCCACTGTGATTAAAACACAGTGTAGAGGAGCAACTTTGTAACCTGAGTGATGTCTCCCAGGTTAACATCTCCACATCACTAACAAACTTTTTCATTATCGTTGTGCGAGACAGTTACACAATGCTACGTTATCTAATGTCTATTGTTGCTCTTTTCATGTTTATTAAGAGATGGGAGCTGACTGAAATAAGCTGATGGAGTTGTGATTAAATGGAGGCTAACGGAGGCAGAATGACAACTGGCATTTCGGTTTATTTTTTACTAGAGAAGATTTTATACATTTTCCACAGTAATTCTGCAGAATCTAAAAGATATTTAACACCTCCATCGCAGGGTGTAATGTCTCAGAAAGACATGGAGATAGATATAGATAGATATATTACCATGTCATATAGGAGATGTTAGTTTACATTAGTGATGAGAAAGTGTTACTTAACAAAACATATTTTTGATTCTAGGCTATATTGTTTATCTTCTTTAAAAGGACATTAAAGTTGTGATAATATCAGGTGAACTATAAATTCATCATCAAACCTTAAAAAATTCCTTTTTTTGTGTAACAATGAATAACTTAAAGTTGGGTCATACGCGCAGATTTTGAGCCATTAGTGTGCCGCAAGTTTCTGGTAAATGATGAACTTTTCTAAGCAGCATCCGTCCTCCTAAATCAATAGTTGCCCTGGAGACTGTCGAGTGCTTTGGCCCAACAGAATTTGTTCAAAGCTGAGACCTGCCCACGTATAACACAAAAGTTCATGGTCGACTGTATTACTATCACACCACATTCAGCGTTTGCTGAATTAGCTTCGAACTTTACCACGTTTACAATGTGAATAATTACAGAAAATCTGAACAGAATGTAATAGTTTGTCCAAAATATACGAATCGAATCAAATCTCAGACTTGCTCCTGGAGAAAAACACAAAAACTGATTTCTAGATTATTTTTTGCTTATGCTTTACATTTTACATTCAAAGGTAGTTTGTAAACTTTACTGGAGTTAAAAATCGAAATTACAGACAGCCACAACAGGATGCAATAAAATACCTCACTGACTGTTCAAATATATTATTGGAACACAGAGTCAATGTTTAAGTGCATTAGGCTCAGTGGTCTTGTATGTACAGCTGTTACTGTCAAAGCCACAGGCAACCTGACAATGCTTTGTCTCTACATACAATACAAACATGTGTTCTTCTAAGACAAGCTTATACTCCACACAAATGCTGTGAATTTAATCTAGGTAGACAGTATCACATGCTATCTGGACGATCAAAAATAGGTCATGCATCTCAAAAAACTGTTATTTAATCTCATTTAATCTCCTCTCAAACTGTCTAAAACCTGGACAGAAGCTACACTCACTTTCCAGCAAAGATTTTAAGAACACTGATTTGAATCAGGCAAACAATGTCCATCACCGGGGCAAAATTTATACGGTTCAAAAACAAATGGCAGCAAAATCCTGCTTCAAATCGTCATGTAAAAATCCATAGAAAAGGAGTTTAGCAGCTGAGTAGAATCAAAGTGGAAATCTGAGTAAGTTTCTACCACTGAAACTAACATTTCAGCTCCTGTTTTGAATCTCACATGAGAGCATCTAACAGCACGAGCTAAAAAGGCTATCGTTCACAAATGCGATGCTGAGCATCAGTGATGGTAAATGCTGACCAAAATGACAGTATATTAAATATAAATAACTTTGACACCAACCTAGTGCTGTGATCCAAAAAGTTTGATTTTCTCCCTGTTTCTTGATAGCTGAGCCGGTGCTGTGCCTTTGAAAGGTAGTCCCCAGGAATATGACATACTGTGCCTTTGACAGCCTCGAGATAAGCACCTGCGTTCGGGTCCCTTTTTACGTCACACCTCCCCATTCACAGCCCTTCAACATGATGCACATTTGCACATCAACAGCCACCAACCCCCCTCCTTGCTCTACTCCCACATCCGCAAAACACACAAACATGCACACAAGGAGGCAGATGCGCACTAGCCTCTACTCATGCGCGCGTACACTCGCACAGACACATGCACCACAGATTTGTGTGCGCTCGGTGGAGATACAACATACATGCAGGCAAAACGCTCACATGCACAGACAAAACACTCACAGGTGAATTATTCCTATTTTCATGAAAAAAAACTCCTCCATCCAGCCTTATTCGTATATCGATCCTTAGTCTGTGTATTTAAAGAAAACTTTCACTTGCTTTGTCATAAGACCGGGGCATATACCCTCCCAAGCTCCTCATACATCACTCATCATGCAAATGAGAGGGAATGTCACTCCTCAGCAGCAGATGGCCAGGGATGATAACAATGGCTCAACAGACCAGTTTCAATGTCTGCGACTTTATCGCTACGGCAACAACACAAATAGATGATATGAAATCCTTGTCTGTTAATTTGATTTCCCCCCTTTTTAATGTTTGTACCTGTCAGCCTGTTTCATTTCTCCTGGACCATTTGAATGTAGAAGCTTTGTCCGAGCTTTCTGTCACAAGACGTCTGGCTATCAGTGAAAGGCAGAGACCTGGAAATGATTTTTGGTGACTATGGAAGGCTGCTGCCTAGCAGTTATTCAAGTAATTAGGTGTAATTCCTCCCTGTAGGCCATGTTAGCCTCCTGGGTTAGCTCATGCGTTCGACAGGCCTGGATAGAGACGGGGAAGAATAAAAGAAGAAGGGGGCCCCGAGAAATCACAAATGCAGATTTTCCAACACCCCCCAGCCAAAGTGATGTCACCCTGCGTCCTGCTGACTCCTGTTCATACAAGCCCCCATAGCAGAGAGTAAACAGTGGAAGCGTTTAGCAAACAGGGCCAGATTACAATGACAAAGGCAACCACACTTCTGGGTGGAGCCTGGGGCGAGGGGGGCAAAAGAGGGGGGGTGGCATGGTGTGGCTCAGGATTTAAAATAAGTGATACCCATAAGGGGGCCCCCCTCTATATCCAAGCGTAGCCCTTCCCCAGCTGATGGTAGGGGCCACCCAAACACGCTTATCTCCCGCTGATGTCCCCCCAGGTCCCCGGAGACTGACGTGTGAACACAATATGTAATAATAATGTATTTTCAGTTCTTTTTTCTGTGATTTGTGCATTTGATTATGCAAGGCTGGGGACTTGAGAATGGAGAATATCATTACTTAAGGTTTGGCAGTTGACCATCACCTTGTTTAATGCCTCATTTGAAAGTCAAATTTCTAACTGTCTTCAAGAGCCAATTCATGGTACACAGTGAAAGAGACATACAAAGAAGGCAGACCTGCCCTGTTTCCCCTCTTTTCAGCATTGGTGCCTGATAATCATACAGACATATGAAAGTAAAGAATCATCTATCTAAGCGTCTTATCAAATAACATGTTCTTTGTTTGCTGATGCAGACAATCTCGCTGTGAGGACACAACAAGCGTGTTCTATGGATGATTACTTCATGTCCTGAACTAGACATCAGTGTTACTGAGGGAAAACATGAAAAGAATCAACTCATGTAACGCAGTCGTGACAAATTGTGAGAAGGCAACATATTGAACACCACTGTAACAACATGTAAAAAAAAAAATGTTTTGGGCTCAAACATCTGTTCAAATCCCCCCCAACCCCCACAAAAAAGGCAAGAGAGACCTGATTCAGAGTCAGCATGGACCATAAACTAGTTTTTTGTCAAGCTGTTTCATCAACTGAAAATGTGGGCATAACTGGAGAGAGCTGATGGAGAAATGAAAGAGTGGGTTGGACAAAATTACATGTCAAACAAAGGTTCACATTTGAAAAGTCCTGCTCATATTTGTAGAAAGTGTTTGATTGCATTTAGAAAGGTATTACAATGGGTCACATCTGTGTCTAAAAGCTTTTTGCATCCTGCTGCAAATTATGTAAGCAAAGTGAAGTGTCACAGCACCCTGTTGTTTTGAGCACTATACCTTCCTCCTGTGAAACCTACACAAATATGTCTAACTGTATTCTTCTAATGCACAACAGGATCAAAATGTCAGCAGTAGAACTTCAACAAACTCCAGCGCTCAACACCCCGCCCCATGACTCCAACCAAGCAACGTGACTAATTTCACATGGCAGCCCGTACAGCCAAACAACAATGCATATTCATACTGTGCCATTGAATGTGATAGATGTGTAAAAAAATCTATATTAAACTGTGGTTAATTTCAGCTGTAATGCTTTAAGCTTGGTCTAAAATGGCACAAATGCTTCTTTTCCGTGGTGCTGAACCCTCATTGTGCAACCACTTGATGCTGCTTGTTCATCACAGAAAGTCACATAAAAGGACAGAATTAAATTTTTTTAAATTTATTTGCATATGCAAATGTGAGGAACCAAACATAAGTACATGTTGTTGATATGGCTCCAGGATGCAGAACTATCTTTATGTTAATGTCAGCAGACAGGAACTATTCTTTTGAAAATACAGTACATTTTTCATGGGGATCATTATCTACACTGCATGTCAGTGCGTTTCAGTTAAAAGGAATGATTAGATTACTTCCCAGCAATCCCCTTCAGGCCGATTTGTGTGTGACCGTGGGCAACCTTACAACATGTTTATTCAGTGTCCTTTGAAGACACTTCAATAACATCAGAAATGTTTTATGGACAAATATAGGATGTATTCCGTCTTTGCCTTTTACCGACACCCTTGGAACCAGGACTCCAGTTGTATTTGATTTTGTTGTTCAAAACTAACAATAACACACTTTCAGGTGGGCCGAGTGGAATCACAAAAGAGTGGAGTGGCTAAAAATAGAGCTTTAAAAGATGTAAGGTGACCAAACATGTCTCCTGTCAAGCTTGCATGAAGAAGTTAACTGATCGTTCCTAAAACCACATGGATCCATGAAAATGGGGATTGAAATGGTTGAATTCTACAAGTATCTATACAATTGCAGGTCTAAATAATACATTTTATGAGATATCAATGAAATGCATAATTTATTACTCGTCACTACTGCTTCCCTACATTTACTCATTACTATGAAATCAGTGCCTGGCTGGTCAGTCCATGTCTCAGCACCCCCCCTGCAGGTCTAAATCCTCTGCTTTATCAGTCAAAATGAAAAGCATCATTCATTACCAGTCACTCCTTGCTCTTTACATGCACTGCCCCTCAAATAAGAGCATCTGATGGCTTACATCTAAGAAATCAATGCTCGACTGGTCAGTCGATGTGTGCCTTTTGTAGTTCATGGGCCGTGGACTCATTGTGTTTTGTCATTGAGAGGTTAGGTTCAGATCTGGGCGTCTCTGGGGGGTCCCTGCCCATCTTTTCTACTCAGACAATGAAGCAGACATGCCTATAAATGGCAAGATAGGAGCTTGGATGTTCAGCCAAAAACGGGCATCTAAACAATGGTAACAGGTGTGTATAATGCATGCTTTGATAATGACCTTGGTGGCCATAATAGTATGTCTAGACACAACTAAGGGGAGGCATTTCTGTCTGGTCTCAGAAGTCCCATGGGCGCTCAACTGCAAGATCCTAGGGAGCAGATATTGGTTCATTCTTGGTTGTTAAGACTAAAACAAAAACGTCTGAGATGATGTGTCTCACATGTTTAACTGTGACATCGGAAATAACGAGAGGCTTTAAAATCGTTAAATCTACTGTTCAACCGTGATTTTATTCTGTCTTTGAAATATTTGTGGGCCAGTTTACATAATAAGCTAAAATCATCTTGCGCATTCAGAGACATGCACTTGAATGAATAGAAAGAAACTTCATTAATGTTGATGGCTTGGGTTGTTTGATTGTGCCAGATACGGGAAGCTTGCTGACATGAACTAAAATGCAAATGCCCTTTGAGCAAAACAAAGAAATTGATTATGAAGTAAGTTTCTTCAGCACAAGTAGCCGGCTTTGAGTGATTAATGGGGGTGGGTCATTGATTTCCTTTTGTTTAGATCTTGGTTAACTTTCTGGAGACACAATTATAATTTGTTTCCAAACAATAAATCCAATCTAACTTGAGCAAATTACATTTCCCTATGGCCTCTTCTGAATCGCTTTACCTCTGAAATGGGTCGTTATCAAAAGGCATTGCAAGTGAACGTCTGCGGTTTCTGTTTGTCACCTTTCTGATTAGATATTGTTTCTCCCGGTTTATTGGAAGGAGAGCACCTCCTCAGATTAGAGAGAGCTGTTGTGACTTGTCAGCGACAGTGCCAAGGGTTAATCTTCCAGCTCTCACTTCAATAGCTGCATGTCACACACAAGAACATCTCCTATTGACCTATCTACCCACAGTATTTGAGAAATACTACCTGAAACATGCCAAAATGTTGTGTATTGTTGAATGAGCACATATTGTCAGTATTTACGTTAGCTCTGCAGAAGGCAGGTGAAATGTTTTTTGCGTTATCACAGCACAATGTACTTTATATTTATGCATATTTGCAAGTCAAATCGCAGTTTTACAGACGACTTTATTGAAAGGCTGTTTGCCTTACTCTTCAGCTTTACAACTTTGAAAACTTCAACAGATCCAGACATTTATACTTCCTGATTTCTCGCATCATCTCTCCAAGATAGTGATAATACGATTTCTGTGTTTTTCGCTGTTGAGAAACAAACTGGATTATGAACAGATCACTACATAAACAGCTTTCTAAAAGGAGGCAGCTATTTTAAAAAAGGCTGAAGAAATGCAAAGAGGGATTTAAATTTTAATTTGAATTTATTCCAGCAAGTGAAAGGTTCTTTTGAGAGGGGATTTCAGCAAAGATGATGGTATTTAAAAGTGATAAACAAGCATCTAAACCTCCAGTGGAAAACAGTCATTTTGCTCCCTTTTAGTGTAGGAGAGGAATTGGGCTTGCTATGGTCACATCCAAAAAATAAGAATAAGTAATAGTAGTAATTAAAATGTAAATAAGCGAGATCCATGGAGATATTTCAACTGATTCCTGTCATAAATTGTGTAATTAACATTTTGTCTTGACATACCTTGTGACTCTGGATGTATAGCTATATGTCCTCAGGTCCAAATTCATGTACTCTGTGTACTTGGCATAGCGTACTTTATAGTGTATATGGATGTTTAAAAAATATTTCACACTTATCACATGCAATTTAAATCCTGTGCCGCGACACCAGAGGGGAACATCAGGCAAAGTTCAAAATTATATGCCTTACAAATTAGGACTTGTGTTAATTAAGGATCGCTGTTGTTGTGGTTTGAGGTGGTATCTTAAAATTTCGAGTGAATAGGTTGGCTGAGTGACTCACTCTGGGCAGTCACATGTCACATTTGTGTGACAAAGGTTGCAATTAACCAAGGCTGTCATCTATTTTATTTGTAATATATGGATTATAGGGATGCGGCTGGATTTCAAATGTTTCTATTCTGTTGTGGATGACCACTAAACTTAAGCACAGAAACCTATGCCACACAAGAAAGACAAAGAGTTACATCATTTTGTTGAACAGTTAATCCGATCATGGACAGTGTTTGTGCATTTGCTATCTTCGGAAAATGCCAGCAAAGGCGCTAAGTAAACCTATTTTACAAGACTCCCTCACAAGGATACAGTGCCAGTATCGGGATAAAATTTCACACAGCGGCATGGCTCAGTCACATAACCTAAGCAGGCTTAGGAAAATGGAGCACTACAAAGTATTGCACTTTCTCCCTGTATGTGTGTTGTTGTATACAAAATGTTCGGATGACTGATGCGAGTTTGGGCATGAAAGCCAAAGTGAACTAATGGCTGAATAGCACATAGATACTGCTGTTAATGCTCTGACTTGTTTAAAATGGTAGATTATGGAAGTGTGCACCTGGCATTCTGCAGGCTAGCCTGGCAACACTCCTCCCTTATAATTATAATGAACACACAGTAATTCAGGGTTGAGGCTGAAATACGAACGATGTCCTCTGAGACAGCTTGTTTTAATGGTTATGCAGAAGAGTTCCTAGAAGTGCAGATGGCAGATGCAATGCCTTTGAAGCTATTTAGAGTTGTGCGCTACAAGGTATGGAAAGACCCGTAGTGTGAGGCCGCATTGCTCTTTTGTGCGGCTGAATTAGACATTAGGCTGGCTCATGAACCACTAATGAAAGCTTAAGATATATTTTAAAGTACATTCACTCCGATACTGATAGCCCATTATACTAAACAGTTTGATAGGAGGACTGCACGGCCTGAGTGTTTCATCCAAATACCCCACTGTTCTTACTTTGTCCACATAGGGGTGCATTTGCTCACAACTCGGGCCCTCGTGTCGTCTTTCATGACAGTGTCAGACGCCTGATTTCAGTTTTTTGGAAGGAGAAAAATCTTCTCTAAGATACACCACGGTAGTCAACATTTTTACACAATATGGTAAATAATTGTCCGAAGAGCCAAATATGATAAAATATATCATCAAGAGTATAAAGTATATGTTAGAAAATGTTACTTTGTTACATAACTAAATGTAAAATAAATCAAGTTACAGATAGAAGCACTATTGTTCAGTTAAAATGATAGTTGTGCATATAGTTTGATTGTAAAAATCATGTCTCATAATCATAAATTCAACACATAATGTGATCTGCTCATTTTTTTTCTGGTCTGGTTCATGGATTTAAAAGCCATATGTTTACGCCTTTAGGCAGTGACCATGTACAGCATGGTAAATATGTCCCTACATCACTGTATCTCAAACCTATATGAAAGAGAGTGGAGCCTTTGAATCAGCCCACTACTGTGTGACAGTATTGCAATAACAAAAATATTAACTCAGAGAAAAAGTTTTGCCGCATTAAAGTCACATAGGAGGCACATTAGCATGTGAAAAGAATAAACAGGAGCATTCTCAGTTACACACTCCACCTGGCTGCTAACCAACGTCCTTGTCAGAAGTCCACCCACCGCACTGGCTAACACTGAAAGACCTCCTGGGGACCACAGTGACCATTCACTCGCTTCTCTCTTTTTCCCATGCACCTGTGACTGTTTTTGTGTTTGCTATTTTTTGCTTTGTCTTTTTCTGGCAACACTGTATCATTGGAGACACACTTTCCCTCAAAAGGAATTCTCCTGCCCAACAATGTGGTTTGTTTGTTCACTGGATATGGCAGGCCACAGAGTCAAATGAAAAAAAAAAAAAGCAACAAAAAAATAACAAGTCACCACTGTAATAATTAAAATTGCCACAAGAAAAAATAAGCTGGGAGACACGGCAGTGTGAATGGACTTGAAATAAGAAAATATGGTACTTTTACCAACTGGTTTCTTGCCGAGTTGGGGGGCTTCACAGGTGCAGTTGGAAAGGCTCTCCTCCTTACTCTCCTCGGACGGCTCATCCGGCTTCTCCATGGTCCTGGACCTTAGAGAGCTGCTTTTCCATTTTCCAAAGGACTTTGCCACAATCGCTTTGTCCGCTCCTTTCATTGTTTTCTGTAAAACACATTTACAGCATGACTTCCCAGGTTTATCCCTCTTGTGAGCCATCTGCCCCCTTTTTTGGCTCTCAATAAACCTGGGCTCATCTTTCCCAAACCCAAAGTAAGAGAGAATTAGGGCATTGTGTGCATATGCATTCTCTTAAGCATTCCAGAAAATGTCCTGATTGCCCTGGCATCTTTTTTAGAGAGCGCTTGGACATTGTTTTTCTCCTGACATTTTGCAGTCCTGTGTGGAGAGAGTGGTTGTGATTGAAACAGTATAAAACAATACTTTAGCAAAGTACCCACACAGTAACCGGTAGATGGAAACAGAAAAAAACAAACATGTTTTCATATTTAATCCAACTTAAAGGAAATAAAAATAGCACATTATGCCCTAATTGAGTGCTGTACAGTCCGCAAATACTATTACAAGGCCGATCAGGATTAGCAGTGGAACATACCTAGTTATCTATTTCTGAGTGCCAAGACTGCTAGCAGTGGGCAACTAAATTTCAAAAGCTGGCAAATCCAGTTGTCTCCTAAATACAGAAAGTACTTAAATCCAGAGCTAACAGAAGAAAAAGACGGATAAAGGGTGCTCTGCATATCACCGAAAAGCTTGTGCACTTTTCAGAATCACTGGCTAGGTTAAACAAATATGCTAAGTAGAGATCAAAACAATCCTTTGATCTGCAGCCTAGTTTCCAGAGGAATGGTTTGGCTGTTGTTGTAAATAACTTGTATAAATCTATATACCATTTGCCTTCAGGTAATATCAAAAGTGCCAGGGATTCGCAGGCAAATACCTTGTGGTTAGGAAATAGATCAGATAAAAACATATAAATATTTCAGCAACCCTGCACCCTGTCATTTTCTGAATTATAGCAGAGTTTTTAAGCCCATATGATCATTTTACTTGTTCAGTTCTGTTACAGAAACATGAATGAGTCAAATCGGATAGCGAACATACATTCTATCCCTTTCTATTTTGTAGTTTGATTTTAAAAAAACCAAAAAAAAGATTCCTACCTCCAGCATGCCATTCAGGTCCAGCACAGTGTAAAACATTGTGCTAAACTTCATACAAAAGAGGCTTGAAGAATCAGAATGCAGAAGCTATGCAACGTGCTGACTAACTTTGCCCTCTGTTTTGATCGAGCGCACAAAGAAAAACGCTGTCCATTCAAAAACAGACAGCATAACTCTTTTCAGAGAGGGGGGACTGTGAACAAACGAGGCCATGTCCTGAGCTGCAGTCAGTTTCCCGTCAGGCTCGCACGGCGCTCGGTGAGGGCCGCAGGGACAGGGACCGGCTGACACCACACTCCCAGGCAACAGAACAACTTTTGTGCACACTGTCCTCCTCTGGAGCTTTTTTTTTTTTTTTTTTAAACATGTCTTTCTACCCAAATTTGGATTAGCGTGCTGCTTTGGGTTTTGCAGCTCGCTTTCACTTCAGCCCCTTTGGTCATACTTCAAAACCACGTTAGCGGAATTTGACAAGCTAATAGACTTTTCTGCAAATTCAATTAACAGCGATATATTCCTGTTTGGGCAGTGACATCTCATCATCGTAACAAAGCATGGCAAACAAAACAAAACATGGCAAACAAAACAATTTAACAAGTAAACTAAGTGCTAGAAACACACAAAAAAATACTTTGTTGTTATTCCACCAAAACACACAGGTACTAAATATAAATCACTATTATAATTATTAATTTAGCTTTAGCGTTAATTTATCGTGTCAATAAAGCTAATTGGAATTTAATACTGTTGTCACTTGCAGAAATAATGATGCTAATAGCTAACGTAGACTTACTGAGTAACCAGCTATCACTGAAGCAACATGGCTTCCTCACTACATCACTTAGATTCGAAATGAACTTTGTCAACTCAAGAACATTTGTAGCTAAACCACACAGATTTGTTGAATAACTGCTAACCGACAAAAACAAGGCTAAGTCAGGCTACTTATAGCTCCTAGCACTAACTAAACTAGCTAACGTAGCACACAAGTTAACAGATTGAAAAAAGATGGCTTTAACTGACCTGCTTGTCAAAAGTTAGTCATTAAAAGACCTTGAACAAAATTTGAGAATGACATTATGTTCATTCTCAGGCTTTCGTCCTTTAGTAGCGAACAGGCTATGCTAGCTAATGCAGCAACATAGCTAACTGACAAACACAACAAAGATGGAGACGATAAACTCACCTGAATGTTAGACCCAACTAATCTTCAACTGGTTTGTCTGACTGAGCCATTTATTTTGCATTTAAACATCACATTTAAATCATGTTTTATAAAGAAATTACCTGTTTTAAATAGTCACGGTTTTTTTCCCTATCAAACTGTCTATGTTGTAAATACTGATAAAATGTTTTTTTAATAATAATAATAATAACTTTATTGATAGAGAAAATGCTACACAACAGAAAACAAATGGTTAGAATAAAGCGGTAGTATATAAATAATAATGTTAGTAATAATAATAATAATAGTTAAAAGACCAAAATACCCCCCAATAAATGTATATGTTTTTAGTTGAGACTTAAAGTCGTTATATAAAAGTGCTTTACACTGATGATTTGGTTAAATCTTTCTCATAAAAGTGATCATCTTATGTAATGTGCTTGTCAATATCAAGAATCACAGTAAGATTCACGTACAGACAGGTAGGAAATATAGAATAAATTCATTGATACAAACTATTTTTATCCCTGATGAGTGTTTTAAATGCTGAGACCTGGTCTGAGGTGGTTGAAGGATATCACGGGAGCTTTGTCTCGGTTCTCTGAAGTCCCGCAAAAGCAATTCTCAGAGAGAACAGAATGTACCATATTCTTGACCTGTCTGCCTCGGATGCTCGCTGTATATGGAACTGAATACTGGACGTGAATTGTATCGTTCCCTGTGTCAACTTGTGAGATGGCAGTTGCTGTAGTGGAGTGGTGAGAGCGGCACATATGCATTATAGGAGAAAATTGTGAAATGACAGATTCCGGGTGTGATACTGAGGGAATGACTAACTAATAGGAGGGGTGCTCCAGGCTGTTAGCTTTGAGGAGCAGTTTGCACATTACTTTATCTTGTCAATCAGATTCCTGGAATGGAAGAGGTGACTGATAACTTGAATTAATTATTTTCTTATTGCATGCATGTGTTAATTCATGTTAATTTATGTCCCTTACAGGCCCAAGCCAGAATATCCAGAGTAAAGCGCCACCTCTGGCACACAGATCACCACACCACTCTCTTTGCATATATTTATATCAAATGAAAGACTTTTTTTTAATCCTGTTGGAACAAGGACCGACTGCCAAATTTGATTTTTAAATGTACTTTTAAGCTGTTCATGCTTTACGTTTGCATTTTTCTTAACAACTGAACAACATGGAGCAGTGTTTACGGCTGTGATGGGATTTGAAAGTTACAGATTATTATTTTTTTATAAGCAAATCACACCCCTAAAAACATAGTCCCTTTTTCTCACAGCTAAATATTGTAGCTCAAAGTCAACCAGGCAGTCCCTGTTCATTCTGTAATTCTGTATGTAGTAAATTTCATTTAATTATGAAAGGCAAGGTTTACGTCCATCAATGAATGGGGCTTTTTTTTCTTCCTATACTGTATTTGAGCTGCAGCAATTCTGTGGATTGCACTGAGCACACTTTAAACAATTGCATTTTG
This sequence comes from Hippoglossus stenolepis, assembly GCF_022539355.2. Taxonomy (NCBI): domain Eukaryota; kingdom Metazoa; phylum Chordata; class Actinopteri; order Pleuronectiformes; family Pleuronectidae; genus Hippoglossus; species Hippoglossus stenolepis. The sequence continues at coordinate 16,210,297 of NC_061493.1, forward strand.
CTAAACATCTTTAAACATTTTGACAAATTTAACTTCCCCCTGAACACAGAGGATAAGAGGAAAAACATTTCTCTGATGAGAACAGAAACAGCAAGAAGTTCTAACAAGGAAAAGCCTGCCAGGTGGCGAACTGGCTGCACCAACAGAACGCACAATCTGTCTGCTTCTCCTTCCAAACCATTGACAGCTGCCATCACCAGCCTTGCACACTCGCACTCAGTGGCTCCTCAGCTCCCTGCCCATCCCTCTTTAGTGTTTCCTGCTAACCTCAGAGACAGGGTCACCTGGCCCCCTAGTTGCCCGTCTGTGGGGCCCTGCTGGCCCCCTGGAGACCTGCCTGCATGGGGATGCATGGCTAACAGAGGTCTAGTAAAGCCTCTTTAATATGCAAACCAAGGGGCTATTCCTTTGACCTGGGACCATAGCTTTTCTAACAGTGAAATCCAAAAATATCCTTGTGATGTACAACGATGAGATCTGATGAGCACTTTTTGATCTGCTGGTTATTTGATACCTAATATTATAACGTACAAACGGCAGCGTATTTGGGAATTTTCCTCAAGCAGGTGGGTCATTTACAGCGATGTAGCATGATTGAATCAGAGTATGTTCCCTTCACTTTATTTGAACGAGGAAATAATCATCCGCAGTTTTAACATTTTGTTAAATTGGAACAGCATTTCTCCGCTGAGTAAAACCTAAGCACACAGATGCACAGAGGCTAAACTGAGGAGTGTTCCACAAAGCTACCATTGCAACTGGGCTAAAAATAAAACCTGGCAAAGTTATTCTGATCCCTTATTGGTCCCATAGTTTGATTTCACATTTAGCATTTGCATTCCCCTCCGCATAAACATTTCATTCTTCCCCTCCTGCAGTACAATGAGACTTGAGTGACTTTGGCAGCAGATTTTGGATCGGTGCTCCTGAATCCACCAGTGTATGTTATCAGCAGGTAAACAAGCTTTCGAACAAAGCCATAATGGAACTGCAAGCGGCATAAAGAGGCTCATCTCAAAAGCTATACAACCCATCAAAGCTGGTGTCATTTCCTCAACACTGCACTGCAGCTGGAAAATGCATGGCTGTTAGTTACAGTTTAAATCGCCTGTCTATTTTCAGAACACTTCAGAACTATTTGTATTGATTATTTACTTGTCCGTAAGCAGCCAGATTACCAAAATAAGACAACAGATTTTTTTAATGTTTGCTGGATTCTTCTCCGTTTTTTTGTTTTGTGGTAGGAAATCAAAAACTGTGTCATGCACTAAATTAATGGGATTTGCACTATAGGGTATTTGAATAATTATTTTCCACTGAAAATGAAATACTTCTGTCTATATTTGGAAGGATTATGGACGGCATTGAACTTAATGTGAAAATAATGTGCCCTTTAAATATGTAGTTAAGCTATATCCTACACTTTCTGCTCACCAGATGCAATCTTGTTAACCACATGCTTGAATGCTTGTCACCAAACTTTCCACACATTTGCCTTTTGGGCACAGCTCAGACGCACAACTAAACCTACGCACTCTCCTCCCAGTGAGTGGAGAAGCCTCAAAGCTTCCCTTTCATATGCTGCATTATCTCTATGGCGGTAATTATCCATAAAACTATGCCATCAGATGGTGATGATTTCCAATATGAACCCAATAAATGTGTTTAAAAATGTGAATTATCATATTTATGTGGATATGTGTTACTAATAGTGATTATGTTCGTCATGTGGGTAGAAAATCAACCATCCTTCGTATTGCGCATTCTCACATATTTCGCAGACATTTCATCACACATTTAATCTGCCCCTGTCTAAGATTTTCCACTGAACCTGTAGTCAAGGCAGAGAGAGGACAATAACGGATGAGATTATGAAGCATGTCTGTTAAAGCATGTCTGTTTGATCATCGTTCTGTTTAGGTGAAGTTCTCTACTTGGTCTCTTCAGTCCCTGACAGCAGATATATAACCTAATCTCTTTCCCTAACCCTTTTCTTAGGCATGAATAGGGTGGAAATGTGATGGCATTAAGTCGATTTACACCTTGGTTTGCAGTTTCAGCCTTAATGCCTCCTGGCTCTTCTTCAACACACTCGTCCCATTTAGATTTAGAAAAATATAAATGTTATGTTAAGGCTTTCCCATTTATTTTCATTTATCCATCATTTGAAGTTCATGCATATATTTACCCGACAAATAATGCTTGTTTATTTGCAGCTCCGTCTATCTGGTATAGAGTCAGAGATATTGGGAAATCAAATACAACTTGTGTATTATCTTCAAATGCAGGAGATATCAGTGACAAAGGGCAAGATCTAAGGCTGTATGACATTCTTTGAGTCCTCCCTGACACCATTTTGGATATTTTACATTTACTCATCTAAACCTTCATTTAGTGCCTCCAGCATATGTTGACATGCGAAGAAAAGCTATTATAATGCGTCTTTGAATTTCAGCTGATGGCATTTGAAAGCTGCATTAATAAATCTGTCCTCACACAATAACTGTAGTTTGTTTGTGATACATGTATGGTATTTTTTTTTTTTTACATAAAAGAAGTTCAAGTTGGTTTAGAACTTTTTTTCTATGATTGTAATAAAATAGTAGAATTATAATTTAATGTTAATTAGGTCAGTATGATGCAAAATAAAAAAAAAAGGTCACAAAACTGTTTATTTCAAAGGTTCAACAGGCAGTAGCAACACTTCAGCTTTTAGAAATTAACATTTGTCCAAAAGAAACATTAAATCTTATGATTGTTTATTATACAGGCAAATCTTTATTGTGTGATCCATTACAAAAGGCTCTAATGGTAAAACAGTGGTGTGAGTAAACCTGTGCAAAATTAGTATCTTTTATAAATTTGTAACCTATTTTTCAATAAATTAATTTGGGTCATATCTTTTCATGTGTGTCAATGTACATATGTAATACATACTTGATGCAACATCTATATTTGTATTACTTTCATTTTGGTGGGGTTATTATTTCCACTTCAAATCTGTAATGCAATCTGCCAATTATGGTTTTGTTAAAAAAAAAATAAACAACTTTATTTTAAGTCTTTTTTTAAAAATTAAATAAAATGACAACTTTCTGTTGAAATAAATAACACAAAAAGGCAAACAAAGGTGCCGACCGTACTGAAAGTTACTATGCTCGCTGCTAAACAACAGCCAATTTTATGACATAGTAGGGAAAAGCAGTCATTTGTTAGGAAAAGAAGTTTGACGGCGAGTCAAAGGCAGTTTTAATGGTGGAACTAGCAAGAGACTACACATGGCAATGTTAAATCCCATTCAGCCTGATGAGAGTGACTCCCAGCAGCACTGAGCTCAGTGGGGGGTTGTAAACATTTACACTAAGAGCCTGTCCAGTGCACATGGTTGGTGCTTGCCAGCCACCTCGGTATCGAATGTTGTGTTGCATATTTTGTCATTCAGGCCTGTCCCGAAATTGTAGGAATCACACCATCAATTTATGAAGGAGCCATCCAAATGTGACAACAGGCTTATGCTAAATGGAGAAAATAGAGCTAAACATTGTTAAAACACCCCTAGACCCACATGGTAGAGAGTGCTCGGCACAGAGCTGCTATGCTCCCCGCTGTGAACTGGGAAAGTGATGTTGGTGGGCTTCCTTCTCCATGAGGGCCGCATCGTTCTTGGGCCCCGATTTGAAGCCTTTTTGAAGTCTGTTTCCTGCAGTAGTGTGCCAACATTAATGTTTCCACAAAAGCAAAAATGCTAAATCAAGTGAATACACTATACTGTGCTATTCCACATTGACTCCTGAATCCCCCAGAAATTATTTAAAAGCATCATTAAAAAGCTATTGACTGTAAATGCCCCAAAGTCACTGTCTATTTCGTCTCATAATAACAAGCCATTGTTAAATAGTTTTTCATTAGTTAACACAGAAAAATGTACAATTGCCTTCTGGTGTAATAAATTAGTATTCGTCCTTAAACCGGGGAAACTTTTATTCCCAAATGAACATTGTGAAGGTGATTCCAAGAAAATGATTTATATTTCTTAGCCACAAATATAATATGGAAGAATAATTAGCCATCACGAAATGTGTTTGGGATCAATCCTTTATTGTTTCAAAACTCTATCTTTTACAATACAGTCATTTATTGTTACATGTGTGATTTGATGGGTAATGTACAATGTCCTCCGATAATGAAACACAGTCACAAAGTTTTCCTTTCTACATATCAATATTCTATGATAGTGAGAAGTTTGTGCTGATATATTTACTTGGTTCTGACAGCTCAATCACTTCCCTTTTCAATTCAACAAAAGCATGTTTTTTTTGAAAGTGCATTTCAAGGATTGCAAAGACGACTGTTGTCATCAGTCGGCCATAATGTACATTTCAGTATTGACAGAGGGCCATTCTGCTTTGTGAGTAACAAACAGCATTAACTACATTTCCAACTACAACATTTATCTGGATAAGTAAATCAAAGAAAATATATCAATATGCATGCCATGAACATTCCTCCATAAACATTTATAATAAATGTATATTTTCATTTAATTATGCTGATAATGACACATTATTTTCCACAAAAGGACAAAGGCTGATAATGAAAACTAATATTTAACATCCAAATTTTGTTCAATTTTACACACAGGTCAGATGGCGTTATGCCACAGTGTATAGGGCAATGCCCTAATAAGGTTAATAGCATTTGGTCCACGATAACAAATCTGGGTTATAAAAGAAAACAAAAACGTGGTAGCAGTTGGGATTTTGAACTGAAATTCAAAAAGAGTATGATGATGATCTTAATTCTCTCCATTTTTAAGGTCTTTCGTTTTTCAAGTTATGAATTATGATGTCAAGTTTCTGATCAAAAATTAAGCAATATAAATATACATTTTAGCTGATAACGCGACTATTATACTTTTCTGTTCCATGGAACAGCTTTCACTCTGTAGAACTTGGTTCCTAAAGGGACCTTGAACCTGTTCTGGGCCTGATGAAGGAAAAAAAAAGGAAAAAAAAGAGAGAACTTTGTTAGTGAAAGATTTAAACTGCATTCATCAACATAACAGCATTACTGACATGGATGAAATCAACACATCAAAAAACTGGAAATTATTACTAAAAACATGATTTCCAGGACCACACTTGATCTACGTTGGTATATTGGGTCTTTACACATATTAGTTAAAAATGTTTTACAACTTCAGATAAAGTCAATACCTTTTTTGCCTGGCAATATTCCTTTTCCATCACTTTTCCAAGAACCCACGGCCGTCTTGAAGTCCCTGAAGCTAAACAACAAAACAAATATTCAATGAACACTCAGTAAAACAAACAAACAAAAAGCTTATTAGGCAAAGTCCAAGCAAAGCAAAAACCAGGAATGCACCTACGTATATTACAAATATTCGTTGTTATAAATCTAGTCATACTTGACATATGATATCTAATTACCAAGCGATCTGAAATCTGTTTATCTTATTAGTAAATCATGAAACAAATTCCAACACTACAGTTCTCATCATAGGCTCAATAGGTGTGGACAGGACTGACCTGGTTTGAGGTCCAGTGCAGTGAGAGACTCCGAGTGGAGGAAGTAGAGGGTGGGTCCGACCGTGAACAGCACATAGTTGTCGTGTCTTTCATCCAGGATGATTAGAACCAAATCACCAACCTGGAAGCTGCAACATTCAAAAAGACAAGACAAGGACAAAAACGATGAGATGATGAGTTATGCAAACTGCTTTCAAAATGCAATACATTTATGGTAATTATATAATGATGTGTATTATCACATTGCATACAATCATGGTCAGTTTTAAATTAAATAAAAAAATATTATTTTTGTATTCACACCAGCAAGCAGCACATGTTAAAGCCATGTGTTGTGTTCACTTACTCTCTGATGGCGATTTTGTCTGAATGCCGTGAGGACACAGACGACATGCTCTGAGACATCTACAAAGAAAAGGAGTAGGGACATTACGCATGTTAGAGAGAAGAGTTGTACAGTGTTGGCAACAAATGACTTCCAACAGAAAATCTGTGTGACTTGAGATTTCCAAGAAATAGTCTTAGTAATTAAGTGTTTGTACTTTGACCCTAATTACAGAATTAAACTCAAACTAATCTTAGTTGTGTTTTTTTTGTCCAGCCTTATTTAAAATTTTCAAACCACAAAAGTACACTTTAACACATGTAGTATATTTTTGTATTTCAAACTATTTCAATAAAATATATCCCTCTTCACATTTCATGACTCTTCTATAAATTTCATTGCTGAGCTCTTTAGCCTCCTGGGTCAGGATTTTACTCTTTGATGCTACTGCCACCTAGTGGAGCAGGTGCTCCATAGCCCACAGTGACAACTAGAATGGCACTGAGAGCTTTATCTCCAAGGCCCAACAGTGTAATATGAAAACATTTAAATCCCCTTGATCCAGGTTTTTATTTGGATCTACACAGAATTGCACACACTCTAAATATCAGTCTCCTAAAAATGCCTGTTATTTCTTTAATTTATTAAGATCCATGAATTATTCTCCAAGAAATCAACGGAAATGTTGCATAACAACCCGTCTAGCAATGTTAAAGAAAGAGCAACAAATTCCTGCATCCGGATCTAGACCCAAATTTAATAGGTTCTTCCCGACCCAGATGGAAACATAACCTCCTTGATGGAGGCAATAATTAACCTACCAGTCTTTGACTGAGGCGCTTGTTTTCTTCTTCCTTCATGTGTAAAGTCTGCAACATATATTAAAATGTGATTTAACACATCCAGAAAAAACAGTGTGTTGTGCACAAATACCATGTATAAATACTGTAAAAGATAAAGATGTATATTTACCCTCTCGAGTAGGAGTATCCGCTGTTTCTCCTCTGACATCAGGATATTATCACTACACAAAGAAATCATCAGGTTACTGAGAATCATCCTCTGAAAATGTCAACACAACTTTATGCATTATGTGGAAATAAAACAATAACTTTCATACCATTACAACTAAATAGGTCTTAATCTTGTGTTATTAATGATAGAAACACTTGCACTGTCTGATCCTAGCCTTCCTTCCTTCCTTCCTCTGTCAAATGTCCCCTCTGTCCATCCACTTTTGGCTATTGTACACAATGTCTTTTGAAATGTCCCTTCAATAATGCAAAGGCTTCTGTCTGTCAATCAACATCCATATCCCTGTAACATGGAAGCTTCTCTACAGCAGCCTCCTTTAGCTCTGCAACTTCATTATGGGTTGAAAATGACCAAGATGCTGAGAAAGCAAAATTACAGGGCAGTTTTTCTGAATTATGTACTTGGTGAAAAAAACTAAAGGGCAACTTAGTAATAAAAAATACAATAAATGTTAATAAACAAAAACAAAGACACAGGAAAAAAGTTTAGCAAAACGCAAGAGTATTTCAAGAAAGGAAAAATTGAAATAGCTGGAAAATTCAATTAATAATAGTAATTCAATTCCATTCATGTTTCATTGCATGAGACTGGTTTAACACAGGCTTCAATAACCTGAACAAACTCCATCTCTTGTGTTTAGTGTGTATAAGAACCAGGGTTTTGTCGGTTAGGTTAAGAGACAAAGAAAACTTGGTTCAGCAGAGCTACCTTTCTAAAGCCAGACATCCAGACATCCAGATTGCATGTTTCTCATCAACACAGTTTGTCCTTTCAGTGAGCTGTCATAACACTGTGACCTAAATAAAACTTAACATCGCACAGAACTTTCTTATATAAGATTTAATCCTGTTGTAGTTTAATAAAAAATAAGTTGTGAACAAAGGAAAATGCACTGACAGGTCAATGCATGACATGTCCGGGTTAATCAGGTTAAGAAAATGCATGTACATGTGTTGCTTTAATCGGAGTTCTTCCCAATAGGTGAGAGTGCAATCACTATAATATTCTATCAAACTAACAACATGTACTGTAGGGAGGATGCTTACTGGACTGTCACCATGCTGGCTTCCACCGCTGAGTCGACATTTTCGTCATCTCGTATGGCTGCTACACAGGCCAGTCTGTCAGTTTCAGCCATGGGCTCGGAGGAGCAGTACCCAGCAACATGCAGAGCTCTGGCTGCTGCTGCTCCTGCTGCTGATGCTCCTAGTGCTCCTGATGCTCCCAGTGCTCCCAGTGCTCCTGATGCTCCCGCCTCTGTGACCTCCAGAGCTGATGGGTGAGGGGTGAAGAAGGCAGAGGAGACCAGTGCAGTGCTGCGCAGGCGATTAAGCTCTTCTTCCAAGTGTTTCTTCTCCTGAATGACACTCGCCCGGTCCTCAGAGAGAGACTCTATCAGAGCTGCAATATGTGAAGATAAATATGAAACGCTGCCAGGCCCATCTCTAACTTCAAACTTCAAAGATTGTCTCTTTAAAATACGGTAGAAAGCAGAAGAGAAAAAGATAAAACCCCTCCTCTCAAAGCACAAAGTGTCCAACGCTCACCTTTGTCCTTCTCCTGCTGTTGGGTCACATTGTGCAGCTTCTCTGTGAGGTCATGGATGATCTGCTCCTTCTTCAGCTTCTCTCGGGTTAGAACAGTGTTGAAGTTAGTCTAGAAGAACAAAACATTTTGAGTTTAAAACGCTTGACACGTATTTCAGTGACAAAGATATTTTACAGTACATCAAAGTACACATTTGTTTTTGAGGGGATGTCTTTGAATTGTTTAATTCTAAGGATTTCAGATGCTTTGTTGATTTTTACAAACCTGTTTAGAGTTTCTTTGTTGCACTGTAACTCATCTTTTCACCATTTATTATATCAAGTGACAAAAAACTAAAATGAACTGAAATGATGCATGTTGGGTTTTTTATATTGATAACAATGACTAAATTGTGTGAAAAACATCAGCTTGAACTATGAAGAGGGGTGGGACACAGAGGGGGTTTGCCTTTGGGAACAGTGAGTGATGAAAACTAATTAAACAGTAAATGTTTAGGGTTAACGTGTCTTTCTGCTGCTCCCTTGGTGTCCTGACAGACTGAGATTAGTGCCGGCACAGTTTGAGTGGATTTTCTGGACAAATGAGTAAAAGCCTGATCTCTAGATGTGTAAAAGCTTAACTTGGAATTAAGCGCAACTGGCTGAGAGTGACAGTGCCAAGAACTATTACAAATTACAGGTTTCAGAAAGTAAGTGCTCACTGCTGCATTAGATTGTATCACTAAGTTAATGGTAGCTCTGTGTTGAGTTTACTAGGCTGTGCAAAAATACAAACACAAAAGAACTAACACTACACTACCAGACTGAATTCGTTTTAGCTAGGTGTACCTAATAAACTGACAACTAATACAACAGTCTGGCTATAAATACTACCTTAATGAATTGTGTATTTGAAGTTGGTCGCTTAGATAAAGAAACAGAGAAGAAAACCAGAGAAACCAAATAAAAAACATCTGTGAGCGGCACTTTTTTTCTATGAGGGGCAATTTGGGGTTTAGTATCTTGCCCGAGGACACTTCAGCATTCACAGCCTCCCCAAGTTCTTTTCCATTCTCTAAATACAAACCTGCGATTCTGCGATTAGTGATGTCTTGAGGTTCTGTATCTCCTCATTCTTCTTCTTCTCCAGGAGCTCGATCTGGGACAGCAGCGAGGCCCTCTCCTGCTGCAGCCGCTCTTGTAGTGCAGAGTCCAGAGACAGAGGCGCTGCGGCATCTGCGATTTCCTCGGCGCGCAGCGGCGACCCTTCATCACTGAAAGGCACACAATAAACTTTTAATCTGACAGGGTAATATGCAAACTATTTAACAGTTCATTCTTAACAAAGAGTAGAACACGTATTTACATATCTCATCTATCCGTGTGTCATTTTAAACGTAAGCAGATTCAATTTAAACAAACCATCAACTTTACTCAGTTTTTATAATGTGGAAAACAAACCAAAGCTACATTTTTATATGTGGTGTCATTTACCTTTTTGAAGATCGTCTCTCATGAAGCTCACTCTCAAGTTTTTTGATTTTCTTTAACAGTCTGTTTTCCATCTCCTCCTTCTGCTGCTCCAACTCTTTAAAGGCTTCTGGTGATGCAACCTTGGTGGACTCTTGTTTTTCGAGTTCTGTCTCAGTGGCTCGTCTGTCCTGCTCTACTTTTTGGGAGAGCAGATCGTTTTCTGTCTGTAGTTTGTTGACGAGAGTCCTCAGCTCTTGCTCCAGTTCTCGGAAGCTCGTGAACTGCTTTTCTTTTTCTTCACTTTGAGTCACTTGCTGCTCTAATTCCTGCTTAAGTTTCTGTTGCTGCTCCGAATGGTTTGTCTCAGCATCCTGGGACTGCTTCTGCAGGGAGGAGAGCTCATTGTGCAACAAGATAGTTTCCTCCTCGTGTCTGTCCACCAGCTCGGAGATGCAGTGGTCCTTCTCATTCCTCATGAGACTCCTGAGCTCTGCCAGGCCCACTTCATACTCCGCTTCAACCTGAGACTTCACAGCCTCGGCCTGCTGAGTCTTGGCCTCCTCAAATAAGAGTCTCACCTCCTCAGTCTCTGACTCTTTGAGGGCCAACTCCACCTCGAGTTTGCAACGGAGTTCAGCAAGCTCAGTTATACGAGCCTCCAAGTCCTTGATTTGGTTTTCTTTCTCTCCAAGAGCAGTGGCATGTTGATCAGCTGCCTCACTTAAATTTGTACTGTTTTCAGAAGCCAGATGTTCCAGAGCCTCCTTATTATCTTGGGTAAGAGTCTCCAGCTGTGCCTTGTGCTCCTGCTTCATTCTGACCTCCAGCTCCTTTAAGTGAGTTTGCTCCACAGCTTCCAACTCCTGTCGAATCTTCTGCTGGCCACGTTCAATCTCAAAGTGCAGATTCTCAAGCTGGCTGGTCAGGGAGTCTCTTGCGGCGGAAAGCGTCTTGATCTCTTCAGCTTGATCACTGATCAACTGCTCCAGATTTTTGATCCTATCCGTCTGGCCTCTCTCCGTTTCCATCCATCGCTCTCTCTCATTCTCGAGCTGAGTAAGTTCTTTCTCCTTGCGCTCCATAAGGCCCTCCAGCTCGAGCATCGCACGCTGGACGTCTCTCACAATGTTCTGGTTTACTTGGTTTTCCTCCGTTAGTGTCTGAACCTGCTTCTCAAGCTCTTGCCGAACAGAGAGCAGCTCACTTTGATGCTGCTCCTTCAACTTCAGTTCATGGGTCAGGCAGAAGTTGTCCACAACGTTGCGCACCTCTGTGGTCATATCCCTCAGGTCAAAGCCAAAGTCATGTTGTTCTTTTAACACTAGACCCCGTAAGTGATGGAGATCATCCTTTACACTTCTTAAGTTGGAATGGGACTCCTCTGCAGCAGACTGATACTTCTCAATAACTTGTTTGAGGACAGTGATCCTAAAATTCTCCCTCTCTAGTGTTGTGGTGTCCTGCATACGCTTATTGTCGATGGCATTGATCACTGAAGAGTACAGAGACTCTACCATCATATCAGGACTAGTGGGGTCACTGATGGGGTTCGGGGAGGTCAAGTTCCCTTCAATCACAAACTCATTGACAGCAGACATGAAATCAGACTCTGGGCTCTCTACTAGAGAATCCAGGTCGAGGGAGCCCTGCTGCAGGACTGGGTCCATGTTCGGATGGCCGATGGTTTCAAAGTCAAACGTTTGTGCATCAATGCTGTCTGGGGACAAGTCCTCCAAAGGAGCTGGGACAGGAACGTGTAGGGGTTGGCAGCCTGGACCCTGAAGGCCAAGAGAGGTTGGGGTTTTGGAGGACCCCGGTGTGGTGCTCCCAGGTATACTTTCAGACTGTGGGGTCTGCATGGTTGATCTGTGAGAGCTATGACAATAGGATGCCTTGAAAATGAAACAGATGAAGGGAGAGGAAAAGAGGAGAACTTAGTACCTAAACGAAGAAGAAAACTAAACCATACATGTATGAAAATATAGTTTGGATTTGATAATGTGTATAAGAACCAATTTTGATTATAAAAGTAACCAGTATTAAGTGTTTCGTATTAATTACCTAGACTGTGGTAGTCTGCTAAGGTTTAAAAATGTTTTTACACTTTTTATAGTGATATAAGAATATGAAAAACACACAATCTCTTAAAAGTACAAATGAAGGGTGTTACTGAAGCTTTGATTACCCTTTGTTCGTTCAACAGGTCAGTGATAGTTTGGGACATCTCATCCACGCTCTGCGCTGCTTGAACCAGCTGGTGAAGCGTCTCTACGTGACGATTTAAGGGCTCAAAGTCACACATTGTAGGAACCCTGAAAAAATATGGGGAATGACTTTAAGGACAGAATGATAAATAGTCAAGAGTAGGCGTCCAGAAGTTGAAGCTTTAAATTGTTTGAGACCAATTTCCATGACCTAAGAAAAGGCTCCTGAAACGATCAATGACATTTTATACATAAGTAACTTAATTTATAACTTTGCTATCAACTTGAATCTGCCTGTATAAGTTATACTGGGCTTCCGAAAAACAAACAACATATCCAGTATGATTTACCAATAACAATCTCCTACACTGGGTGTGATAGATTCTTAGTGTAGAGAAAGGCAGAAAGTTTATAAATGAGCTGAATAACTGCTGAGTGAAACTCAAAATGTATCTGGATTTACTGCCTTTTCATTAACTGCATTGACATTTTATGGCACAATCAAATGTCTTGCAAGTTGTTCTGACGTTTTAAAACACCTATTGTTGTTGTTGTTATAATCTCCAAACCAATTCATTTGATTTAGAAATGGGCATCAACTTCCAAATCTACCTATTTTTATTGGTGACATCCCAGGTTGATTCTGGTAACATTATATAACTGACACAGTAATACCTCAAACCCCTTTAATGACTGAGGACAGTGACTTACATAAGGAAAGGCTGCACCTCCAAAGGACAACAAGATTTCAAGTACTGCAGGTCCTCAAGTGAAATGTCTGGAAGTTCATCGTCAAACCTTCTCGGCTTTCGTGTCTATAAATAACATCAAACAAAACAAGAGGAGAAACCTTGAAATTCAACTGAAATAATATGCATGATAATATCACTATCAGCTTGGTCAAAGTACAAACAGTTTCCCACTTACACAGAATGATGTGGGAGGCCATGAATCGAGTCCTCTAAACAAACGATTTCTGAGGAAAGACTTCCCTGAGAAGAAGAACACACATCGATAGATCAAGGCTGATCTTTCAAAGACTTTTCAAAAGTTCATTGTTCTGTAAAGTGATTAAAAAAAACAGTTGAGTTTTTTAAAAGACACTTACTAAAGAGTTTCCCGAAGGATTCCCTTTTGAATTTCTCGGCCTCGTACAGTCGTTTGCCATCTTTCACAAGTGCATAAGCCCACTGAAGAGATAAATAGTAAAGACTTTAGTGCAAGAAAATCACTAGATTTCTTTCCATGTCTACTTTCAGCGTTTTCAGGCGAGACCTTCAATGTTATTACGCTGCTACAAAATAACAGGTTTATATGTTGTTGTTTTTTCCTAACTGTTCAAACTGTTAAATCATTGTCTTATTATCCTCATAATAAAAAATAAAAAAAGAACCCAGGCTCTCAGAAGACACATTTTGAATACTGTTTAAGAAAACAGAACCAGAAAGTGAAGAAATGCAACAGAAGTGTCTTCATGTAGCATCAACCACTGTCTAAAGTTAAAATCATCTCAGCAGCAGAGGACAAATATGAGCAACTTCGAGTCAATGCTTGGCTTCAAACTATTTCTTACTCTGACGATCCATTTAGACACAGCAATACAAAGAATGACTTTTAGTATTTTTGCTAATGCAGTGGGAGGAGTCATTGCATTAGGACACAAGTCCTTCTTGAGCCTGCTAAATAGGATGTGCCATGTGAAATGGCACAAAGACACTCAAAATGCCAGCTTATCTTGCCAGCTGAGGCATGTATTATAATATTATCCTATTCTGTTGCATTTATTTTCTCAGAATTGCTAGATAGTGCAAGATAAAAACTAATCTAAGTGAGCACTCTGTCCAACACTAAAAAAAACAACAAAAAAAAACACAAAGTTTATAAGTAACTCAATCGTCAAGCAACTGTAACTGTGGCTTATTTTCTCTTCGTCGTGGTGGCAAAGTCAGTGAACTGCCCAATTAATTGAATCTGTAAATTATTCGCTCAGCGCTAAATGTCCCCAAAAGCTCCGGATTCAGTGAGGCAAGAGAGATAGAGTCTAGACACACAATTAGTTTCCAATAACGGCATTTAGCACTGACCTCTCTGTAGTGGCGCATAAACATTTTCCTCCTGACGACTTCCACCACCGCCAAGCAGTACATCTGGGGCACAGTACTGAGGGCCTCCACCACTCTCACTCGTTCCAATAGCTCTGTCAGGAGTCTGAGTAGAGCCTGAAGCTTCTCACTGTCCTGGTCTGCATGAAGCATCACGTAGCAGCACCATCTATTTCAAAATTATTACCACCATTAAAGTTTCAAAATGTGACTTAACATTTTGAAAAGCCATTAAGAGTAACATAAAACTAGACCAGACAATGAACACCGGGGGAAGAAGTGGTTTTAAGCTTTACTTGAGTCTGACTTGAAGGTTGTTTGCAAGTTCTTGTTTGGCAGTAGTGCACTTCTTTTTGATGTCGAGCAGCTTCCTGTGGTTGTTCAGCATGATCATCAGCTGGTTGGTGTGACTCAGACACAAGTCGGGCAGAACAGATGTATCCTTCAGGTTTTCAGCACGCTTCTGATTGGCCAAAAATCCCTTTAAGAGATAAAACATCAGCGCAACTCATTAAAAACAGAAGATGGAGAAAGTTATTAAATAGTGTTCATCTCTTACTTCGCGTACCTGAGCAAGTTCCTTTTGTTCGTTCACCAACTTCTTACAGCTTGCAATCATTTGGTCAAGAGCATACAACCTGTCCTCAAGCCCCTTGATGGCTTTCATGTTTTGATTATCCAACTTACCAATAGTGTCACGACAATCTGTCAGGAAGGGTTGAATGACCCGTGGGTCAAGCTGAAAGAAAGACACATTTTAATGGAAGACTCTCACCCCCCATGTAAGACTTAATATTTAGAATTCCACAGTGATATGTCTATTCATACATCACTGACTCACCCTATTGATGGAGTCAAAGCATTTCCTCACAACTGATTCCACATCATTGGGTCTGTCTTGCACGTTGATCCAGTCTAATAGTGTGACATTGAAGGAGGACGGGTTGGCAAACTCTGGAGTGTCGTCATCGTCATCATCGTCGCTGTCATCATCGTCGTCGTCATCATCATCATCATCTAATAGCGCAGCTCTCAGCCCACCCCTGTCAGTCATTTCATTTGTTTCATGGTCACCGGTTGGCTTACATGTGGCCGCTTGTGAAGCAGAGAAGGATGCTGATAACTTGGAGGGCCTCTTTGCCTCAGCAGTGTAGCGCACAGACTCAGAGGACTTTTCTTCTTCTGTCCCGTCTGAATCCTTTCCTGGGGTTGGACTGGACTTCTCCATGCTCTCTCTGTAACTGTGTCTTGTCAAACTTTCCAGCAGAGGTATCCTAGCCATTACAGCTACCGCTGTCCCTAACCTGCAATTATGACAGAACGGGGATGAGGAGTAAAAGTTGAACAAGCTCTTTTCATTTTAGCAGAAACATTACTTGCATTTATTACTGTTATTTCAGACATTATTTGAGCTACAATTGTGATTACATTATTCAAAATGTCAAAAAAGATGTACAAAATAGAATGTCTTAACATATAGTTAATAATAATTATACAGCACTTTGTATTTCCAATTCCAGACTACTGGCTAGGGCTATCAAAATATTTTTGTTCTCCTTGGCAACACTTACTTTGTAAGTTTCACCTTAATTTCTTCCAACTCATGTTGATAATTTGAGTATGCCGCGTCAAACTTTACAAGCAACTTCTGATAAGACAGAGTGCAGTCGTCCAGATTAGCCATGATAGCAGCCCAGCCTTGGTGTTGAAGATGTTCATCATGAACCAAACGTTCACAGAAAGAGCAAAGTTTCTTGGCAACTTCAAACATTTCCTGGGGAGGAACAAACATAATATCAGGACAATGATGATTATGAGCATTACATAACTAATTGTTAGTTGCAATCATTTTAATTTCAAGGCAATTTCTTAGGACAGAGATGTCCCACTGCAATGCACATTTAAAAACAGAAATAGGAGGTAACTACCAGAGCAAGTTGTGTTCGTGAGGCAACAGTGTGAAAAACAGCTGGCATCAGTAGAGACTCCTCCACCTTGACCTGAATCTCACTCTCAATCGAGAAGGTGGTTTTGGGGATCGTTGGATCCCGGTCACACAAGATCATCTCTTTGTTGAACAAGAATATGGGATTTGTTTCCTACAAATCAACAATTAGATATCAGTAATCAGAACATAGCATATGCTCCCAGTATACGTTCTGGGCAATTATAGAAACACACAAGCACAAACAACAAGTTGTGTAGACTTACAGTGCCAGCACTGTAGCTGCAGACCCGTCTCTCTGCAGCCATACATTCCCCGCCATTGACAACAAGGACTTGATGTTGAGTTGCAATCTTATATTTGGCTTGGATGGCATGTTTAAGCTCCAGTACACTGAGAAAAAAGGAAGAGTGTATTTAGATCACAAAAGTGAGGACGTACTGACCACAACTTTTAACAACATATTGCTAAAATGCCAGTGTCTTACGTTTGGACAGCAAGGTCAGTGTCAAATGTCAGCGTGCAGCCATTGTTGACCTGGAACACATACAACTTCATGTTGACTCTTCCAGACTTCTACCCACTTGCCTAACTTGCTCATTTAGTCATTCGAGGCCACCCTGTGAAACAAAGCACAAACACGAACATTAGATCTATGATTGTCTCAGCTCATACATTTTATCAAACATTCTTCATCAGTAAATGAATGACGCTGCCATTCATTAAATGCACAAAGCCACAGAGCAACTTGATAAACACCCTTGCACAGCGTTTGCTGGGCTAAACAATAAGTAGAGGGGACATTGTTTCAGTCTGTCTCTTTACATAGTTTATTCTTTTAACATCAAGGCCCATCATGTCACCATACCCGTCCACCTGAACCCATAGGCTCTTGGACACTGAATAATTTAACCTCGGGCAGTCACCTTGTTGTTAGTTACTGGCTACTCTCAAGTTTGTGATGTGACAATTCACCTGATATGTTCCTCTAGTGTCAAACTGTCTTAACATATATATATATAAAGCTACTTCTCATTTGCTCATGCTCATCTGAGGAGGTATGTACAACTGCAGAGCCAAGTTTGGGACATTACTTCAGTTAGCACCGCTCACTGCTCACTGCTGTTAGCATGACAACATAAAACACCTTCTCAGCCAAGTTGCTATCACAGGCTCAGACAACCTGAGCGTCGGTAAATGTCAGTTAATTGACGGTAATCGCAGCTAGCACGTCTCTGGGCCTGCTGTTGTTCCGTGTGACCGGGCTGAACGTGTTTTCCTTGACCCATATTAAAATAGAGGACACTCAGTCGTTGCTTTTTTTACCCCAGAGGCCTCCAGTCATTCGCTGTTACAGTGTCAAAGAAGCAGCCACCGCCAGCAGCTAGCCAGCTAGCTCGTCTCTAGTAAACCGCTGACTGTGCTAACTGGCTATTAGCTAACACAGCTGTCAGGCTAGCGCAGGACCGCTATTTCTAATTTCGATGATTTTGACAAATGTGATAAGATTAACCACAGCAGCCAACACCAACCATTTAACACTCATACAGCTGTACAGAGGATATCTCCTGCTGAACTGATTACAAACAGGGTTTCGCGTGTCTTACCTCGCTTTTCTCGCATCTCCCCGTTCTTGGTCTCCACCTCGCTAGCCGACAAGCTAGCAACTGAGCTAGCTAGCTAACCTGTTTTAGCTTGGCATACATAGAGCTAGCTCGCCCAGCCACTTAGCTCACGTCAACTGGACTAAATAAGACACGGACAGCTGACAGTCATGGTCAGTGGCACAGATCAACCATGCTGGTGTGAAACAGACTTCTGATTTGGCAAAGTCCAGCGGAGATGGCGTAAGAGACGCGCCGGGGCAGTGGTTGTTTATCTCAGGTAGCTAACTACGCTAACACCCTCTCAGTAGCTCGGTCTGTTTTGTTGTTGTCATCTGCTGATGTGCGGAACGTGGACGAACCGACCAATACACACGCGTTACACCAGTCAGGTTCACTTGTGTGTTCTGCGCATTTATAAGATAAATACACGCATTTTATTATTGTCGATTGCATTAAAATATATCTACATGACATTTAAAGAAATACATGATAATATACTAAAATGTTCTGGATTGTAAATGTTCTGGATTGATTTAGCGATTATAAAAGTATGGTAAGGTTTTATCTTTTCTTCTTTTGCCATGCATAACATTATTATAAACATTTATAACTTTTGTTTATTTATTTCAAATCATTTTTACCTATTTAGTTATTCTGGCTTGACATAAAACTACCTTCAACATCAAATACATTTTTTACCAGTCTTTAAAATTAAAGAACACAGCCTCAAATATAATTTATACTATAACATTATTGTCCCATATTTGTATTTATGTAATTTTAGTCTTTGGGGTATTTGTATTCCCTACATCGCCCATAAGCCTACTGACGTCAATGAACTAAATCTACTGACACATATGTGCGTTACACGGATCGGGCTCAAAAGATTCGGCTCTGAAAACGGTGTCCAGTTTCCCATGAGTCTATGCGTTCGTCACTGTACTTGTCCAGGTGCATTGTGGGAAACTGTGGAGTGTTTTGCTGCAACATGAGAAGGGGTGTGGTTAACGGAGGGCTGCAGTGTGTGGAGGATCCTGTTTTGCTGCAAAGACTCAGACTGTTTATAAAAAGATGCAAAGATGAGGCGGTCTGGGGTTTGTAGCACAACACTCTTCATTTTCTGACACATTATGTGATTTTTGCAGGTGAAGACGTTCAATCTGAAGTGAAGGACTATGCATAACAATAACAAAAATAAAGAGACATAGTATTATAGCAACTCATTTTAACTTGCTTTGACTGACAGAAAATAAATAAATAATATAATATGTAGGCTACCTACCTTTCCAAAGAAAAACAGTACTGTTATACCCCTAAGAGTTTATTTTTTAGTGTACCTTGATTATTATTATGACAGACCTTTTTACAAAACATACATTTCTAAATAGATCAAATAGAATAAAACAATAAATAAGTGTCAGAATATCTATATGAAATAAATAAAAGTGGTGCATTATTAACATTATTACTATCTTTTGTCCACTATATTAAATGTAATGTATGTTTGTGTCTTACAACGTTTGAAACCAAAATGTGATTGGCATATCAATGGGGTAATCAAACTGCATGGTCGTCAAGGTTACTGCATATTCATTAATTGCCATAATATATTATTTACTTATGTGAACTGATCCTATAATCAGTGTAATGTTCTATAAATCAAACTTCCTCTAGAGGTCACTGTGTCCAAATGATTCATTTCACCCAATGACGTCAAACGGAAACAAATAGGTGATTCCTTTATCTACCACTCCTTATTGCATCTAACATCATCTGAAATCAACTGAGTCAGAACAAATTAGGGGGAAGAATCTAAAATTAGTTTCCCACAGTGACCTCTTCTGCTGCTATTTCTTGCTTTTATTACCAAACAGGAATGGACATTATATTATCCCACATAGTGATATTAAGCTTGTTTGCCATCAGTTAGGCCGCTGAGAGCTCTAACTCCTCATTAGACCTTTTATAAATAAAGTTGAATAAGTCTCCAGTGAACAGGATCTAAACTCCAAACAGGGGTAGCGCATCATTTCCTGTAGCTGATAACTAAAACGAGCTCAAAATCATGTTTGTAAGCAATTCTCATGAATTCTCATTAGTTCCAACATATTGATGTAATAAAACAACATGTATTTTTGGAGCTGTTAAAAAGGGCCCGGGAGCCCAAACAGAACACCAGGGTGACATGACTTCTACCTCCATGCATTCAAATCCAGGCAGTCATGTCTTGTGTGGCCAAGTATTATACTCTAACCCATAGAACATAATTTTGTATTGTGGTTCAGATATTTAGATTTCTACAGGTGACGGCTTTTATAAAGCATTGCAACAAGCAGAAATGATTCAGAAAGCCTCTAATTTATGCTTGAAACTGAAGTTTGATTTATCGGGGGTGGACGACCTTGTTGCTGTTTGCCAATAGCCCCCACATGTTCTTCCAGCTCCTCATGAACTTTTAGAAATCAGCTTTGGACCTGGAACAAAATTATTGCATCGTATGAACCATGTGGACATGTTGAGGCAAAAAACACTGCAGTGAACTGGTTAGGTGACAGTTTAAAGGGTGACAGTTGCAACTAGTCTGTCTGGATGGTATCCAGCAGGGCTTCAACATAGTTCAGGTTCCTCCTTTTGCAGTTTGCTCATGAAATGATTCAGCCTCTTTTGAGTACTAATAAGTCAAATTTTCCCCCCTCTTTATTAATTTATCAGCTCACTGTTTTCTCTCATAAATTCATGTATGAAAACTCTATAAGTTTGTAATAATTAATAGTTATGTAACTGTGTATTTTGGTGGTCCCATGATGTCAAGACAAAAACAAACGTAAAAAAGACACCAAAACATTTAACAGGAACTGATCTAAAAACAAAATAATCTTAAAATCCTAATAGGTACCATTAAATGCTAGAAGAAAAAATCCTTCCACATCAATAAGGAAAAGCCGAAATAAAAATGTGATGCATATTAAATCAGATATCTATAACCCTATTCCATAAAAAACTCTTGACCTGACTTTTAAAAGCTCCTGTTAGATGTAAGAGCTTGATTTGAACGAAAGGCTATAACAAGCCACCAGTGTAAAAGAAAGGAGCCCCTGGCTACAGGATTTACTCTGGGCATTATACATGAGCATACACTGGCCCTGGTATTATGGATAAAATGAGAATGAACCACTGTCATCTGAAAGCACAAGTATTTAGGAGCATAACCAATAATACTATTGAACATATGATTCAGCTTCTGTTCCTCTACTCTGAGTTGTACTGGCAGCAGTCCTACTTTTTTTAATTCCTCAATATGAGTACGAGGGGATGCATTTAACAAAGAGCCAATAACATTATTTGGCATCACCTGCAGTTTCTGTCTAAGTTTGGTTGACAAACCACTGTACTAAGCAGAACAGGCATAATCAGAATGAGGACACAATAAGTTTCTAACTAAAGACTACTATAACTACAATATTACTTTGCTCTGTGTGGTTCAGATTGCATTTCAATCACATTCATTAAGTCATAGATGAGCTTCCACGTGAACATGATGAACATTGGCTGCTCCTCACAAACTCTTAGTTACTTATTCCTTCATTTAAATGTGTAGTCTCACTGAGAACAAGAATTTAAGAGATACTAGTTCAAATTAAAATGTATCGGTGTAAAGGTTTACCAAACAAAAATCAATGGTCACTTTGACAAACAGTTTAAATAGATAATAGGCACATTGGATCAATATGAAATAAAAATAACAGCACGAAAAAAGACAAATAATAAATAAATGAAATGATACTAATGGGATGGTACTTCTTGAATATTATTTCCATTGTTCAGCAGCCTATGTGCCTTACAGCTGTGGGTATATTATATGATCAATAATTAAATAACTTCATTTCACCCAGTATGTACGGTTCATTGCCAGAGGATGTTTCTAACTGTGGTTGGTGGATAAAAATGCAGTGATTAAAGAGCGGCTCCATCTTGTCTCCAGCAAAACAAGTGATCAGGGAGGGAAATATCCTCCATCTGAAGTGGTTTGATCGTGAGGCTTTAATAATGGTTCGCATGGAGGTTTTGGCCACAAGGAGAAGGAAGAAATTCAGCCTGTCAATTTGTATTTCAGCTTCATGTCTGCAAGTTAAAAAACCCAGCAGTAAATTAGACGTTTCATAAATATTTCTGTGCTCAACAGAGGAACTGGGCTGTTCTAGTATTCATGATAACTTCCAGTGTCCCGGGGCAGCTCTCACAGGCTTTCGCAGATCATTTAGGGCAAGAAACTAGATTACTCAATTGTGACATGAAACGCTTAACATGCTGAAGCCATTGTGCTGTGAACCAGGGCTAAACTTTAATATTTTACTGAGAGGAAGAGGAGAACTGCTCATCAGCACTAAACACAAAGTTTTATCACTTAATCTCTTTTCGATTAATTTGAACTTTTTCATAAAAATGGATGTAAAAATTATGAGACTTGAACATTAATGACTATTTAATATATTCTGTTATGCAACACCGTGAGAAACGCACAGCGGTGTGACGCACAGTACATCACTCTGAGTCTTTCAGTTATTGTGTTGAATAGTTGCAGTTGTCATGACATGTCAGCCCTGCAGGCCACTCCTGTGTGTGTCACCAGGTGCCTGGATGAAAACATAGCCCATAATAGCAGTGCCAACATTATCATTTGTCAGATACATACATAACGAACCAGGGAATTACCTGCATAATAACATGGAGTGCTGTGGGATGATGACAGTGATGTGTTTGAGAGGAGGAGTTCCAAATGTGGTCAACAGATGGAGGCAGTAGGCTGAAGATTGGGAACAGAGAGGACATGACATGCAGTGTGTTGCAGAAGTGGTTCATTGTTATATAAATAAAAGTATAAATATAATCTGCTTCACATTCTGACAGTGTGTAGCAAACAGTGAGTTTTCAGCACATTTAAAAACTCACCGTTGACTGAGGGATAGCTGTCATGACATTCTTCAAATTGGGGTTCTATTTTAGTCTACGTTGTAGTTTATTCCTCTGTATTCTTATATTTTTTGCTACATATCTTACTTGTATAGACACTGAGCTACATTACACTTGATAGTTTTATACATTACTTATTTTCAATCATCTTTTACACATTTATTTTTTTCATTTTGGCAGTAAGTTTCCTGCATCAAAACAACATACCCTACCATACCACACCATACCATAACTATACCACACCAAACCACACCACACCACACTATTAGATACAATACCATACCATATCACACGATAACCACACCACACCACACCACACCAATAACCCACCATCCAGAATCTTGACTGACTGTGACAGTCATAGAGCCTTTAACAGCTGTTGTTGTAAAGCACATTAATACCAGAAGGTGGCTCTGTTTCCTCCTTTATAACTGACCCATATCATTCCACTTCTAATTTACATTTAATGTAAGAGGGGCTACCTTTAATGTAAGACATTCAGATTTGTTCCAAAAATATGATAACTAATGAAATTATTGGTAAACTATCTATATATATTGATGCCTTTTGTGCTTTGCTATAAGTGTGGTGTTTATCCAAAAGACAGAACCACAGCAGAACATCAATTCTCTCTTAACTGTGCAATATTCATTCTGTCTGTGCAATACAATGGTTCATGTGCAATCCATTCACTGAACATATTCTCACACTCTACTTATGTTTCTTGTCTTTACGCTGGTTTCTTGTCTTTACGCTGGATATATATATATATATATATATACTAGATTTTATTCCAGCCATATTTTTCTATATTTTTTATATTTCCTTACACTCAAGTACACTTTTTTGCATGTTACTTATTATTACTTACTGATTGCAAGTTTCCCCATTGTGGCACTAATAAAGGATTATCTTATCCTATCCTATCTCATCTTATCCTATCTCATCTTATCTCATCTTATCTTATCTTATCTTATCTTATCTTATCTGACAAGTTACTGCACGTCCACGTACGCGTGCACAGATGGCTGTGAATGTGTGGGCCTGCGTGGGAAACAATCACTTGTGTTTGTTTGCTTCAAAGCCAAATAACAACAACCACAAATGTCATCTGCAATGTGGCTGCAGCATCTTCTCGAGCATCTTGCAGCGGCCAGTTGTTGTTTTGTTTTAACAGTTGCATAACTGTCAGGTAGGTTATTATAATGATGTGCACGTTGCCATCCCCCACCACTCTCTCTCCCTCCACCAGATCTCCAATCACACCCTCCCCCATCTCAAGTACAATTACGTGATGGGTGACGTTGCAGCATGCGGAGGAGGAGGAGGGCGCTGGGCAGGGACCACTTGGACCAGAGAGGACTGAACGCGATTTCATTTCAGCGCAGAGACAACGCGTTCGAGGCTGCGGACCAGGAGCCCATTGTCTCCTTCAGACAGAGGAAGACCGGGTTCAGACCACAACACGGCGGTGCAGCCCGTGAAGGAGTGTCCCAGACAAGTGGTGAGGCACCGCGGGTTCGGCCACAGACAGAAAGGGCCCTGGACAGATCTGGCCAATAACGAAAAATGAATCACAGTCAAGTTTTGATGATATGAACACGAGCCGCGTTTCGTTGCAATCGGAGACCAACTATTGATGCTCGCGCGCAGATCGTGTCCCAGCCCATCAGTTCGCGCGGACTTCTTTTGTTCCTGATTTCCACTCTCGCACATTCGCGTTGAGAAAGAGTTGCAGTCGCTCCGAGACAAACCCCGAGATGAATTTCCAGTCGAGCGTCCCAGTGTCCGGTATCTCGCAGCAGTCCCAGCCGGCCATGCCCACTCCAGGCACGGTCCCGGCGCCCGTCCCCGTCCCGGTGCCCCAGTCCATCCCGTCCCAGTTCGGATCCGGATCGTCCGCGAGCTCGGGGGCCGGCCAGTTCGGTTCGGGGACAGTTTCGGGCCAGGCTGCGCAGCCCAGCTCGCAGTTTGTTTTGTCCAACTCAGCGGCCATCAGGGCAGAGATCCATCGGTTCGAGTCCGTCCACCCGAACATTTACGCCATCTACGACCTGATCGAGCGCATCGACGACCTGGCCCTGCAGAACCAGATCCGGGAGCATGTAATCTCCATTGAAGGTGAGGGGAGGGAACCATACTGGCTTTTCACTGTCGAGTGCTACCTTTCATTCATTAAGGGCTGGGGGGGGGGGATAGTGGGGTGGTTGTGTGAGGGAGAAAGAAAGGGAGAAGAGGGGGGTCTCCTTTTCCTTCTTTTCCTTTTACGCACACTTGGAAACATTGTCACGGGCTCATTGCACAGTGTCAACATTCACACTTTGAGGTTGGGGGGGCGTAGCAGATCTCATTGTCCTGTCTATGGGCTGAATTGCCCCCGTGCACTGCAGTGGTAACAAGGAAATGCTCAGCTGCAGCCAGGAGAGGCAGCCTGTGCCTGCTGCTGCTTCAAGAAGAGGACGCTAAAGTCTGACCTCCAGTGAGGGTCCCTTATTTTATTTTGAACCCACGCCAGAGAAAGAGGAGCTGCCAAATGTTACACCAAAGTATCCTGATGATTGGACAATGCAGAGGCACACACTCTCTAAGACTGGGAGCAGCGTTGAGGAAATAATGATCCCTATAGGGATGGCATTGCAGTCATCACCGGGCACATTCTCTGTCACCCTGGAAGTCAAGTCCAAATGTCATGACCTGTCCGAGGGATGACGACAGTGGCTGTGAAGCTGGACCACACATGTACGTGGAAACTAACCACAGCAGCCCGTCAAATCCCAGAGGGAAGGAGCATCACGCACTGACATGTGAGTGTCTTAAATCATGGCAGCGGTTTCTTCAAGTCACCCACACTGACACAGCAGTCAGGGTCCACCACTGCCGATCAAAATCAGCTGTCATGGTCTGGAGGAGTGTCATAGCAGCTGTGCACCATAGGTTCCAATGTTATCCAGTGATAGCACATGAAAATCAGACACGTTTGATTTATTATGTTTCTAGATTTTAAGGAAAATGATGGAGATTGGCTCGACTGATTTGTTGTTGCTGTAAATTATGAGTTGACAGTGAAATAGCAGGGGTATTGTTTAGTATTCAGCTGTAATGGAAAGTACAATTTGAGTCATTTTTCTAATACATAGCAATGGGTAGTTTGGTCAGCATTCAACAACTACAGCTCCCATGAAGCACGTCCAGCAAACCAGTGGCAAAGACTCATGGGAAATGTTGTTGAATTTTAACAAGATAATGCAACTTAAAAGGAAAAAGGCAACACTTATCAGTAAATGTAGATTTGTAATATATAATTGTTATCAGCGGACCATAAGACTGTCAGAGAGGATCTAGACAATATTTCCTCTATATAGAAAAATGTATACACAAGCAGCTTTAGACATGTTTACATGGACAAGAATATTCCAATATTAACCTGATTAAGACAGAAGTCTGAATAAGAAGCTGCCATGTAAACAGCATGATTACCATAACCCTAATAAGGTCATACATGGACATGTAAACTA
The DNA here is from genome assembly GCF_022539355.2 of Hippoglossus stenolepis. NCBI lineage: Eukaryota > Metazoa > Chordata > Actinopteri > Pleuronectiformes > Pleuronectidae > Hippoglossus > Hippoglossus stenolepis. The sequence continues at coordinate 16,236,549 of NC_061493.1, forward strand.
TTGTGTGGCTACACCATTGCACATTGTACTATGTATATATTATTTGATTAGTTTTTACTTATTCATATCTTTAGATTGTTTTTTAGTTTGTATGGTATGTTTATTCTTTCAATCTATTATAATGAGCAGCTACAGGACGGCTTCAAACTGAATTTCCTTGTATTGTACTGGTAAATAAAATTCTTATTCCGATCTTAGTGGAATTTTGTCGACGTGTATACGTTTAGTTGCAATATAACGTCCCATTGAAGTCTTAGCAGCGTTTTGTGACATGGACATATGTCAGTTACCAGCTGCTTGACGACTCGGGCCCTGAGCTCAAGTGTAAACAAGATGGAGGAATAAGGAGGAGTTGACGCTTTCGCAAAGTTCGAAAGAAAACACTCAAAAGGGAACATGGAAGCATCGTGCATTAAACTATTTCAGGTTTGGCTTTTGACATTCTGGAGGGAACAACATAACTATGACATAGTGGATGTAATGTTGACATAATTAGACTATGCTCTGTAACATGTAGATGGGAGTATGAATGGAATATCCTGTAAGCAACTCATGTAAATATCATCATCGCAGTAATGTCTTATTCGGAATATAGTCAATAGTTGGAATATTGCTGTCCATGTGAACATAGTCACTGGTTATTCTTTAGGATTTATTGGGGAAACTGTCACTTTAAACTAACACTAAACACATATTTAGTGTTGTAGAGTGATGGAATAAGACCAATCACAATGGAAATGAATGTCATCCTCGTGATGATATATGATCAACTCATTTCCTTTAGGGTAGAGGGTGAATTTCAGTTTTCTTATTTATCTGATGTCTTGGGTTGGTTGCATAATTGAGTTAGTGAAGGCCTGTCTTTATTCTGCGTCTTGATGGGGTAACAGTGGAGCCTTTTATGAGTTATCTCTTAGATGTTCCTTTCTTAGAAACAGACGAGTGCTGCACACTTCATTCACAAAACAGTTTTCATCCAAACATTTTGTTTGTTCCTCTTAAACGATTAGCAAACACTTGACCCAAAGGAAATGAGCGCTCTTTCACTGTCAGGTCTCATACACTCGGAAAGTAAGAGAGTAATTTTGTGGCATTGAAATATAGTGTGATAATGGGTGAGTATTGTTTTTAGGTTGAGGATCTCTTTAACTTTAGGATATTGTGTTAACGTCTGAATATATACAGCCAACTAGCCAACACCACTGTTTTACTGGAGCTTCTCTTGGTGAAGAAGCTCATCCCTCTTGTTGCCGCAAGACATGCACTGAATTCCGGACATTCTCCTGAAAGGGGCTGTGTGAGACAGCAAATGTCCAAGTCAATCTCTCTGGACATTCTCAAGAGTCTTTCCTGCCAGGCCCCCAGTAAGCCCATTACAGCAGAATATTGTCCAGTGCATTCGCAAACGAGTGAGTGGGCTCATTGATGACGTTTCTAACACGTGACCGGCACTACATTTGGAAAAAAAAGGAAAAGATTACAAATATCTCAGGTGCCGTATACGTAGAAGATGCTGATGTAGATGTAAATTTGGAAAGTCAGTTAGATCCAAGAGCTTTTGGTGATAAGAACCACGTGATGTGCTGTAAACAAAAACGCGTGATTCCCGCACATACGTCATGTCCTACCTCCTGCATTCTCTGCTCAGGTGCCACACCTCACCTGAACGACCTGGGACATTTTCCTGTTGTTGTGAAAGCGTCTGTCTCAAACAATCTCCCCAAGTCTTCTCTTTTTCTGAAAACGGCTTCAGTGACATCGCAATTTTCTCGCTCGATGTGATGATTGGAAATGTGCAAAGGATCAGAAAAATGCTCTGACTCTCTGATTCCAAAACACTTAAGCTGATGCTTACCGTTTATGTCTGAGGATATAGCATTCCCCCAGTAGGTTGTCAAATTGTCCATGCTCGGCAATAAAAACAAAATGATGCTGCCGGCTTATACCAAACGTTGAACTGACAAATATTTAACCTTGAAGCCAAAAAAATCCACTGGCAAACAAAAAATAGGCCCAGAAAAGCAAAAGTAAACTGATATATGTATTTATCACATTGTAACATGGTTAGGGTGAAATATGGAGAATGGTTTTGAATTGATATTCCTGAGCATGCAGTGTGTCTAAAGGCTCAGAACATCTTGATTTCCCTCTCACATAAACATTGTAATTGCTCTCAGATCTAATGTAATAACTGTAACTCGGACTGCGACAGGAGACGTTGGCCAACTTCTCCTCACCTGCGCCATGGATCTGCAGAATCTGTTCCTCCTCAAACTTGCATCATTGCAGACTCTGTTGCTAAGGAACCAGCAGCTCATGCATTTAGCTGAAAATGCTGAAGAGAGTGAATACAAATTACAGCCCTTACAAAATGAATTCCCATCGTTATTTAGGCCTGGCTGTTGCTTTGTTGAGTAATAAGAGCTTCATATGATGATGGCACACCATGCTGGTTGTTGTTAGGTTTGTTGTTGTTGTCTGCCTCACATTGTTCCCTTCACAGTGATTGATATGCAGGTTGCTGCTGTGTGGTTTCTGTGAACCAGCCCCTGTTACAATTACAAATAATGTGCAAGAACAAGCGATGGCTTGTTTTTCTCTTTTGTCTTTTCTTGTGGATACAAGGCAACTGACGCCTATTTTTTGGGATTGAATAAGCTGTGATGATAATGACCAGGCAAAAAAATGTGTGAGCTTAATGGCAGTGCCAACTAGAGATAAGTTTATGGTAAGTGGATTGACTGTTAAAGTCTTAAGCTACGTATTTCACTACTAATCTAAGAAGCTTGAACAAACATCGTTTGGTTCGCTGTGAGGGGGGCCTAATATTTACTGCTGGGCCCCTGCTGCCTTCCATTTCCAACAGTACACAGAGCAAGCTAAAGATGGCCGCCTCGTAGACACGCACCAGTCCTCCAATACTGGAAAACCTGACCTTAGATTTTCTGTTAGTTTGTGGTAATTTGATGGTGCACAGCTTAAACCGGGAAAACACACGACATGAGCAAATAGCAAACTGTGTGAATAGCAAATAGAGGTGCTTGAACCAGATTCTGGGTCATGAGATAACGTAACAAGCCAGGAGGCGGGTGTATTCAAGTGGTGCCAATTCTCTGACGTTTTTCAAGTAATGACATAAGCAAAAAAGCAACTGACACGTAGTGAACTTGGGACTTAAGTTGCCCTCTTTACCTGGTTGGTAAAACAGACTTGTGGTTCCAAACATCTGTGACCTCTGACCCTAAATGACTTATGAATAAATCTTGGGAATGGCTTCATCTGTATATGAGAAACCAGCTCATACATACATTTTACCAAGATGGAAAACCATCAGCATTTTAAAATACATCATCAAACACATTAACCAACAGATTAGCAAACAGCTTGATCCCGCCAAATAATTATAAATATATTCACAGTTTCTACGATGCAATTCAGGGCTGAACTGATCACAATTCGGAACATTGATTTTTTGGAAATGAGTAATAATAGAAAGTGATATAAAGATTGAATTAGAAAATAAATCTGAATTCTTGCAATTACATGCAGTTTAAGAGAATAAAAACTAAATTTAGTTGTCTGCATTGAAATGTGTAGAATAAGCATCCTCTTCAATGACAGCCGAATCTCTCTTGATATCCCAGTGTTCAGACATTACAGGGTCCGGCCCTAACCCCTCCCCATCTCAAAGCCTCACTGTAACGTGGCATGGATGATGCAGGGGGAACGTGAGGTTTGCCGCAGATGAATTTTCAGCTGTCTGTCAAGAAATGCAAGTGCATCTGAGGATTGCTCCCCGGCAGTGATCAGCTGATGGCAAGTTAAACTCCTTCCAATGACTCACACATTGTCATGGGGAGAAACGGGACGTAAATAGCAATGGAAGTGTGAGGTAAACATTTCCACCAAATGTTCTGCGCATGGCTGTATAAATAGTGCCTGGCCTTTCATGTTGAGGCATAATTATAGTCTGCAAAGTTCAATTATGCTCATTTTCTGTGTAAAGCTAAGGAAAGAGTTCTCATAATGCACCAGTGTAATGTTTGAAATTGCAGGTACATTTTCTACAGAAGAATGAATGAATATTATGTGTAAATATGTTTCTCACAGGCTCCAAACTGAATCGGTGTCTTCTGCTGTTTAAACCTTGAACTTGAGTTGTGGACCAGGTTTGCTCTGGGAATTGATTGGAGGGTCACTTCATATGAGGAGTAAAAATCCACATCACTCGGAGGCAGCTGCAGAGATGGCATCTATACTCTGATTCCAGTTATATTTTTAGCCATTCATTTCAAAGTGGAGGAGCGTTCCATTAACAAGACTATGTCCTGGGAATAGTTTCCTTTGGTTCTATTTGCAATTGGAGCTCTGATTCTTCTACCCTAATTTATATTCCTGCCCAACCTGTATAGAATGAGTTTGATTTTTTTTGTTTTTGTACATTTAGAAGCATATGAAGTACAAAAGCACTGTAGTGTATGTTGATGTATTGCAAAGGGCAATAACTGCACAGGTCAGTGATGGACAGGGACATTTTTACACTTTTAGCCTCGAGTTTGCTTTGCTCTCTGTTCACAGCGGGGGATGATTTCAGGACACTGACCTGTGTGTATTGTGAGGGGACTTCTCTTACCCCTAGTGTTGTGGGTTTACTTTGTTGTAATGTTTTCTTGTGTCTTGAGGAGCTGCTGTTTTTCATAAAGCTGCAACAAAAGCCCCAACTGACTTTCATGTGTCCAACTGACTGTCCAATGTAAATCCACTGCTACTCAAGAGGGGTTCTTGGGATTTCAAGAAAGGACTAATAAGCTTACACAATGGGACATTGTGTGCTCAAATAGCAGCAGGGACGACGCGGGGAGATACAAAAAGCACACAGACTGAAGCCTCGCAGCCCTCTGTTGGCATTGTGTGGCATGCAAGCAGCTCCCTGTTACACACTTCTTCTCTCTTGTCCTCAATCACCAAGGAGGGCATGAGCAGAGCGCTCATCTGCTAATCACAAGCAGACAATTATGATAATGCATCTTTCCGTTGCCGCAGAAAGCACGATTCATTTCCCCATGACCACCGAGATCTGAAACAGAAACATCTTAATTAACACTGTTTTCATTGACCACATGCTGTCAGGCTGCAGCTTTTAATTCAAGATTCATGATGGTGAGTGTAGTACCAGATAAATGCAGGCCGGGTTTCTGGAGGTTTTCCATTGATGTGTGCATGGTTGCGGGGTTTGAATTGGCTCTCATGCACGGGACCTTGTCAGTGCGGGGCCATCTGTGTCAGGAGAAATCTGCACAATGAGCTCATTATATTTCAAAACTGTATCTGTGAATATGGACTAGAAACTGTTGTAGAGTTAGAAATGTCTCGTCAATACCACCAGCTGCGTCTCCTACACGGTGTGTCAATGTAAATTGCTGTTAATGTGGAACGCTGGTGTTTATAGAGCAGAGTGGAGCAGCTCAGTAAGTATTTACTAGTTGTAGATCTTGTGCCCAAATAAAGCCTCACACAAATACATCTGTGAAGCATGGAGGAGGTCCAACCATGGCCTGTTGGCTCCCTATTTCATTTTCTGTGTGTGCTGAGCCACATACACAGCACAGAAACTAGATACTAATTATTTTCCCATTCTACTGAGACACTGTACATTGCATAAAGACTAGAAGCAGGTGTAAACAGCTACCTTTGCAATCTCTAAAGCTGTTTTTCAAGAGGGGCTGTATTTGAGGATGCAAATATCCGAGTCAGATGCTCTCTGGACATTTTCTGGAACCGTTCCTGCCAGGCCCCTAGTAAAATATCTGGAAACTGTCCCAGTGAGCCCTTGTGAAAACACAGCAGGACAATTACCAGCGACAGAGTGGGTGTGTTTATGATGATGCTGCAACACTAGTGAAACTGGAAGAATACAGATACCTCGGGATGAAAAAGAGTTGCCATGCACGTAGAAGACAGTGACAAAGATGTCAGCTTGGAAAGACGAGATTCGAAAGCTATTCGTGATAAGGATCAACGCCAGTGTCAGTGTTTTTTAAACAGTGTTACACATCCTGTCCTGCCCCCTGCATGTTCCACTCAGGCACCACCCCTCGCCTGAATGTTCCTGTTGCTGTGAACGCGTCGGACCCGGTCAATCTCCTGCCGAAAATGTCCAGGCCCCCAAAAAAATGGAAAGCGAATGGAGAGAATTCATTTTGACAAAACTCCACAACTTGTTTTGGGTAGTAGTTCACCAGGAAATTCATGCAACTCCGTGTAAAACTGCAAACGGTGAGAATTATACGTGATCTGAGTTGCGTGTGAGATTTAGAGGTGTTGATCTGAATGTTTTTCAGACAAAGCCAGGCTATAGCTGTTTATACCTGCTTCCAGTCTTTATATCAAGGTAAGCTATATGGAAAAAATACTCTTTAGCTCAATAATTGATGCACAGACATGAGAGGGGTATTTTGCTTCTCATATTACTCATGGAGAGAAAATAAATAAATGCACGCCACTCAACTAAATATTCAACTGTTGAGGTAGATGCTGAGCTATATGGATGTTAGGGAGTGGCACATGTCTGAGACTGATGGGCCTCGAGGACGTAATTATTTTGCTGCTGGTGAATATTTCTGAAAAGTAGAAAGTACACATTTAATTTCAGTTGCATGCGTGTTGTAATAAAAGATTGATCCAGTTCCTGAGGTGGGTGAAAAGCCGCTGAGCTGTATCTCACATCTCAGAGGTCTGGGGCACCACTGTCAAGCCCTGAGTCGAATCTGGTGATGGGACGTAACACGGATCAATCTGAACACCACAAACGTGCATGAAGGTCAAATCTTCCTTTGCTTAGCCGCTGGCTTGAAGAAATTGTCAGATCCTCGGTAGCTATACTGTAGCAGCCGAACCACTGCAGCGTTGTGCACGACCAGTATCATGTTTCAGCCATGTTTTAATCCTTGTGTCCAGCGTTGGAGGGAAAAAAAGAAAAACACTCCACATGTGCACGTCACAGGTTTATTCTGGGGAGAGTAGTTGTAACAGACGCCCCCCCCCCCCCCCCCCCCCCCACCCCGACAGATGCACACCAGATAACAGGGTTTGCACATGCCTCTCTTTCAAAAGACTCCCTGTGTTGTGATTGGCCCGGACAGTTTCTCTCCCCTCGTGCAGCTCATTACATCCCCATTGAAACGACTCTTGACCGCGGGTCGTCAGAGGTGATCCGGGCTGGTGAGCTGTAAACAGAGCCTCGGTGTGAGGGTCTGGGAGGTCTGCGGGGGTCAGAGTGCCATTTCTGCATCAGCCCTACTGTCCTCGCCCCGCTGCAGCGCCACAGCACTGGCTTATTGAATGTGACACTATCCTCCACAGCAGAATGTCCTCCATTGTGCCAGTGAACAAAGGCGCTCCCTCTCTCTCCCATTGATGGACAGCTAATTTTTTTCTTGTGTTCTGAATGAGGGGATGGCGGCCGAGCGAGCAGGTCAGCCTTTTTTTCTTTTTTTTTTTCAAAGAGAAATTTAGAGTAGGCTCGTCCTAATCTCTCATGAGCAGAAAGTAGAGGGTTGTTTTCTCTCCATCATTGTTAATGGCTCATGTGGAGTAGTTAGGATCTAATGTTTCATTGAGGGGAAGAGCCATTGGATTTTTGTGCCGAGTTCATTTTGAGTGACTGGGTTTTCAATACAGAATAAGAGACGTGTTTTTGTGAAATTGTAACGATGGGACTTTAACAATTCAAATGGCAGTGTGCTATAATATAGTACATGCAATACTGTGTGTTAATGAGTCAGTATTACTCCTCTATTGTATAGTATTCACCATCAAACAGTCTTTTTACTCCAAGTACAGTGGAATCACTCAATGATGACAATAACTCTTTGTAAGACAAAACAAGCAATTACAAGACCTCACCTAAGACTGCAGATGTCATTTTAGCCCAATTTAGCAATTAGCCTGTAACTATTTCTCATTTTCAGTATTAATTATTTTGCCAAATATTTTCCAGGTTAATTGTTTTGTTTTAAAACATCTGCAAACAGTGAAATAATCATGTTTTTATTTCCCACGGTTCTTCAACAGTTCAAAATACAAAAAAACAGTTGTATGACAACGTAAAACGTCATATTTTTCAAAGACTTCTGCAAATATTTGGCATTTTTGTTAAAAGAAAGACAATTGTCAAAATAGCTGCACATTAATACTCTGTCAAGTGATTGTCTTGTGATATTCATAACATCCGCTTTTTACAGTATTTGTTTTTAAGGCAGAGACGGTTGTTAAAATAAATGTTGCCATAGGCTATTCCTCTCTCTTTTTTATTTTTTTAATTTGTGCATCATCCGTATCCTACGGTGGAAGTGCTCATGTTTCCTGCCAGTGGGGTAGGGCTGGAAACAGATGGCTGCTGACAGAGGAAGGGGTTTGGAAAGCAGTGAGTGAGCAACAGATGGAAATGCGCATATGCCTCCAAGTCCCCTCAGCCTGCCAGCAGTCCCGTGACTAACTGTGGGAAGATTCAGGCCTCATCCAGGTTGGGGACTGTTAGAGGATCATGGTGAAGAATGAAGTGTCCTCATGATAGAAAACGTAACTTTGGGTGGACTCAGACCTCATTTGATTGGGGGATGAATGTTGAATCGTGGCAATGAGCTGGGAAAGCAGGAGCATTTTCAGAAAACGCTCTTCAGAAAAGCAAGCAGGGATATTGTTTTAGTTACCTTCTTCTTTAGGAAAAAAATAAGCTGCAGTGGTCTTTTCTCTTTGAAGGGAATAATCAAACAAGGACTTCTCTGGCCCTCGGGGAGCACATTTTCTCCTCTGAATAGGAAAAGGCCAGATAGAGGAAGTGTGGCCTGCAGTGTGAGAGGCCGTAGTTCTGCAGACTACAGTATGCAAGCTATAGCTTTGGTGTCAGAAGGCTTTTTTACTCTTGCTCTTGAAGTGCCATGTAATTGAGAACACGCAGACTATTTAAAGGTTGCAGGGCCTTGGAAAATTCAATGTAATTCCCTCAAGAGCTCAGGGACATGTCGCCGTTTTTTCTCTCTCTCTCTCTCTCTCCTGCATCAGTCAATCTTCAAGGACGTGCCCCCAGTTTGTTTGTTTCCACATGAGGCTTGTGGAGTTTTTCATGAAAGTCTCACTGTTCTGAAGAGCTGTAGTGTTCATTATCTGGCAGAACTACCTCCGTAAACATGGAGGTTCTAAAATCAAAGACATCAAAGCAAGTTCAAATGGCCACTATGGTTTATTTATAGTAGTTGAGGCTTAATGTGTATTTAGCAGTTTGACATTTGCTCCTACACTTGGCTGTGAATAGAAAACCCTCTCTGTTTATATTATGTTACATCTCCTTAGTTTATCCTAATTGAAGTGAGAATAGTTGAAGTGTTGGCAGCACTACGTTCCTGAGGTGAGGCCTGTTGTCAGTCTGGTGTGTTTAACATGTGCCAGCTGACTGTTATCAAACAGGTCCTACATTCCTTTAGTACATGTCATTGTTTTGATGGTGTTTCGACATGTCCTCCGGCCTTGTGCTCGCTGTCTTTAAACAGTTCACTATAAAGCAACATGTTTGTGTTTTCTAGTTTATTTTAGCTGATTGTGGGGAAAGAACACGTCATGTGGGGGAGTGCTGCGGACAGTTGGTTTTAATAAATATTAAAGTTTGAGTCTGTGCTGGAGCATCTGTTACTCAGCTTACGTCTGGATTAGCTGTGATATTTTAGTCACTTGTTTTGTGAATCATAACCAAACTCTGGTGGAGGGTTTGTTGTGAGGAGATGTTTTATTCTGTGGGAATCATTAGAGCGGAAGTGTAATGTGACCCCCCACATTTAGTGTTTATACCCCTGTTTCCTGCTTTCTCTGAATGGAATAAGCTGAAGTTGTTCCACTGCTGAATCCCCCTGGCCGTGACCCAGGACTGGTGGGGTATGTGAACTGCGTGTACAGCCCCCTCTTGGAACACAGCGGTTCCCATTTTGGAGCCGACATCTGAGGGGTTTTCAGAATGGCCTCTTAAAAAAATCACAGGACCTCGCCTCCGAGCTGTAAAGATGTTCTTCCTGCAGCGGCTATGTGGCTTAATGTTCTTCACTCTTTGCATGTCTGGATTGGTGTTTGTTTCCTTTATGTAATTTATCAATAAGACCTTGAAGATTGAGCTTTGAATAGACTCTAACATCAGTGGTGCACAAACCAGATGCTGCGCTTGACTGATAAACACATTAATAATAAGATCATACTTAAAACCCTGGAATATTGTTATTGTCCAAAAACATTTTTTGTTTTGAGCAAAAGGTTGAATCAGGGGTGGATTTTACGGGGGGTCAGGGGGGTCCCAGAGAACGACAAAATGTCCTCACAATGATGGTATTGGCCCTCTTTTATCATAAATAAAGGACTACCTCAAGTCCCTACTTTGCAATGGTAAACATAAAAACATTTCTATTGGACCAGACTGCATTTTGTTTTTCTTTACGACCTCGCACTTGAATCCTGTGTGAATCGAACTGTGGCCATGAGCCGCTGGAGCTGCGTCTTCCTACAGCCAGGAGATCTATACACAATTAAAATGTTCATGACTCTCTTCATTTTCAATGGATTTTTCACATTTTGTATATTACATTGGCATATTATATACTCATCTGGTTTTAGGGTCTAAGTTCATCATTGTGTGCAAAAACCTCATTATCTAACTTTTCCAGAGGCATAATGGTTAATATCTCTTTGTTTGTTGGAGTGTTACAAAAGTGGAGCCCCTGGCAAAAAGACGCCACATTTATCTCAGGGTTCAGCCAAAATTACTGTGAGCCACAAAATGCCAGGACACAAGAGACCGACGGCAAACATCAGAAGACAGAAGTGAATAAAGTCTGAAGAAGTTGTTTATAAGAGTCATATTCTCGACAGCCTGCCAGTTAAGTTACTTTGGAGGTTTGGAAGAAAAAGGTTAGTGTTCATCGTGAACCATTTATTTTTTCCTAACTCAGAGTTTCTGATATGAGGTGGTGCTGCAAACTGAGTAACTGTATGGTCCTCTGTGTGAATGGACTCTCTGCTGAGCCCATTCGATATGAGCTGTTCAGAGTCTTGCTCAGGGCTGTGACAGTGCGGCTTCTCCACAGCCCCGGTTTTGGATGACGACATTTTATTTTCCTCGCTGAGGCGCCTGGCGCGAAAAGTGCACTGTTCAGCAGCCCGACGCTGTTCTCGGAAGATGAGCTCTCCACTCGATCTTGTGTTCGTGCACTGGAACAAACTGCTGCCCTCGAATAAAATACCGCACAATTAAAACGGAGGAATTATGGCGCTCCGTGATGCCACACCGTACATCTCAGGACCCACTGTGCTCCTGGGCCCATTCTGTTGTGAAATTGGACCAACTGTTGTCTAGAGATGCCCCCCCCATCCTCGCTGCTGAATTAAAGCACAGAGCTCCATTTGTATCCATTTTGCAAGACGTTTACAGCACATTTATTTCTTCAGAAAATTGGTTTCTTAGCAGCGCTGTGCTGTCGAATTGCAGAGCTCTGCTAATGCAAGTCCTTGCACCAAAGAAGAGATGGTTTGAAGCGAGCAATAACTCACATTACTGCTGTTTTTCTAGGGCCTCTCTGAAGGTTTTCTCACTACTAAATTGTGGCTTTTCACATATTTGGCTTCGAGAGACCTCGGCTCAAAAAAGGGTAGCGTTTGTTTTGTCAGAATCTGGCATGAAATCTGGCTTTGGCCTAAGAAATTGGCGGATAATCTGGGCCCGAGATAATTCAAAGCCACATTTTGTCTGTTTAAACAATAAAAAAAAAAAATCTTCCTGTGGTCTCTTCATGCCAATGGGGCTTTTAGTAAATAGGACCCTACCTTTAGTGGGCTGGCGAGGGAGAGTTTGGGCACGATTTGTGGTCCACACAGAAAACAAATCCCTTGGCCACACTCGCGCTATCACATTTTCAGATGTCACATTTGGGAAAGATCCATCTGAGTGAAATCTTGGTTTACGTTGTCAGGACAGACGTGGGTCATTTAGCATCAGCAGCCCCGAGGACCTGTCCACGTGTCTTTCTACGCAGAGAAACCGTGAGGTGAATATTTGTGCAGTGTAGGTGCTGTGGTGATGCAGATCTCTGTCTGAGCGTAGTGCAGATCTGCTGGCGGACGAGTAGGCAGTGGCATGTGTTATGTAACACTAGTAGGTGGCTGGAGTAGCTCTGCGTGAGTGTGTTCGTGGTGTTGTCTGGATGTGTGAATTTCCCCACACACACAGGCCTTTGCCCCTGGATGGATGCGGTGGGGGGTTGTGGTTTGATTCTTAGGGGGGGTGGTAGGGACGCAGAAGGTGACGGAGCAGTGTCATGTTGTGACGGAGGATCATGAATTGGGGTCATAGAGGGGGTGGGTGGCTTTGCCGTCTAGGATGCCTTCTAACACTACATGTCAGGCACAATCAATCTACACCATTTTGTAGGATTATAGCCACCCCTCTTTCTCTTCTTCTTCCTCTCGGTATCTCTGTAGCCTCTGTGCAGATAATTGACCTCCCATCACACTGACTGCCGCCTCAGACCCTTTTGTTTGCAGCTGGTCCAGGACTAGACATCCTTATTTCTGACAAAGGAAGGATCAGATCTCTTCAGATAGAGTACCCAGAGGGCGAGTCGACCTGAGGCTGAGTGAGCCACAGCTACTGCTCCGATTTGTTTGGATAGACAGGACAATTCAACACGGTATTTGTTCCCTAGAACATCGGCACAGGACTGTTTGCAGCAGGGAAATTACAAGTGAGAGACATTTCAGCCTTTCAATCGACTGTGAACATCCAATCATTCCCCTTCCATATTCTTTTATTTCAGTGTGAGTTCACAGGGAGATGGAGGTTGAACTGTGTGAGAGGCAGACACACACACAATAACTACAGGCGTTAGTTAAACTATTAGTTGATAAATTAACATGTCGATCATTGGAAAACTAATCTACAGCCATTTTTATTGATTGTTAATCAATGGAATTGAAGGGGTGGGGCAAAATATCAATACGGCATTATATCATTGTCCTGACTCATGAGATACGATTATCGATACGGCACCAAATGTCGATATTGACTTACAGTTTGGACTTTTGCCAGTTAATGGTTGTTTTACATTGAAATGATGGCACATGTGGACATTGACAAGTTACAGTGTGTGTTGCTTATCCTAGTTACCTAGCGATTCCAACCCCTATTGAATACCATCGGGTTTTGGAGTGAAAACAGGGAATCTGAAGATGACCCCTTGGTGCGTCCTGGGTCATATATGGTGGGCCGACCGCCTACTCAGCTGACGTCTCAGTTTCACCAGGAATCAAATGTATTTTTACGATTATCAGTGTCCATATGATTTGATTTGCTTGTGGCCACAATATCAGCACCGACCAACACATAACGATCATGTAAAACCAACATAGTTTGGTCTTGGCAAACAAAAATGATTGTTGAAAAATGAATGTGATTATTTGCATACACAGCTGGAAAGTGAGATAAGATCCCAATTGGTCACAGGAGACACATTCAGGACACATTTTAATGTCAGGTGATCAGATCTCTCAGGACTTTTGTTAATATCAGGTCTGAACAGGGCCTCATTTTCAGTGAGGTTAGTGAGTCAGTGACTAGGACTAACACCATCCACCACCCTGTGTATCAGCTGTAGTTTTAGTCCACAGTTGTTATTTTTATGGTCTGTGGGTTCTGTTGGTCACAGTCACATCTTCTTTGCTGCCGTCACAACTAGTCAGGCTCATTATATGATGCGGCATGTGAATTAACTGGTATCTCAGTGACTCATTGAAAACTGCCCTGGTTGCATATGACCCGTGCTGAGCAATGCAACACCTCAGCCTGCACTGACTCAAGGACGGGGATAGCTACTGCACGGCCAAACATGGAGCGGTTTTGGATGACTGTGAGTTATTGGATGTACGGTGGAAAGGAGAGGAGGCACCGCACACATTAATTTTTCCTCAACATGGAAGCAGTTTAGTCTGTTTGGTTGTTTCTGCAGAGCCTAACTTGGAACATCCTGGATAACTTGTCCTTCTTCTTGTGTCCATCTGGAGAAAATAACACCCACTCCAAGCAGCATTTTTTCGGTTCCCTTGTTTAAAAAGACCTTTACGGAGCCCATTGAATGTTAAAAATGTTACATAATGTTAAAAAACCTTTTATGAGCAGATTATTATCGATCATTTTCTGTAAAGTCCTGCAGTAGAGAAGCATGGTTTCCTTTCCGCACTCCTCCTGGTGTGATTGTTTGGATAAAGGTGGCTTGTAATATCAAGTCAGCCTGACCTGAGGTGGACAGAAAATAGCTATAAATGCAGGGCAGTAACAAAGAAAGTGGTTTGACATGACGCATTTTCTTCTCCATGTCTGGCCTTTTTCTATCAGGTTAGATAGAAACACAGGGGAGGGGGCACAGACAGGCACAGACAGATACAGATGGATACTCAACTGCCTCAGTTAAGAGTTTGTAGACTGGAGCTGGAACAGCACACGGAAAGATAGTTTAAACTCTATAAAAACATCTCTGATGACCGATGTGAAAATGTCAAACGTATGGGGATAAATCATATCCTGACACCTCGTGTTTCTTTGTGATGATTTGATGAATTATTCATGTGGTATTTAAGATACATTATTCAACTGCTTTATTGAGTTATGGCAGACTGATTGCAGTGTCATGAACAAGTATCAACAAACTGAACTGTCAACTGAACTCACTGGTTATTGCATCAATGGAAAATAAAACTTATCGGGTGGCTGATTGAGAATTGATTCTAAAGAGAACAAACCTGGGATCATATTGACAAGAAAAACAAGAACGACAGAGAATAGAAGATTGACATGTGTTGGCAGCAGACCTAGAATATCAGGTCTGATTTCTGTTAATTTACCACAGCGCTTATGTAATAATGTTTTTTCTGAAATATTCAGTGATCCTCAGTGTTTGGATGTGTCCACAGATCCCTGGAATGATCAGCAGATAGGTTTGGGGGTAGTGTACACATATAGGAGAATACATATAATTGATTCATAATGGAAGATGCTGTCTTGATGCGTAACCCACTGACGTCCGAACTGATTTATTTTCAACTGAACATGTATCGAACTCCTCATTGATTTTCTCTCTTTCCTTCCCCTAATGCCCGGCGCTGCCATTGGACCATCTTGACGGATTCCCAATACCATGCATCTCTGCAGGTAAGCCAAACAAACACGGGACATTATGCACACACACACACACACACACACACACACACACACACACACACACACACACACACACACACACACACACACACACACACACACACACACACACACACGAGAGAGCAGCGGCCATATCGTGATATGCTGTTAAATGACACATCTGGATACAGAGATAGTCGGCCAGTTTCACCTTCTGTCTGCTCTGTTGATCTTCGAGCAGACAAAGCCTCGACTTATTGCCCTTCCACCCTCAGTATTACTAACAGCCAGCTGTTAGACTGCATTAATACCTGTGTATCAGTGAGGCCGAGCTCTGTGGCTGTGGCCATCTGGACATTGTGTGTGACAGCAGGTACCCCCGAGGGTCATGGCGCTCCATAAGAAATGAATATAATATTTGCCTTTTAATGAGCTCAAATGCCCAAAGAGTTTTAACTTTCTCCCCTGATATAATGTGCAAACAGCCAATCTACCCATGAGCCTTTTGATATGTTGACTTGGCTACTGTCACATTCTAATCATTTAAGGGATAGAGTCAAATTAAGGGGGGGGGGGCACACATTACTCTTTGGTTTCTGTGCTGAGTAGATTTTCAGTGTTATTATTTCTGACACGTGTGTTGTGAAGGGAAAGGAGCATATGGCCCGGGGCAGGTTATAAGCAGGGCAG
Source organism: Hippoglossus stenolepis (assembly GCF_022539355.2). Lineage (NCBI taxonomy): Eukaryota > Metazoa > Chordata > Actinopteri > Pleuronectiformes > Pleuronectidae > Hippoglossus > Hippoglossus stenolepis. The sequence continues at coordinate 16,252,462 of NC_061493.1, forward strand.
TCGCAATGACGTATTGAGGTCTAAGGAAAGCCAATCATTCCACATCTTCTTCTGGAGCGTGGGGATGGCTCGTGGTGATAACCACCAGAGAGGATCACAGATGGGTTTTGCCATCCTCTCAGCTGGCCTACTTCCCTGCCACTCATCATAACACACCAATTTGTCCAATCCGCCTGCTCCTCTTCTCTTGCTAAGCCATCCGTGTAATTATTGTCTACGTTTTGGCCACGCTGCTGTTGAAGAGGCTCGTCTTATTGTATGCAGACTTTCCATATGGTTGGGACGAAGGTGCTGTTAGTGGTTGGTCAGAGCCCTGCGTGGCATAAGCAGAATATGAAGATGGATGATGCGTCTGTACTTCCTCCCACTCACAGAATCAAAAAAAGTCCGTCCTCTGGGATGCTTTGGGCTTTGTTTAGCTGTGGGTCAGGAGGTTGAGCTGGTTCCCCACTAACCGGCCGTTCGATCCCAGTCTCCCCCACTCCACGTGCCGAAGTGCCCCATGGCAAGATGTTGAACCCCATATTGCCCCTGGTGGCTGTGTGTGATGAAGAAAGAGCGGCACACAGATTCACTGAATGAATAAGTGTGTGTGTGTGTGTGTGAATGGTAAAACTGAATTGTACATTTTTGTAAGTGGTCATCAAGATTAGAACAGTGCTACTTAAATACAGATCATTTAGTATTCTGGCTCGACTTGCATGTTATAATGTGTCCTTTATGGGATTAGTCTTATTTTGGTAAATGCTGTTACTGACTGTTTTTCATGCTCGGCAAAAGCAGATCAAAAATACAAAAAGCTGTGATTCATCAACTTCGTTTGCGATTCATCATTCAATATCTGCGTTGGCCTGAGCATTTGCCATTTAACATGTGCACAGGTTAATGTTGTGTGTCAGTCAAGAGCAACTCCTACAACCCTTCAGCTCTGACTCAGCTTTACAGATTGATAGAGATCCCTCCAGTTGTGTGGCAGTCGTGGGTGAGAGGTGCAGGTTTGAAGCTCCACTTGGCACCTGCCGAACGATTTGGGACTATTTTTACGCCTCTTAATTACTCGCTATCGACATGGGCAGCGTGGACTTGGCAGTGGGTGGCCACACGAAATCTAAAAGGCTTTGTGTGATAAAAATCAAATAACTTTCAGGTCTTTTAATGGGCACGATGCACGACTGAACATTTGGTGACTGCACACGTTATGTAACAGCCGCTCTCACCAAATGTGCAGCAACACGAATTTAAGACCAAGGCATTAATCAAATGTCAAACGTGTCCTTATCAGCCCTGCTTTTATGAACATCTATTGACTGTATATCTGCTTCACTCATTTCAATGTAAGCACCACTGAAATGGTTCGTCTGTAATAGATTGAAAATGTATAAAGTGCAGACAGTGACAGCAAATAACTTATGCAGAGTTATATATATTTTGTTCACGTTTCTGTCTTTAGAAATCATTTGGATAAGTATGTTCTATTTATTTATTTAGCAAAACTATTTTCAGCAGTTTCAGCACTGGTATCATTTATTATAGTTTACGGACGAACATAACCCTACAGCTGAGGTTGAACACATTTTTAGAGGTATGAAGGATTTAAATACTCTGACATCACAGTAAATGTAGGCAGTAGTGGACTGTTTCTAATGCAGGGTTCAAAGGGTTAAGTACCAATATGTTAAATCCTTTAACAATCCTTTAGTTGTTGGATCAGGAACTATTACTACTAAAGATTCCATCTTTATAATGACACCTCCACACCTAAACCTCTATAATAACATGCCATTTATAATTCAGTTTTACCGCTACAAGCAGTATTTGTAAAAGAAATTACATGTTTACTCACACACTCGTTACAATACCGTGCTGTTTGTGTCGTAGCTATGCTTTTATGTGTTTTTTGGATGCTTTTAGTAACATCAGATGCTATATGCGCTGTAATTGACTTGAAGAGATGAGGCTTGAAAACAGCATCTGATGGTGATGGGAGGCTTCTGTGATCCACACGGCTCCAGTCTTTCTTTACTTGCTTGGCTTTTACAGTCCTGTTTCTGTAATGACTGTAAAATCAAAGAGGAAGACGCTCCGGCACAGGCGGCGCAGGAGTCCTTCATGTCCGCCCTGTGGTGGGGTTTATGGCTTCTGTGACTGAATGGAGTTGTGTAAGATCTGCAGCCTCATACTTAAAGAAGAGCATCATAAATCAACTGGCACAGACACAACAGCAGCGCTCAACTTCAGAGTTGCCCTCCTCTTCTTCCTCACTCCCCCCGTTATGCCATCTGGAAGAGAAGGAAATGACTGCAAGATGATGGTGTCATTTTTTTTTCTAAGACCACTACTGATGGATCACCAGGCTCTCAGAGTATGAATATTGATAATGACGGCAATTTGGATGAAAAGGACAGAAAAATTTATTTTCTTTTGGTACGTCACCGCTGCTCTTCACATTCCTTCGATGCGCGTTGAGCCCATAATTTGTCAAGTGGCAAGAGTCGCCACTTTTCCTTGTCTCATCAACTTTTCCGAATGAAGGGGGAAGCCTCCGAATGTGTGTTTTCAAGGATTCTTTCAGCATCACATAGTCAGGTTTTGGCGAGAGCATCTCCTGAAAAGCCTCCAAAACTTAGAGAAAATAGAAGCTGATGCAATTCTTTCCACGCTACAGTCGGACTTAGCGTTTCTTTGGCCAGATGATTCGCTTTGCTGGTCCTGGAGTGTGAAATTTACTGTGACGCGCTCCCTCTCTGTCTTTTGTGGTCTTCTCGCTCTATCTTTTGCCATCTTCCCATTCATTGTGCCACACAGTCTGCACCGCTTCTTCTTTTTCTCTCTCTTCTTCTCACGCACACAGATATGGTCTCACTGAGGCCATAAATTATTTCAAGTGTTAGTTTTTCGCTTCTGTCTCACAATAGTTATCTAACAACAAAGGGTTTTTAGAATCTATGTTGCACACAGGTGAAGGTTTCTGTGTCGGCTAAAACAGCACTTTAATAGATTTTATCTTAATTACAGTCATACAACCTTTCTGTCTTTTCACTATTTGTGATAAATTGAATAAAAATAACAAGCCGGTACAGAAGCACACAAGTCATTACAGTTGTTTTCAGACATGAACTCAAATATCTAGAACATTTGGTTCAGACATTTTCCAGATTCTGCGTTTAATGCAGCAGGAAATTGTCTGAGTCAGATGTAACAACAGGGAGAGCATGCAGGACGTGATATAGAAGTTCTGCTGGGGAAATCGACAGCACATTTTAAGGAAAATGTCTGGACTTCAGTGCAGTTGACTGTAAAATGTCCCCATTTCAATTCCTCAGAGGTAAAATCCTCAGAATCTATGTTTTATCCAAGCATATGACCTGATTTGATAAAATCTGTCCTTGTCTTTGTCTTTCACCTTAAATATGTCCTTCTCCCTTAAGTATGTACAGAATCCTTGAAAGGTGCCATAAAATTTAAGTTATCATTATGTCTGAAAGCAGCAAAATTTGCATTACACCTTTTATATCAATTTTGTTGAATGGCTTCATGTGGCCTCCCGTAGCCTCTCTTGCATTGACTATACTACAACAGCATCACGTCCTGTTACTAATAAACAGCTTAACACCTTTCTGAAGCACCAAGACATGGGAGCATCCGGTCTCCGTGGCCATGCCTGGCACATGACGGGAGGATGAGGAGGAGAATGGGACTCAGCCACCGGATGTGTAGTCAGGAACCAGTCATCAATCTCTTCCTGATCCCTCCGCTCACCCCCCTGTTCACCACCATCTGGAGAGGATGCCAGGGACTGGCCTGGTGGCAGAATTAGACTCGCAGCCTCGGAGCGCTGCCAGGCTCGAGAGGAAAATCCTGGAGGAAAAAGGCCTCTCTGCACTTCACGCTTGTCTGTCCTGCGTCCTTGCTCTGCGGTGTTGGACTGCAGCCGGCGGTGCTGACGTAGGCTGCCCTGCCTCTCAACAAGACAACATCCAGCTCATCTGGCATCCAAAAAACATGCCCATAAGAGCAAATCCCCTGAGCGTGGATTAGTCGCAGGCTGCAGGGAAGCATCAGTTTTGGGTGCATTGCAATCAAGCAGCAGCCTGGATCAGTGCAGTCGCTCTGTAATCTTTTATAATCTTTACTTTGCAGGTTTCATTTAGCAGCATAAAAAGGATTTTCTTCTCCTCCTCTCTTTGCGGTGACCACCTAATTTTAAGCAGTTAGGGTCGAATTCGATGTAGAGGTGCCCGGTCTCTTTCTAAGCTCTATTCCTCAGAGAGCGCTGAACTGCAGAGAGCTGTCTTTCTCCAGGTAATGAGAGCGCTAGCTGCCTAATAGCTGGCTGCAAGAATAATGAGACCAAAGATGCTCTGAGCATGTGTTCACAGTGCTGCTGTACTTTAATATCGGCTGCCATGGGCTACTCTCTGTACTAATAATACTCTTCCGTGTGTGGATGATGGAGAATGCGACAGACACTGTCAGCTCTGACCCTCTTGTCTTTGGATTCAAAGCAGGGCGGCTAATTGGTGATGTGAGCAGAGATGGAGAATTAAGTAATCCGCTCTCCATGGTTACCCAGGTTTTATGCTTACAGCAAAGCTACAGTAAGGAACATTTTGTCTCCGTCAGTGTTGCCGCTAAGCCAGATGGAATTCATGCTGCATGGAGAAGTCATTTTAGTTCGCTCAGTGGACCTGCTGCTGCCAAAGACGTCTGATTATCTCCTTCTCCGTGCCTCTTTCACCCCATCGCTGCTAGCTGTAGCCAAACTAGCCATAATAGACTGGTGGCTACTTCTTTGCCTTCACCTTTTACATCCCGCGGGCTCTGCAGGGAAAAAGAGACGAGGAGGAACAGGAAGTTATAATAGGCTGTTTGAGGGGGCGGGGATGTTTGTTGGGGAGTGGGTTGCCAGTGTTTGCGTGTGTGTGTTCACAGACTTCACGGCCTTGAATATGAGCCATGACTCTCATCCCGCGAGAGGAGCTCATCCTCGCTGATGAAGTGCCTCTGATGGATCCCCCCCCCCCGCAGTAATATGGGTCACGGTCATGAGGGATTTTCAGTCAAGTCCAACGCGACTACCACTTTACTCGGACTGATATCATTTTGCTACAAGGAGCTGAAGCCAGGATTTTTGAAAAACAAGTCCTGCCCCCATCCTCGGAAAACAATCACAATCGTATTTTATTCATCCATCCATCCATTATCTCTACAGCTTATCCTTTAGCGGTAGAGGAGGAAGTTGGAGCCAATGCCAGCTGACAGGCAATAGATGGGATACACCCTGGACAGGTCATCAGTGTATCACAGGGACAACATACAGAGACAACAACTATTTACACTCACTCGACTCAGGGTCTCAACTAATCCCAGTCTTTGGACAGTAGGAGGAAGCTGGAGAACTCCACACAGAAAAACCCTGGCCAAACGGGGATTCGAACCGGGAACCTTCTGGCTATCAGTGCTAACCAGTACAATTTCTTTCTATATGAATATCTAAATGGTGGTTTAAACCAATTTCAACACTGCCAGCAATATAATCTGCGTGAGGTATGGCTATTTGTGTTTTATTTTGTCGACCAAAGAATTGTCTCATTAAATATTGTCCATGTGCACGTTTGTAATCTGAGTCTCCTTCTGAGTTGCAAACACAAAAAATGAAGAGGACATCACCTCAGTATTCTGACTGGTATCTACCGTAGCTCCAGCTCGGTGCAGCGCTCCTACCTAACTCTACTGTCACACCATTTTAAGATCTTACGGGTTTTTGCATAAGGTGATTATGAAAGCTGAGTTTCAGAGATTTTCATAATTGTGCTGCAGCGCAGTCAGGATTTGAAATTGAATCGTGTCTAGACGGAAAAGCTGTAGTTGTGTTTTTTTTTTTTTAATGGAGGATTCATGCATGTTAGAGAAAACACGGAGGCAGGAGTTGTTCTTCTCCAGCATAAAAATAAATGTTGCTCTGACCCGAGGGGTAAACACTACCTGAGCCTCTCGAATTGGCTTCTCAAATAAAAGGAGTTTTTTCTCATTTAAATTAATTTACCAGGAAATTGCTGAAGTTTGGGAAGGGTAAACAAGTCCCCCCCCATTACATAAAGAACATAAACACAACCTGTTGGTGTACAGATTTACAGAGCGCATGCATTTCCCCTCCGGCTCCGTTCAGCCGTGCAACCAGGGCCGTGGTAATCAAGGCCTGGCATGCCACCTTGGATTTGTACAATATGTGCGCGTATTGTTTGTGCATGTAGTGATTTGTAAGAGAAACAGCATGGAGCAATATGGTTTGTCCTCCCATAATGTATCGTCGGCCTCGCTGTGAAAGCAAGGTTTTCTCTTCTACCTCCCTCCCACTCTCTCTCCCTCCCTCACCCTCTTTCCTTTCTCTCGCTCTCTGCAAGGGTGAACGTGGGCGGCAGTACAGAGCATGACAGCAGTGCTCTGTTGAATGTAGACTAGAAATGAGGAATAAAGAAAATACAACACCCATGAAAGCACTGAGGCTGTCCTGATAGAGGTGTTTTGTTGTTTTGTCTCGTTTTGTGTTGTGTGCAGTTGCGGAGCTGTGCCACCATTTTGTGGCGTTTGCGCGCAAAACGGACGATTGCTTGACTTCTTGTAATTGGAAGTTGGAAATCTGTAATTGATGCCGATTTTGTGTATTAATCTCCAGTTTGACTGTGCTGATTAACGTTGGAGGATGTTTTGTCTGGGTTCATGCCGGAGGATGTTTGCGTTCCATAAAGCTTGTGCTTCTCGGTTTCTCTTTATGTAATCTTCCATTTCCTTCCATCGTCTGCACTCCTGCTGTGATTTGTACAGCGAAGGACTCGTCAACGGTGACACTGATGAGCGTGTGTGTGTGTGTGTGTGTGTGTGTGTGTGTGTGTGTGTGTGTGTGTGTGTGTGTGTGTGTGTGTGTGTGTGTGTGTGTGTGTGTGTGTGTGTGTGTGTGTGTGTGTGTGTGTGTGTGTGTGTGTGTGTGTGCTGCGTGCACTTGTGCTTCATAGTGAGTTTGCCTGTGCATGTCACGCCCCCTTTGACAGAGCAATGGCACTGATGAATGCAACAGCAGCCGGGCTGAACTGAGCGTCATTTCTGATTCTGTCTCTCCCTTTTTTTCTTTTTGCTTATCTCTCACTCTTTCACTATGACACAGAAGCAAACAGGAGATTTCAATTTCAGATTTCAATTTCCTAACCAGTGTTGTTTCCTGATAGAAAGAATAAAACGGTGCTGGTTAATCGGACGGCTGCACAGCGTTCAGACTGGGCGTGGAGTGGTGGCTGCCATGGCTCGCTGGGTGACGAGTGACTGTGCAAAAAAAAAATCACTGGAGAGTGGATTATCTGGATGGCTCAGTGAAATACCTTTTAAAATGATGTTTCTGAATGATCTTAATTAGATTTTTAATTTAATGTTGCCGCAGGTCATTTAGAATTAAATACGAACAACCTTGTCACTTTGGATAATGTATAAAAAGTGTTATAATCTATAAAGAGTGTTTGATTTGTATTTGACGACCTCCTAATGTGGCTCCTGTTATGTAACTGAAATGATGCTGTTTGCTGAGATTACCCAGTAGTTTGTGTTTGATAATTGATTTTGATCATGCCTTTGGCTTCTTATCACAGCTTCACTTCTGTATGTATAAATCTCTTTGGTGAAATCATCTCACATTCACTGATGATTATTCTTATCGATCGGAGCTTTTTGTAGATGGTCCATATCATTTTTTCACTCGTGTCCTATTTGTGTGGATATAGAAGACTGTAGCAGTTTATGCTCTTTGTCATCTATAACACTGAGAGAAAACAGTGGCATAAATGCAGCTTCTTTCATTTCTTCATGTCGAATCTCACATTTATCTGGAGACAGACCAGTAACAATTTGAGCATCTGGTTTGCTCACACAAAGCGACAGGCAGATGTCGGAATAAATTCATGAATGAATGGATGAATGAGAAATGAACCGTTGTGCAAGTAAAATGTAAAACAGAATTTGTCTTGACACTTAAACAGGCGCGAGGGTTTAGAGGGTTGCCTAGGCAACTGGTTGCCTGTGCGATGGATGGGCAAGTGGGCGTGGAGTCAACAGGGGTTTGTGGGCCGGTGAGAGTGGAGGCAGGCGATTGGCACACGCCGCACGGGGGCCTGTTGCCGATGATCTGACAGCGATGTTGACCCTCGTCCATCTGCTGCGAAACGAGGAGGGTCGCAACAACGTGGCAAATTGGGAGTACACAACCCCCCCGCCTTTGTGCAGCTGGAGGCCGACAGCGGTTTGTGAAAACATCAGTCAGGGGACACCTGGTGAGGAAGGATCTGTCCTCTCTTCAGCCTCAGAAGATTTTTGGATTATAGTCGTTATAGATGTTGTGTAGAAGTGTGACACATCAAGGCTGTTGTCATGAGCTTACAGGTTCACATTCAGTGTTGTTATTTGATTGATTAGTGGACGGTATTTAAAATGCAGATTTTAAAAAGATTTATTAAGTCAGAATATAGCTTCTCAAATGTTAGAATATATCATGGCTGCTTAATCTTACATCTTAAAGTTACTTTTTTGCCAACAGTCTAAAAGTTTTCTGTTATTTGTACGTTGCCCAAGTTGAAGGATGAGAATTTCTTGTTGTATTCAACCAACAAACATTCAGATACAACAAATAAAATCAACACATCCCCTCATTGGAGCTGGAATTTGAGAATTTGGGGCTTTTTTTCCTGCGAAAATGAATAAATAATCAATATAGGTGCAGATTATAGTTCTTTTAACCTGAATATTCTGTTGTTTTGGACTGTTGGTAACTAATAATTTGAATACCGTATTATGGGCTGCAGGATATTGCCATTTTATTGACCAAATAACGAATCAATCATCCATTTTTCATCCCAATAGTCCAGTTCACACTTTCTCTCACTGACCTTTCACCTGTTGGTGTTAAGAGCTGTGAATCCTGTGTGAACTGCTGCAGAGGAAGGTTCAGGATCTTGTGGTTTCTACATTAGTTTGCACTGTAACCACAGTGAAGACCCCTCTGACCACACTGTGTTGATTGTGACACCCTCGGCTATAAAAAAAACAGGTTGTTTGTTCACATGGAAACAACAGCAGCTGCCGTATAGGTACATTTATAAAAGGCAACACATGAATAATATTTGTTCTGCTGTAAGAGCCTAATTAGCATTACCTACAAACATACAGTCCCCCAGTTCATTTGCATTGAGTAGCGTGTCATTTAATAGCTAATTATTTGCATAAATCTGAAGCCTCTCTGCTGCATTTTTCTCCTCGGCCGGTCAACTCAGCCATTTTGTTCTTACTTTGAGTGAGAGGCTGATCAACAGAGAGAGATTCCACCGAGGAGACGCAGTACGTGGGCCACTACCCCACTGATGAGCCTCTTATGTAATAGCTGTCTTCCATCCTTACTGTGCACGCTGGTGGTGGAGTGTCTGCAGTGAGCTCCGGCTGAGAGAGTGCACTTTTGCATGATCACGGTTTACTATCTAAGATCCAGGCTTTAGGCACAGTCTATGCAAAAGAAATTCAAATAAGAAGCCAGGATTTGGAAAATGTCTCTCTATATTTTTTTACATTTAAACAAGCAATATCTTTGATCTTTTCTTCATTATTTTTCTACATTTAAAACACATTAAAACCAGGTCTATAGCTGCAATTGTTTTGTGATTGTCCTAAAGTATTTAGCATTTTCATATAGCAACAGTGACCTCCTGTGGAAATGCTCCGCCACCACATGCACACCAGCAGAGTTTTCTTTCTTGACCCGAGAGGTGAAACTCTGTTTATGCGCTTCAGCTGAAAGAGGAACAAAGTAGGCGCACTCCATCAAATTGAAGAGCGACTACGCAGGAGTCACCGCAACAAACGGCATTACCCATGAGCACTGGGGGGATGCAGAAGCAGAGGGTCTCTGTTGTGTTACGCCTGTCTGTGCACAGTACGTGGGCAGAGCTTATGTTGGGATTTAGATGAATCTTCTCCGTTTATTGTGTCAAGGCTGTGCTCGCTTGTTGGCTAAAGTCAGATTAGCTGTTTGTTTACGCTCTGCAGCTGTCCCCGCTCCAGGGCGGTGCAGAGATGCTGTTATGTTTTTTTTTTGTTATCTGTGGATCGCGCCATCTATTCAGAGTCTCTGAAAAAAAAAAAAGGTTCAGTGTGTCAGAATAAGTCAGCGTCCTGTGCCTCTTTGGTTGAGTGGACCGGGACAGATCGGCTCCGAGCGACTCCAGAACGTCCTTTTCCCCACATTGAAATCATGACTTTTCCTCCGCAGTGGTGTTATTTCCGTCTCATTATCTTTTTCTCAGGGCAAGTTTATGACAGAAGTGTTAGAGTAGCTGTTTGTGTCTTTACCTCCAGCCGCTATATGTTTGAAGCTCGTTGAGAAGTAGAAAGCACAGGTATGGAGGACCTCCATACCCCCTTTTCCACCAACCCCAGGTTCGAAGTCAGTGCCAAATCTCGGAACCCGTTAATTGTGTTTCTCGGCCAGAGAATAAGACCAATCAGACCAACCTGAACTTTATGACCACCATTTAAATAAACAAAAAACCAGAGCTTGTCTTATGTGTAGTCCTCAAAGAAGTTTGAATATGTTATGGACGTGTCATGTTTGGACGCCGAATTATGTTTTTGCAAAACCGGGAGCAACACCTGAAAAAAGTCACTGTTGCTATTGTTGATGCTAGGTGATGCAAAAGATCGCAAACTCCATAGCAACCCGGATTCACCTTGGTTAACAGCAGTGAACAAACCAATTAAAACAACAGCAGATGGAAACAAGCTCCTTCTCTGATGCTCGTCAAATATCTGCTTTCATGCTTTCCTCCGGTAATAAGGCAGAAAGCAAGTAGGAATGTCTGACTCTCCAACGCTCACATGCAGAAAGGCGGCTGCTCCGTGACATTACTCGTCGGTGAGTAAGCATCGCCTCACGAAGACCTTGATCGGTGGATTAATATTTTCTCTAGGCTGTAGCTCTGTTGCAGCATGAGTCAGTGCAGGACCGTTAGAAGATATGGAGACACCAACAGGATCACAGCAGGCCGCGTAGCTATTTACATGTGAAGAGGATAATTAACAATCTGTCTCCCACGTATTATTTTTATTGGAATAGACATAAGAGTTGCCAGGAGAGAGAGAGAGAGAGTCTATTCACGGTCAGAGCCCCGACAGGATCTCTAGCAGGCCCTGGTCCTAAGTCCGTTTAAGTCAGGCCTCCTCGGTGGTGTTTGTTCCGCAGCGAAGGTGCACGTGTCATGACTTTCTCGTGTGTGCTTTTCGAAGCAAAGTCTACTCGGAGCTGGGGAGAGTGAAAAGCCAGCGCAAATCAGATTTGAATCCCGAGAGCAGCTGCTTATCTGTCAAAGTATTCTACGAGCAAACATGTATTTACCTCCTCGCGCAGTTTACACAGGAAGTCGTTTGAGCAGCAGGAAATTACCATTGAGACCGACACCGTATATAATCGCTTGTTTCTTCCAAAAATCTTCTGTGTTGACGCTCTTCTCACACACACACACACACACACACGTATCCTCCTGGGCTTTCATTTCTGATAAATCATCAAATCTAGATGCCCATAAAACCCCTTGAGTCAAATAACTTTTATTTGCTGCAGCGGTGGACTGTAAAAGAACATTTCCATTACCGACAGACTCCCTGTCTCCAGCGCTTACAATGAGGGGGGAATTAATATCCGCCGGTTCGAGAGCCTCCAGCCCTATAGGTTCATCACTGCTTTAATTTATGCACAAGAATAAAATCAGCTTTGATTCTGATCTGATCACCGCTCCGCTGTAATATATCTGCTGAAGACGGCAGTCCTCACAACGATCAGTCATTGTGACAGCGAGGCTTTGTCTTCCAGCTCACATTAGGTCCCAGAGATTATCACTTGACGTCAGCTCAGGATTAATCGAGCTCTGTCACCTGAAGACACGCATGTGGATGCTCAGTGGTGGTTGGCAGATAATGAAATACGCTGCGGTCAGAAAATGAGCATCATCTAATCGTGCGATGGCATCATCCGTCTCCTTTAGTCGTGGTAATTGATACGAAACGACCCCTTTTCCAGCTTGTTTCAATTTAAACTTTGGCTCTTTTATTGGCTTTCAGGGAGTTAAATCATCTGTTTGATCCTGGTTAATGGTGCCCTGTGCATCGCAAGGTCCACTGTGCCTCTGACTGCATACCAACACAAAGGAAGAACATCAAAGTCCTCATGAAAAGTCTGTTTCTGTGCAGATGCTTCTAATAGGAGAAACCAGTCAGGTCTGATTTAGGTTTGATTCCTGTTACAGCATTTCCCATCATTCTAAGACTGTGGGTATCAATTATTATCACAATATAATTTCATCAATAGCAGGGGCAGATCCAGGGGCGGGGCCAGGGGGCAAGTATCCCCAAAAAAGTGACTTACCAACAATACTAATGATAAATATGATATTTTGTTTTCTAAGTTCAATTTTCTAAATATATTCATATACAAACAAGGAATAACTTCAATGTGCACCTTACTGAATCAGGTATTGTGCATTGATGTTGGACATAGAATTGGCCCCTCTGTATAAATTGTGGCCCCTGATTCAGAAAAGTCCTAGATCCACCATCAATAGCTGATCAATAGCAATATAACAAAAGGTGCATTATATATATATATATATATCGATATATTTCCAATGCATTGTGCAACCCTCTCAAATGTAAGAAAGTTTGGTTCGATGCTCACAACACTCTGCACATATCTGTATTTTTGAGAAAACAAGCAATAACCACGTGTGTCAGGGACAAGGCAACACCAACTCAGTGCCGCTTTACATTGCTTTGCTCCACAGGCTTGGGTCAGGTTCGGGTCGGGCTTGGTTGTTTTTCTCTCTACAGTCTTTTCAAAAGGTTAATCACCAAATAGATGTGGAACTACTCCCCTGAAACACAACAAAGCTGTTTGTAAAATGTTGTTCTCTGCTTGACAAGATCCGCTCTTCAGTTGTTCGGGGCTTGGCTGACATACAGACAGTTTATAGCTGGGATATTGGATACCTTTCCTGTTCATGAAAAAGATGCCATCATGAAAGTCTATTCAGCTCCTGACTAATATCTGGCTGCTCGTTCTGTCATTCATAAAGTTCTTTATCAGCCCTTCTGACTGTAGCAGCTCTGTTTCATCAGATAGACGAGACCTGGTTTATGAGACAGCGGGGCTGATGTCGATATAATGCCGGCCATCCTGCAGCTGTCACTGGGATGAGGAGCAAAACTGACACTGCTGCTGTGCTGATCTCATTGGCATGCAGCCGCAGTGGCCGGGCAGCCGCCTCAGACTCGACTCGGACAACTGCTCGATCAGTCAAAACTAACAGCGAGTTACACGAGCCTTTACCTTCTGATCCCCGAACACCGACCTTGACCCTCCTCTGTTTGAACTGCCTCCGTCACACAAGAGGTAAAACAGAGGGAGACTTGGAATCCCAGTTATTTTTATTTTTTTGCACTGCGTGGTGTCTTTCCACCATCGGCTGTGAAACAGTGAAGCGTTATAGCACCTTTCAGCAGGTTTCTCCCCCCCGTTAGTGCACACACCTGTCTCTTCCTGCCAGGAGCCCAGAAATAGTGCACTGCAGCAGTGTGCTTCTCCGAGGGGCGGGCGGCCACGTGACCTCAGAAACTATCGTACCTACGGAGAAGCCTGAGTAAAAATAGCAGAACCGTCATATCTCCTCCTAGTGCTGTAGATCAGGGAGTGCGGGGGGGCTTCCCCTGAATTGCATTAATCCTGGAGTGACTACAGTTATTTATCACACAGGATTACACAGAAAGAAAATCACATTATGGACTCGCATCTTCCCAGAGGGTGTGGGTGCAAATGAAGGCGGTGAATCTTGGTGGTTTTTGAAGTGGCAGTTATTCGTTATGGTCTAGTTAAAGAACAGGTCTCCCCTCGCGTGGGGACGCTGCTGCTGATGCAGTACTCGGCGAGCGCGGGGGAGGGCGGAGGGCTGTGGGCGGGTGGCATCGAGTTAAGGATGAAGAGACGCAGAAGGTGGGAGGCAGAGGAACCTGGAGGAGATCACGTTCTTGTGTAATTTCTGCTGCTGTAAGGATTGTTTTGCAGTAGACCAAACCAAAATCCTCAGCTCATTATCAGCTCCTTTTAGTGTGTGTGTGTCTGTGTGATACTCAAACACAATCCACTTCAGTGGCGAGGGGGAGAAATCAATTGCTGAAAAGTTGGCATGCATTGGAAGTGGAGGAGGTTATGACACTTTAAATATCAAAGAGGCCGTAATGTTGAGTAATACACGCTGCACATGCTCTTTCATACATTATAACTTATCATTATGTGCATTTAAGAGCTCTCTGGCATATGAAATATATATAACTCGCTCTTTCTCATTATACGCCCATTTGTCGCAATTAGAGTACATTTCCGTTGCTAATATTCCTTTTTAATTCACATGGAAACTTACAGAAATGTTTTAGTCGTGTTTCCGGAAATTAGTGCAGTGCGTCAACATTCTGGCTCTGATGCACAGAAATGTGACATCTCATCGTTCCCATGGATGTTTGTTTCACAGTCTTAACTATACTTGTACGGCAGGTGCATGCTGGGACACTCTCCACAGAGCTGCACGGAGTTATTAAATATATCTCTTTGGAACCGCAGATATGCGCCACCATTAAATTGACTAGATCCTGACACTTCCCGACGGGAGATCTCCCCCTTGTCTAATAAAGATGGCTTGTCAGCATTTGGAAGAATTCAATCCCGGGGGGCAGGATGTAAGTCGGAGCAAGTCGAGAGGATCTTCTTGTAGTGATTTTCTGCAGTGTTTAGATTGATATCAGTTAATGTGAATTCTGAGTATATTTTATATTTTTCGCTCCAGGTTGAATACAGAGCACTCGTCTCTTCACATGTTATCTCACGCATGGGTTTCACCCCTCGTGTTACATCAGCGGAACAAAACAGTTCTTTTCATTTTGCTGATTTGGTGTGTGATTTTTTTGAAAAAAAGCGTTTGTTTTGTGACAGTTATTTAAAAAAATAAAGTCTGTGTATTCTTGGTTGTCAAAACCTGACAAAGACTCTGCGGTAAAACATCAGACGGAGGCTCAGAAACTGTGCATTCAGCAGAATGCGGTGCCCTGCAGAGGATCTGATCTTCTGATCAGCAGTTTGGAAATCCTCACGTTTAACTTCAGAGAGGAAACAAAGATGAACATGTGTCTCCATATCACCGTCACGTTAAGCTGTGGTATTTGTTTCCCAATGTCCCAGGAAGTCCATCTATTGCACTTATGACAGTCCTGGGAGAGGGATCCCTCACATGTGGCTCTCTCTGGGGTTTCTATCTTTTTTTAGGTAGCTTTCCCTTCTTGTTGAGGGTTGAGGACAGAGGGTGTCACACCTTGTTAAGCCCTATGAGAGAAATTGTGATTTGTGAATATGGGCTATACAAATAGAATTTGATTGATTGATCTTCCGTCTGCTGTTTTCTGACTCAGCTGACATTATATCGAAAACCCCTCCAGCCGGCCTCATTTCTCCACTTTGCAGGAAACACTGGTTCTGCCACATCATCACTCAGCGTCTCCACGTCCTTCTATGTAATAACACTCAGTGTCTCCGGCTCACCTTGACCTCCTGTCCGTGCCCACATCCCACACGACGGAACCAACAAGCATGATGAAATGCTTCCTCCTCCGGAGTGCCGGGCAAGATACAGGATTATATGTCATTATGTAAAGGGCACCTAAAAATGTCAGGATGTGGGTGTAATGTAACTACTCCATACTGACTTTGACAAATAGAGCTGCCACGGAGCTTCACCAATTAGGATGCAGATGTTTGCGTCGGCCTCAATGTGTAATTCAGCCCCTGTAGACGACTACTGAGCTGGAACTAAGCTTCGGTGTCTGTGTGACTGAAGACGTGTTCTCATCCTGAATACTGATGCTTCTCATTCCTGAGAGACGCTCAGAGCGTGTAGGTAGGAAGGTTACTTTATTCACCCTAAAGGAAATACTGACATTCACATACATTAACTACTATTCTAAAATATAAAGGTACATATATTAAGCATCCTGGTTAAAGCTGGGGTAGGTAACATTTTTGGTATTTTTGCGCAATAATTTTTTTTATCACCTTGCAGCGATCACAGGCTTGTTGGCCGTTGGCTGTTCTACTGAGCAGCTCCGTGTGCACATCCCTTCGATGTAAATCCTGCCCTTAATTAACGGAGGAAAATCCTGCAGAAAAATTGACACTATTCCAGCATCGGCAACAGCTTCCATAGCAACTGAAAAAAAAGGAATTAAAGCAAAAATAGTTTAAATGAGTCAGACAATAAATGCAATAAAACGTGTGTCGCATGCACACATGAAGTGCACCATGCTCATCTGGTGGGAGGGGCTCAAAGACGGAGAGCCTCCATTCCAAGATGTTGAACGTCCCGGGGCAGAGACTCAACAATTAATCAATTATTCCACCTACTTCAGCTTTAAGATATCAATATACATCCATGTGCAGTTAATATACCGTTTTGATGAATTTTCATGCTAAAGCCTCACATTTGAATTTGACCTATGCTAGCTGAAGGAGGGAATCTGTATCCATGTATTCGGTGTGTTTTGAAATTTAGATTTTATATTTAAATGGATGTTTTGTAGAGGTTTTCCCTTGTTTACTACATCCTCTGCCTTTGTGTCCACGCTCGAGCACCGCGCACCACGCTAATTATCAGTAACCGCGTTACCACGGTGCCCGTCCCACTGACGGCCTCTTAACTTGAACTTGTGGAGCGTGACTTCACCGTCAGTCACCTGTGGAACTAAATGTCCCAGAGCTGCTTCACACGCTGTGGGTTTGAGATTATCATCAGTCACAGATATGCGAGTTAAACGAACACAACAACCAATTAATCCCACGTTGAAAAACAGAAACTGTGATGCGTCATCATTATCCCAGAGCCATTATCTGTTGAAGACTGATTACATAAGTGTTTGCAATGTTGTGTCAGTGGCACTATATCGAGGGAGGAAACGCCGAATCTTATCACACAGCTTTTTTATTTTAGTACACCTGAGGTTCGCGAACTGCATCAGCTTGATAGAAACAAATAAAGACTGTGTTGGATGCCTCGGCAGCTGCTCCTGCGGGTTTGAATGCTATTAGCACTGTTTGGTGGGTGTGGGGGATTTATTGGTGAATGATGGTATTCCTCCTGGCTCCTTTGTAAAACGGTGTTGTCAACTTCATAACGAAGCTTCCCGGCTTATTGTCTCAGCGTGCATGGGCGGCGCAGGAGCGGAGACAAAAGGCGTGGGAAATTACACGGGAGCTTGTGCCCAAATGTGACGCTATTCTTGGCCGTCGTTTTTTTAAACTGCAAGGAATTAAATGAGGAAGGGAATGAAACAAAGTGTCGATTTATTGCTTCTTCTTTATATAGGTGCAGCATCTCAGAGCAACGTCAGATGCTGTATAGAAGAAAGGGTACATAAAGGTGACGTAAATAGCTGAAGTTACTTTACCACGTTGTTTTTCGAGATGACATAAGTTTGTGGTCGACTGACGCCGTGATCGACAGTTCCATTTATTCTAACAACTGCAGGAATAGATACGAGAAACAGAAGAAGGGACGAGAAAGCGGCCGAAAGCCAGATGGTGCGTGACAGGTTACAGATGTTATTGGTCGAAGGATGAAATTGGAGAGAGAAGATGATTCAGGTACCGTCACCACTTGAAGGCTGCAGATATTCGATGTTGGATAGTGAAATGTGCGAAGCTGCAACATTTTCAACAAAGCTTGAAATTGTGATTCTTTCCATTTAAATTGTGTTTCACAAACTGCGCCTTATACCTCCAACCTCATTTATCTGCTGCTTTACAGAGAGGCCAACAATTACAGCACATTAAAGCAATCACTGGCCATTATCCTATGTGAATTGATTCACAAGTATACTTCATCCTTGCTCCCTGTACATGACCTTTCTGCGCAACGCGGTAACAAAGCCAAATAATATAGACAGCACTGCTTCTCCTGCATTAGAATAAAGATGACACCGGGCGATAGCTCCATCAAAGCTGTTGCATAAAAGTGAGTCTGAAGGCAAGTTTGAAAAGATGACACCAGAAGTAAGCGGGGGTTTGCAAACTAATGTGTAGAGGAGGAGGAGGACCGGGAGCCACCAGCCCACACAAACCTGCCTGTAAAAGAAGAGGAAAAAAACCACACTGTGCAAAGCTCCGCAGCTTCCTCCCACCTCCTCTCCTCTCACTGGTCATCTTGTCATCTCCTACAAACCGTTTGTGTTGCCTCCGCGTGTTTCACAGCCCTTTCCCGTCATTATTGAAATTCCCACTGACCTTTTTTCTGTGTTTTGATTTCGTTTTTTTAACAAATCTGCGAAAAAACCTCACCCACAGTTTTGCTGCACCTTGAATCTCTCCAGCTGAGACATCGGACGAATAGTAACGTGCCGCACGGGTCAAAAGGTCGAGACTCCCGCCCGCTCGGCCACCCGGGCTTCTACAGCTGGGGGGGGGGGACGGCTACAGAAACAAACAAAACACTGACTCCTGAGTATCATTTTCTATTCAAGCAAGTATCTTGAATGTCAAAGATTTTAATGAGGGGGACTTGATGCTTAATATGCAGCTTAGGTTACACAACCAGTGCACACTCATATTCACCGTCTCTCTCCCATTCCAACTGTCCTGCGTCTCCGTCTCACACACATACTATACAAACGCAATACACTTCTCTCTGTCTCTGTCTCTGTCTGTCTCTGTCTCTGTCTCTTTCTGTCTTTCTCTCTCCTTTCCTCAAAAAACCTGAATTTTAGAGACAGAAGCGTCTGGAATTTTTTCACAGCCTCCCACAGACGTCCTCGAACCTATCATTTTCTCTGCAGTGGAGCAATGGTGACGTATGCTTGTCGCTAGTGCAGCTGAATTTTAAAAAGCTCTACGCCCACGCTCGGTACCACTACTGCAAGCCTAATTATCATAAACTTTCCTCGCTGTCTGTAGCCCCTCTGTCTCCGTGTACCACTCTTCTGCCTTATTCACTTGCAGACAATAATTTTTACGTCGATGCAGAAAGGGCTCTGGTATATTTATCTTTTGAGAATTGGCAGGTCATTGTGTAATCACCTGGGTGTGGGGGGGCAATCAAAAACACGTGTTTGCATATCTCCACTGTGTGTGTTTGTGAGTGCAGCGGTACATGTGTTCCTGCACGCACAGATGCACAGATTGGCTTGAATCACACCCAAACTGTTGACATTGTGTCTGCGGGAGATTTTCATTATGGCATTTGGGGAAGAAATACTCTTGTGCGTATCTATTACCGTTTTCAGCGATGACAATCATTCCTGTTTGTGTTTTCTAATCAAATTATTCAGATGTTTCAGGGGAATTCGCTGTTTGTCAGACCCGTTTGTGATTTTTGTGGGGAGCCACGGCAAGTGTTAATTATGCCACAGTGAGCTGAGTAGTCACACCCAGGAAAACATCAACGTTCCAGAGGAACTTACAATTAGCGGTGCTAATTTATTCCCACATTTTTCTTTTAAAGATGTAGTGGCAGCTTTTTTTTAAGCTCCAGCTCGGCTGCCACAGTGGCACGATCCGTCAGGGAATAACCAGGTGTTATCAAAACTAACAGCAATGTGGTAAATCAAATAAATTCGGAACTGAAGGCATAACAAATATAAAGAAATAACCGGTGGGCATTTAGTGCAGCACATTTCTCCGTCAAGGCCAAACAATCCCACACATGTCTATCAAACTCTTACAATAGAAGAATAGAAAGACAAAGAAAGTCTGATAATCTGCACCACACTGTACGAACTACATCTCAACCCTTTTTTGCACAACCAGACACAGATTAAAATATAAACTCCTCTGTGGAGGTAATAACTCCACAATAATTAGAAATTGTTTTACAGACAGCCTCTGTAATCCTGTTATAGTATGCAAATGAGATCAAACATTCCATAACTGCAGAGCTGCAAGTAATGATTATTTTTTACTGTCAATTTATCTGACGTTTATTTTCCACGGTAATTATTTGCTCTATAAAATGTAGAGCGAGCGAACAGTCCCCAATATTAAACTAGGACCAACATGTGATGTATAGAACACGATATATCCAGAGATGTTCAGGTTATGTAAGAGAATAATTTTTCATAATATAACTATTATGTACTGCTGTTTTTTTAAAAGATTATGTGCTTTCCAGGTGTTTTGATTAATAACACAGTCGGTTTTACTCCATGTGCTCTGTAGGCACTCGGTGAGGAGAGAGCCCATAATACCAGGCCCCTTATGAAACCACATTTATTTGGCTCCACACCAAATTGCACAAACCCATAAATATCAGTCCTCCGAACATCCCTGAATTTCTTCACTAAGATCCATGAATATCTCTCTGAGAAATAAACGAAAATGTTGATGAACGCACTGTCTCACAATGTTAAAGAAAAATGAAAAATAATCCTGGATCAGCACCAAAATCTAATCCTCTCCACAAAGTTTCTGCGTAATCCTGCTAACAAGCAAACAAAGATGAGAACATAACCTCCTTGGCGGAGGTAAGAAGTTGTATAAGCCATTGTACCGATAAGCGATAAGAAGGATTTAGTAGCTGACAGTCATTACAAAACTATGCTCAACAATAATGCATCAACTTACTCTATATCCGACTATGTGGAAGCTGTTTGAGTTATTAGGGACGTTTTGACCCTAAATGACATTATAACAATTTTTAATACAATTAGTGCAAGAAAAAAAAGTATCAACACAGACATCCATGGAGTCGCGGACGTGGTCAATTTACATGGTGTTAGTACGGCTCGTTAAAAAGTTTCTCTGAACGCTTTAATGAGCGACGAAGGAAACTCCATCTCCCAGTCTCGTCACGTTGGTCTCCATTCAAAACGAAGCAGCTTGCAGCCTAACAAGCCTAAATGCTAATGGTTTAAGTCTTCATCATATTTAAAACATGACCATACAGCAAATAACATGAATGTTTAATTATAGTTACACCAGTGAGCTCTAACGGTATCTTATCATTACTATTTAATGTTTTTGTCAATTGCTATTGAGATAAAGTTTTGATATGTATTTCTGGTCATCATCATTTATTTATAGGCATGTCCAATTCTTCTTCTTCTCTCTATTTACTCGGAACAAAGTCTCATCATATTTTCAGTATTCTCTGCAGATAACATCAAATATGCAGTGGACGGCATCAGGAGTCACTTGGTTTGCCTGAAGCCTCGGGCAGAATCTCGTACACGGGTCTATTAGCAATTCAGGGCTTGTGTGTCGGGCGTGCGATGATGTTAATCACAGTTTCTGACTCCGTCCAATGAGATCAGTCATCTCTCCAATCAAGGACCCGCCTGAAAGCTGTGAATAATTACCTTCCACGTTGAGCTCCCCAGGTTCAGCAAAAACTCAGATTTACATTCACATGTTGGCAAGGGGGTTATATTTAAAAAGCATCGAGGAAAACATTTGTGTTCTCGCTGAACCCCCGTGAGTCACCGCTGCAATGTTTGACACCGATTTGTCATGCAAAGCCTCTCGCCAAACATCCCTGACTGATGCAGACGAGACGTGCATGTGTGCGTTTGGGCTTTCAGACAGTAAATCACACCACATTTGTCTTTTTGGGTGCTAGACGCTCATCAGGTGTCTAACGCAGATTATTTTTAAGTCGCTTCCTTCTTCTTGTCGCCGCGTTCGCCAGAGGAAGTAGACTGTCCTCTTGGAGAGAGGGTACATATGTGCACGGCCGTCTTCCTCACGCTGCTGACTCACGCTCTAATTCTGACGGAGGGGTTAGGAAGCTTTACTCGTGCGGCTTTGATGCATCATGCTATCTGCTAGACAACATAGTGTCTGTGTCCTTATATAAATACACCAGAGCGTCTGTCATGTCTGCTGCTCAGACATATCTGTCCCTGTTCATAGGAATGATTAAACTATCACAGCCCCTGAAACCTGCATGGACACATTTGAATAAATGCCCAAAATTTGACAAGTATATATCTCGAAGTTGCTTTGTGATGTGACCGTATGTACAGACAGTATACTTCTTTTTTAAAATAATTTTTTCAACACAGACTAGCTTACACATGTGGACCAAAGTAGAAACTTTGAGCCTTCATAACAAAGGACATATAGAGTAAAGAAAGTAGTTTTCTGTCTAGATTTCTGTCATTTCGGTGTAATCCAACATCAAGTTCACAAAACTAAACAAGACACTTACACACTAATACAAATTCACTGAATAAAAAAGTCGAGGGATTTCTGTGTCATGTTGTGCCTGCTGAACGCTCCTGTTGTGAACACGTCTGATCCCAACAATCTCCCGCTGCGTTCTTCATTTGTGAAAGGCAAGCACCCAATCGTCTTTGGCCTTTTCCAATAACGGCTGTGACAGAGGTGGTAACACACATGATGAGACACGTGATGGAAAAAATGAACAGAAAGACCTCTGTGCTGGTGGAGACTTTGAATGCACCCCGAGGGAAGTCACACAGTTGGGTCAGAGTCATGTTGGCAAAACAACAGCAGTACAGTCACGTTTGTTACAGTGACGCATACATGAGATAAATATGTGACACGCACACACACACGCTGTGACATCCGCTCACAACCGGGCAGATGTGTAAACACGTACGGAGGAGGAGGCGGGAGAGGAATTCAGGAACCTCGAAACATGCCAATCCAGTTTTTCTGAATAACCCTCCCTGCTGCCATCAAGATACTATTACAAGAGGGAGAAGCATTTAGCTGCGGGACAGAGGAGGAGGAGAGAGGGGGAAGACAAGAGGAGCTCTGTTACCTGGTCAGCGCGTTAAGATCCCGAGGATTTACCGCAACGCATGTTTCCTCTGGACCGAACCACAACAAAGACAACAGGATACTGGATTAACCTTAATCCTATCAGGGTTTCTTATGTAGAACCCTGCTAACCAACACCTGCATTACCAATCACCCGGAGGAAGCGACTTCCATGTGAACTGTGACACACGGCCTCTCTGGGCCACTTCATCAGGCTTCTGCTGGTAACCACATTATCAGGTCTGCATGGAAGGAACATCCCGGCTCCGGCACCATGCAAGTGCCAGAAGAGAGTGAGTTGTTTTTACAGACTTGATGGACAAAAAGCTGCAGAGGACTGACCTGCTGGAGCTGAGGAGAGATTTTCACAGAAACGCCTGAAAGAAGACAGTACCCAGGAGGACAGGACAAGTGATAACCAACGATTTGGACTGACACGTGATAGTTCAGGCATTTTCTTCATGAATGGTTGTTCTGTGAGTCATGGAGACGTCCCTCAGGTTATAGGTGAACTACAGTATGTTGCCGTGCTTCGGGGGTCGAAGACGAAATCGACACCACCAGAGCCAGTGGAGCGAAAAGGACAGCTTGCTCGATGATGAGCCCCATATCATCCTGAACCCCTACTACCTAGACACAGGTAAAGGCCAGAGGAGTCAGCTCAGGCTTGGCAATAGTCAGTAGTCTCTCACTAATAAGATGCAAGATTTGCCTGGTTGTACATTTGGTTACAGTGCACGTCAAAACATAAAGCAGTAAGTCTCCTTAATATCTTAAATGTTTTCGCTTGTTCTGCACGCAGTCGGCTGATAAGAACGCAAAAGCTGCAGAAAGTATGGAATGGCAAAGACCTTGATTCTGCCAGTTTCAAGTAATGGTATTTTATTTACTCTCTCTTGAGGAAATGATCTGTGCGTCATCCATTACAGGGCTACAGGGTGCTTTTGTTATGAAGAGAAGAGTTTTTCAATCAACTTCTTGAATGAAGCTGCTGTGATGCTTGGGCTCAGACTTTACAGTTTCATGGTCATACTGGATTTCCCACAGTGACGCACTCAGAATAAACAGCCAGTGTTTCACTCTGTTGTAGGTTTCTGCCAAAAGCCCTCGTAAGCAGTTCTTCTCATTCTAGTCATGCACCTGTTTCTAGGTTTTATATATATATATATATATATATATATAGAATTAGAAAGCTTTATTGTCATTGCACGAATTTGTACAATGAAATTAGTTGTGCATTACCTAAAAAAATGATACATACATACACACATTCCTGCACACACACATTCATAATTAATATATAAATAATAGAAGAAAGGTAAGCGCATCATTTCATAAGCATATCAAAGGAAAAGTTTTCATGAAACTTTTCATATATAACTTCATATATATAATATCTAGAGTGTTCTTCTGAATATACTTAAGGGAAATTATAGCGTTAATGTTATGAATTAGTATCAATGTGGCCTCAGGAAAAAAAATCCCCAGTTTTCTGTTTCCTCCCTGCTATTTTCTCTTTTTGACCACAGAGGGGCAGTGTTTCAGTTCTGCAGAGCAGGTAAAACCTGGCTTCATTCAGATGGTGCTTTATATTATGAAACAGGGCTTCAGCAACTCATCAGACACCACCACACCTCTAAAAAGGAAGAGCAGGAACATATAAAAGCTGTTTGCTTCAGGATTTTTTCCTCACTGGCTCAAAATGCTATAGTATTCACTATTAAGTTTGATGCTGAAGAACCTGGGGAGTAAATGTAGAGATATGTGATGTCCAGTGCAGCATTTTCTTCCACAGTAACTTCAATTTCCTCACCATAAATAGTTGTCCGTCGGTCTTGGTATTAAACTGAAGCTCTCCCACAGTGTGTGGGCCGTGTAGTGGGAGCCAGTGGAAGCGTGGTGCGGAGTTGTGTGGATACTCCATGTTACTAACACAGGTTACGTTTGTGTTCAGAGGCAGAGGTTTTTTTTTTAACCACAATCCTTCACTTTGGTGATTGTTAAAATGTGGCTTAATGAATAAAATACGTAGCTCGCGCTGCTCTCTCTTGTTCCATTAAATATGAAAAGGGATCACCCGGTTTAGTGTGTTGCCACAGGTCAGAGGAACACAAAGAGCCCATTCATGGCTGTTTTGTTTTGGGCTGCAGTCTCTGTTGATTACAGCAATGTGTAATCAGCTCTGTCTTCTCTCAATCTCATGTTCACCTCTGTCTGTTCCTGGCTCTGGGGGCTACTCGCAGCTCAGGGGGTGTGTTTAATGCCCGTGGGATCCACTCCTTGTTTTCCATGTATCCAGGGGGGTTGGAAGGCAGCTGAAAGTTCAAACAGAGACACACTCCCTCATGCTCTGCATGGAGAGAGCGCAGAGATTAAGGGGTTTGTCTGCACCGACAACAAGGAGTTCTCACAGTTCGTAACTTGCCAGAGAGGAAGGATGATTCAGTTTTTTTTCCAAGTTTGCAACTTTTGCAGCTTTTACAGATTTGCCTTTGTTGCATAACAAGAATTGGATACCGGGATTTTCTTTTGTTCGTCTGCTTGTGTAGGACAGGTAGAGCAGAGTGTGTGGAGAAAGCAGCTGAGTGAGTCTGCTGAGAAAAGGAGCCGGAGGATGCAGGTGCCAGCGAGGCTTTACTTTAACTTCTTTGAAGTTTTTTTTCCCATGTCAAAGGTGAAGGATTATGCCTGGCATAGGAATTCAGTCGTCCAATGAATAACTTTATGAGCTCAACATCTACAACTTCCAGGCAGGATGTGAACATTTGCCTATGCTATGTGGCTGTATTAGTGTGTGAATAAGGATGTCTGTGTGAATCAGTGCAGTGCCATGCTATTCTTCAGCAGTGGGGCGGTGGATGCAACCCCAAGGAGTACAACTATTGACCAACTGCAGCAGGGGAAAACCGTTTACCACATCTCTGTCACCCTGAAAGAAACACAGGGAGATGCACTGGTGTCAGGGCGTGGAATGGGCCGGGTCATCCACACCCAGGTGGAGAATTGCCAGCCAGGAGGAGAGAAAATGAGTGTAGTGCCAATGGAGAACAGCCCCAGGCTGGGCAGGGCAAGGCAGGAGCTCAACAAGTGGCCCTCCCTGAGCCGTGCAGGTAGAGCTGGGAGGCAAAGAGAGGAGGTAGTTTTGGAGGAGAATGAGGAGGAGCTGGAGGAGGTGGAGGGAAAAATGAAGACCGACAGGTTTTTGAAACCACCCTCCAAGAACTCAGGTAACTCCTCACAGCAAGGAAGAGACGTGGCGGACGTAGCTGCTCAGAAATACACACAGGAGCATCGTGTTCGCAGTTCAACGTTACACTCTGTCACCGTCCATGCCAGAGGGCTCGTCTTTGGGGAACATGGCACGGTCGCAGGACACAGCTCTCTGCCGCGGGCCTTGTTGCGGAGGCCGCGTCAGGATGGAGCCCCGGTCAGCAGGAGGACGGTGAGCATGTATGGCGACCCACTCCAGCAGCAAGGAGATTCTCAACCTGAACAAGAACGACTGCTGCGGAGGCCCAGGAGTGTATGCATGCTGGCAGGCCCAGGCCCAGTTCTGCTGGCAGCCCAGCAACCCCTCAGCAGGGAAGGTATTTTAGAAAACAACCTGCCGTACCGGACTAGGAGGGCTGAGCTGAGGGCAGTGGATGGCCTCAGTTCTATCCTGGCTCAGCGGCCCTCAGTCACTGCAGAGGTGACCCCCAGGCTCCGCCAGAGGAACTGGAAGCCCAGGCCTGTCAGCATGACAGTACTGGAGCTGAGGAAGAGGGGGTCTGATGACGAGATAGACAGTCAGAGGAGCTGCAGCCACACAGGCGGTGATGGAGGTTTTCTCAAAGGGGGTTTCCGATGGAGGCTGTTTGGTAAAGCACCCCAAGATAAGAGCAAGGAGAAGGACAGTGATAAAGAAGCAGAATCTTCTCCCAAAATCAACAAGACTGATGCTCCAAAAAGTACTTTGAGCTCTTTAAGACGGAGCCTCAGTCTGCGAATCAGGAGGACTCGGCCCCGGGACAAAGCTACTTTAGGTTCTGAGGGGGAGTCAAAGGACGACTCTCGGACTAAAAGTACGGCTGAGGAGACAACAATGCCTCCACGACCTTTCTCATACCTCACAGGGAGAATGCTCCCCACCACTAGTGAGCAAATAGAGGATGGGGGCATGCAGTACATTCAGTATCACAGCAGGGGGAAGGTCAAGGTAATGGAGGTCCCCCTGTGTCCAACAAAACTGTCCTCCAAACCAGTTCAGGAAGAACCAAGCATATGGCAGCTCATAGCCAACCGCTTCAGGAGGAAAGAGCAGCCATTCAGTGGCAAAAGTGAATCCCAGCAGTCCGAGAGCAAAAACATTGGCCAAAACCCCCTGGCTGTGAATAATAAGTCACAGCCAGTCGCCATAGAGACTCCTTTAGGCATTGACTCCCACAAAGGTCAAGGTAAGACCTGCAAGATTGCTGAATTTATTTCTCAGTTCCTTTCTTCACATTTTAGCTCCTCGTGCACTGCAAAGAAAGCCACAGCTCAAGAGAAACATGGAAATGTGCTCCTTTTTTCCCCCTCTTCTTCCTTTTTTTCTTTAGTCGGACGGGCAAATGAAAAACACATGGGGAATTGTGAGTTTGGACGGCGTTCAAAAACGTCTGGTTCCAGAGAGTCCTTTTGGAATTTCTATTTTGGGGGCTTCTTTATTTCCCAGTGTTGTGAACCGCCTGTTTGTATGCACTTACACAGCAATTACTTTGCTTTACATAAGAGTTTTGAAGTTGAGTAAATGAGTGGGCGAGCACAGTAAACTGGAATCACCAGATGACTGATAAGAACACATTATAATGGTTGGTTTTACTGCGGCGTAACACAGCCCCAGTGCTGTCTCTGTGTCACCCAAACACAGGACATAGGCGACTGGATAATGCTGTCTGCTGGCCCCGCGCAGGGACACAGCTTTAAGCAGTAGCATTAAAGCAGTTAGTGGCTGTGATGGGGATGCGTTTGGCAGCTGAGCAGGGCTAAATTAAGAGGGCTTACATGCTATAATGATGGGGAGAAGAGAAGAGGACTTAAGCACTGTGTTTAAAGGTTAACTCTGACAGAGGACTGTGTTTGTCCAGTTGCCTGGAAGAGCTCGGAGACAGAGGCAAATATTTGTAACTGAATTAAAAGGTGTGATCTGCTACATTTTCTGCGTTAAGCTGCGATTTCCCCACGTCACGCTAAAAGGCCTTATTATTCGTCCGTGACAACTAAATGACTTCTTCCCCTGTTGGGTTGCACATGGGCTGGTTTCATTCTCATTAAGCTAACCTTTGAGTTAGCCGAGCAGATATGTAATTCTCCAGCCAAGGTGGAGCTTGTAATGGGTCCTGAGGTCAACCGTGTTGTTGCGGTCTATTTGTATTCTATTTGTGGATGACATGTTACCAAGGATACCTGCACCTTTGTTGTGCAGTGTCGAGTTGTATTCGTCCATTTGTCCCCCTGCACAGTCAGTCAGTCAGGCACTAGGAATGTAGGAGTGCCGATCAGCTTGAGCAAAGTGAGGCGTTCAATGCCCTGGGTGGGACTCTGGGCCTGTTGCTACCTGCATAAGTGTTTGCTCCTAAATTGAATCCAGAAAGCTGAGGCCCGGCCCTCCCACTGCTAAACACACACATTTGCACACACACACACTCAGTTTAAATGCGTCCTGATGATAACTTCTGAGTGCGGACTGGGGGAGGGGTGCTGACAGGGGAAAGGGGTTTGAGGTGTGCAGACTGCGTCCCCACCCCCACCTGTGGATGAACAAAGCCACTCTGTCGTGCCTGTTGATGCATGAGTGATCAGTGAACTGTGTGGTGAGATGGGGGCTCTCTCTGCTGATAGCTGAGTTGGAGGAGGGGTCGCTGGTCGGGAGGCGTCGGGGACGAGCACTGCACTTATCTAGTGAGAGGTGAAAATGCTGAAAATGGGACTTAAGATTCAACTCTGTAATAAGTGTGCATGTCGGGGGGTCAATACGTTGCCATTATGACCATTTGAAAACAATGCACCATATGTGGGATCCATCCTCCTTTGTCTTTATTCAGATGGCAACATAGAAAAACTAGAACTCAGTAGA
The DNA here is from genome assembly GCF_022539355.2 of Hippoglossus stenolepis. Lineage (NCBI taxonomy): Eukaryota > Metazoa > Chordata > Actinopteri > Pleuronectiformes > Pleuronectidae > Hippoglossus > Hippoglossus stenolepis. Next base: position 16,281,450 of record NC_061493.1, read on the forward strand.
GCGCATACCTCCCCCAACAGTCCTCTTATGAATCCACATTTAAATATCAGTCCCTTTAACTTGAGAATCTTTTTCCGTCAAGATCCCCGAGACAAAATGTCATGGAAATCTAGTAGTTCCTGCATAATCCTGTTAACTAACAAACAAGCAGACGAAATCAGTGACACACAGTCTGGACATGAGTGGATGGAAATCTTTAAATATCCAAATATAATTTGTATTTGAGCATGTGCCACGGAAAAATCTCCTCTCGGGTACATGTTGTTCTACATTTCCGTTGATGAGTAGCATCGGGGTGTTCTCCGAACTTAAACCAGCTTTTAACAACAAGTTTTTAAACAGTGGAATCAGCTGGGAGCTCGAGTTGAGTCTGAAAATTGTAGGTGACTGAATCCGTGGTTGATTGTTTCCTTCAGTTTGTTCTCTTGTCTCGTTTTGTGTCCCTCACCAGATGAGCTAAATCTGACACATTCCTCCCTAAGCTCCGCAAATGGAGTCGATCAACCTGAGCATTGTTTTGCGACACGTCTTGAAAACCCAATTTGCAAAGCTCGTGTTAAATTAGAATCGTGTTTGAACCAGGATGTCCAATTTATTTTCAGGGGGGAAGTGATCAATGCTCGTCTTGCAGACAACACAAGGATTTAAGAGCTTTAAGTAGGGCAGAGCGTCCAGGCCGCATTAGACTGGCACGACATAAATGTTTTTACCTTGGTCTCTGGTGATTGTTTTTCCTCACCTACCTGCTTTGATGGAAACAACAGAGTGATGTTTGGGAGCCAGGTGGAATAGACATACAAGCCCTAACTGTGATGTTCGCCATGTATATTAAGCTGCAGAGTTTTCCCTACCAGCTCCTTTGCAAAAACTCTGACTAATGTGTGAGCGTTAGCCCATGTGAGAATACAGCAGGATATTTTCTTCTCAGCGAATTGATGGGCGCTCCACAGACATAAAACTGAAATAAAACAAAAAGAAAACTAATATTTTGGGATGAAAAATAACTTTGAAAGGTCGAATCCAGAGTCGATTTGCTGTAAACAAATAGATTTGCTTTCTGCAGAGGAATTCGTACGTCATGTCCTGCCTCCTGCACGTTCTACCCAGCCACCCCTCACCTGAATGCTCTGATGATGATTTTCCTGTTGTTGTGAACGTGTCTGACTCAGAGAATCTCCTGCTGTGTTCTTCATATGTGAAATATCAAAGTCTGGACCCAATTGTCCGGACATTTTATGAGGTTCATGTCTGAAAACGTCTTTGTGATGCTACGGAACCATTTTGTAAAGACGTGGATGATAAAAGTAGATAGACCTAGGAATGTTGGTTGGTCGTGAGGTTGGCAAATCGGGGGAAGTAGAATTACTAATTGCCAGCTAAGATCACACACTGTAATTTATGATGGTGGGAACGCATGGTCGGAAAGTCAGTGAGAGCCGGAGTGGAAGTTTTTCGACCTCAAACTTGTCCCCTCTCATTCCCAAAACCACTCCAGAGTCACTGCATTTAGGCAACGCGTGCATGTGTGCGCATGCACCCGCACTCAAATAACCATATGTGCCGGGGTTTCTGCTCACATTGCATTTTCATTTCTCGTGAAATGGAATTAGTTTGAGGAGGGGGGGGGGTTTGGGGGGTTGATTGTGCTCCACTACCTTCAGAGTGAACGGTCATTTTTATGTGAGTAGACATGAGCAGTGAAGTGAAAACCTGACAAACAAGCTGGCAGCACAATTTTTCCCCTCGCAGAGACAAAGACACTGGTGTCCTCTGTGAGCGCCGCACACGCTGGGGGCTTTCTGTTTCTATCGGCATTCTGGGACACGGTAATGTGGGGATGCTCATATTTAAAGGATGACGTAATGTGGAGCACATGGATTCAATTTGGGCTTTTTTTCCCCCTGTAGCAGGCGACCAAACTGGTTGTACTGCTGCTGCTATAAAGATGGCAGCGAGTCGGGCATGTTTCCAATGTTGTAGGGTCTGTTTGTGAGACGAAAAAATAAAATCGATTTTAATGATGAGAGAATTGATTGTGTGTTAAGTCTTGTGCAATTTTGTGTAACAGATCCTCATTTCCACTTCCTTTTTCTGTCTTTTATCTTTTTATGTCCTTGAGAGCATAAGTGGTGTTGTTCAGCGCTGAGGGAATGTGCTGTGCCACAGAGGCAGTCGCTCGTCAGCAGAGCAAAGATTCAATTTCTGCGGAGGCTTTGATGATACTCGGTTTCCCTGCGTGGTTTTCCATGAACTGGTCTTTGATTGAATTTGTCCCCGTTTGAAAGTCTGATTGCCTGAAGTGTGAGAAAAACTTGTTTTTATCTGTGTATGTTTGTCTGGAAGTTAGCAGCTTTACAGGGCAGATCACTACAGAACTTGGAATGACATTGGGAGATAGGGCGTTGCAGGTTTTTGGACGTTTTCACCAATTTCACTGGAAATAGTTTATGGATCTACATGAAAAGAATCAGGCATATTTAGGGGACTAATATCTACGAGTGTGAAATTTGGTGCAGTCTGTATTTCAGGGGACTGTTGGGCCTCAACTGAGGGTTATTCTAGTTGCCTCTGTGTTAATGTTGGGTTACCGCAGCGAACGCTAAATACTGGAACCCTCCAATGTGTTTGTCTAATTGTTAGTTGTGACTTTTTCATCTTTACCAACCCTCCAATTATGTAACGGAAAGAATTCACGTGCCATAAATGAAAATCATCGTATAATGGGAATAATGGAAGTTTACAAAACGACAGGAAATCCAAGGAAATGAGGCGACAACCTTTTATCTGATATCAACTCAGAGAGCTGTGATTTGTTTCCTGCTGAATCAGGTGAGCGCCTTCCATCATGTCCCGACATGTCCGAGCTGCACGGGGACGGCTCCACATGAGGCACTTGTTGTTTTAGAGACGATACTCTGCCCCACGCACAAACCGCGGTGGAAGGCCTCTTCTACTCGTCTCCCCTCCCACGACGAGTGAGACAGAGCGGCACACAAAGCTCTTTGTAAAGGGAGATCAGAAAATACGTAAACATTTTAGCTGAGGGGCTTTTTACTCTAATTGTAGTGAGTAAAGGAATTTTTGACTCATGTCTGCTCAGCTGTGAGTCACAGCCCATGTGCTTTTAGCATAAATCATATAGACAAAATACAAATGTTTGAACATAGCTACTGAACTGTTTACGCTGTCACTCTATTCATATTCTCACTGTCCAGGGCACAAAGGGAAACCACTACTGCTGCAACAAACAGGCTTACAGTAATGACGGCCCCCTGTTGGGTGGATTTAAACTTTAATTGTTATGGTTTAGACCTGGGGGTACAGCACACCTTGTTACCTGGAGACAGGAAGTCTACACTCCTGTATTAGAGATAGCATCTTCTACTTGGAGGCTTTAGAGCCATGATCCAAAACAGGAAGGTGGCCTTCATTCTAATGGTTGTTATGACACAGCAGCGTGTGCTCCCTCTCTGTGGGAAAATGGCAGCAGAGTTTGTATTTATTTTTAATTTTTTTTACCTCTGAGGGGGTTTGTCTTCTTTGTGTGGTTCTTTATAGTGCTCTCTCCCACTGCCCATTTTTAAAGCTCTATTATCGAGTCTCCAAATGTCACTAGGAAGCAGCCGACAAGTTGAATCAGGACCTTTTAATAGGTGTCTATTAAATGAATTAGCTAAATCCTCCTCAGGAATGGCTCTGTGTTGAAACCTTATATTGAGATAGCCTGCATAGATTGTGCTAACAAGTGTTTCACAAGTTCTTCTTGCTTTTGTGTGTTCCATAAGTTGTGAAGTTGTAGAATGGTACTCAGTATAGAGCGCATACATCCAACAGTCCCCTTAAAATAAATCAAGATGCCCCAAATTTCACACTCATAAATATCAGTCCCCTAAATATGCCTAATATTTTTTCACCAAGATCCATGAATTATTCCCTGGGAAATTGGTGAATATGTCAAAAAACACCATATCTCACAATGTTAAAGACAGTGGGGAAGAATTCTGGATCCGCACCAAAATGTAATTTCCTTTCCTGGCCCATTCTGCATCCTTCCACCAGGTTTCATGGGAATCTGTGCGTAATTCTGCTCACAAACAAACAAATAAACGCAGATTCAAATTGATCAGAGCAAATTAGTGATTAATGATTGTTGAATCGTTTATCAAAATAGTTGCAGATTAATTTCCTGTTGATTTATTAATTGTCCTGTAATTGCAGCACTAATGTGTTTAGCTGCTTTGTTTTGTACTTACGCTGATCAACTATTTTATTGAAATAGCTGGGCCAAAAAAACAAAGAATATTAAAATGGCTTCTCGGGGGATCAGTCACCACTGAGGTTATGGCAGAAATAAAGGTCAAAGTGCACCAGGTTGAAAAGCAATATCTTCCTAACCCTGTTATCCTCCGACTCCAGTAAGCCTGGTGCAGCACGGCCTTGCAAATCTACACCTCAGTTAATGTCACAATCCCACTGGTTAACTTTGTGTGAAGGAAATTAAAGATGAGGGGAAATCAGGACAGTGTGAAGTTGGAAATGTACTAAATACCTGAGAAGATTGCAGAGTTTTCATCATATCGGTTTTACAGCTGAACGATCCATCACAGAACCTGTTGCACACTTTAATGACAGCCTACAAACTGCAAATACTGCTGTACCTGCAGCTCGGAAACTGCTGCTTGAAATAACCTGTTTTCTGTCCTCTGTTCTCTTTTCAGACTCTTTCGTCAACAGTCAGGAGTGGACATTGAGTCGGTCAGTGCCAGAGCTGAAAGTGGTGAGAGAACATTTCATATTACTAACTGTCCCCTCTGTCGATTCGCCCCCTCGCAAGGTTTCATCTCGCCGATGAGAGATTTCAGAGTCAGTCAGTGGGGAAAGCACGTTTTCCGTCCACGTAGAACTGGTCCTGCATTTTGCATGAGAGAGAACTGGCCGGACATTTCCTCCCTGGCTCGTATAGTGGGTGATTTTTTTTAATGAGATGCGTTGGCATGGAGATGCAGGGTTGCTTGCAGCAGGACACGAGATGAGTGACAGTTTTGGGCGAGACTAGTGACACATCCTGGGTCTGATCCCACCAGCCAGTGAAACACACGAACACACACACACACACACACACACACACACGCGCGCGAACACACACACACACACGCGCGAACACACACACACACAGAGAGAGCCAATGCCAAATGCGCAGCTAACATCCTCACATGGTTTAATGTCTTCCACCCATAAAGACGAGCTGCCTTGAAAACCTGCTCTCCACCGTTCTGCCAGTTGAAATGATAATTCCATGTTAGGTGAATTCATTGTTGCAGCACCAAGCAAAGGAGAAAACTTCAATGGAATAAAAAGAGGAGGGGGGGGTCACAGCAGCGAGCGCAAAGACAAACTTTCTTCTTTCGTCTTTCAAGCACTTGAAATGCTTCAGTTTCCTTTTATATTTCTACGGTGTTAATTGGCAGCTGCACACAGGGGTTTGCTAAATGGACCTGGAAAGACTGAATTAAGTGTAGCAATGATTCAACTTTCACAGAGTTGCTGTTCAGCGATAAGGTCACACTGAACAGAGGCTTTTGCTTTTTTTTAAATAAGATAGCAAAGTCATTTTCTTCTTTTTCATGCCACTAAGATAATAATGATCGTCAAATGGTTATTTGAAATGATGAGAAATCCTCTCAAACATCTGCTCCAGCTGTGCAGCTGCACCCTGCTCTTGTACTTTCATGATGGCAGCTTAACCGTGGTCAAACCTTTACGTGATTGTCATCCTTTGAAATTCGCACACTTACATTCCCACATCAGAGTTGAAAGAGAGTAAAAGCTTTCTGCTGATAAGGCAATTTGACTTCATGAAGCCTATATAGCAGCAGGTTACAAAGCCGAGCAGTTAAAACAGCAGGAACACTGGATCTGCTCCACGTTTCAAGTCGATTTTTGTTGACTCATAGCTTTCATGGCACATAGCCGACAACTTGTACTAACTTAAAGCGTATGCATAGTTAATTCTGCTGGGGGAACCTCTCCATATATACACTTCAATTATGGAGAGGGTCGACTTGGAAGGACCTGAAACAGATCTGTTCTCCTGTGCCTCACACGTCCCTATAATTAGAACCATACCTGACTTTAACACCCACTAATGATCCGAAGAAGAGGAGGGCGATGGTGGGAGGAGAAGGAGGAGGAGGAGGAGGAGGAGGAGGAAGAGGGAGGGGATGAGGCATGTTGCAGCCTTTGTTCTTCCCAGACATGCTGGCATCATCGGCCCACCCTCCACCATACATCACCCTGAAGGCGCTGCAGTAGTTGGGCTCGGTCCGGACACCAGGGAGAGGAAGCGGGGAAGAGGTTGCAACCAAATCGATGTTTGCCACAGGACTTTCCTCATAATGATTCAACCTCTCACAGCCTGTGTAAAGGACCGTCCCTTTTGTGGTTCTGTTCCTCGACTACAAAACAACACAACTTTCCATCACTGCCCACCTTTTTCTGAGCATACACTACTTTTGATTTGATTAGCAACATTTACAGCAGCAGAATAAGTCCCGTTTCTATTTTGAGTAAAAGTTGCATAACTCTGAAAGGTAATTACAGCCTGAGCAATGTTGCAATTCTGAGGCAGATACTAATGTGGATTATTTGAGGTTTTAAAATTGGGCCATTATTCATTTTGCACATCATACACCAGCACTTCCCACGCTGATGAATAAATAATTCTATTTATGGCTGTAATGGGGGTGCTCCATACAAAGGTCGTACAAGTACACAGACTTAAGAGTGAAAGATAAGTTCTCGCATTAGAGAACAACTACATTGCTACCACAACTGAAACTAGGAGGTCTGACTGCGAGGACGCCAAAAACAATATGGACCATAGCACGAGCACTCGGCAAATAGTGCTGCACACACCAAGTTAGCGATCTATCATGTTATTATGAGAAGTGTAAAAAACTTTATTTATACAGCACTTTTCAAAAACAAGTTTAAAGGTGCAACATTTTACAGTTTATAGATAGAGATGTTGAGATACCTTAAACAAATTAGAACTAACATAATATATTTTAACAGCTGTATGCTACCCACCCTGAATGGAAGTGATGGTTGCTTTTGTCGGGTTGTAATTAGCAACACTAGAGCCACCACTCAGAATGAAAGTCTTTACATAACGCCTTTTTAATGTGGGACTTTCCAGCATGAAAGATTACCAAAGTATTTTGGCCAACTCTCACTAACGCTACTCTACCGGAAATCATTTCTTCTTTGACACTTTAAAAACGATACTTGCCAGTGGCAGGACAGGGAAACTGCTGATATGGAGCAGTGAAGTGAAGGTGAAGATTTAATATTTGTCACTTTGTCACCTAGATGCAGTTTTTTTTGGGTTGTTGACCGTAATAAAAAGTCCATAATGGGCTAAAACCTGCAGAACCACTTTTGGATTGATATTATGTTCACTCTTGACCTCAAAAAGAGCTCGACAAAAAAAGGGTCGGCATATTTTGTATTTACAAATTCTTCTGACACAATCCGTGGCCTCGCTCAGTCGAGGAAATTGCTGAGCACGGCTGAAAGCTTCAGGAACACCTTGTGCTGAGACAGTTGTTTTTTTCCAGGTCACCATTATGGTCTTTTATGTCTCCTTACTCTGCTGTGATCATGTCATATTACTCACTGTATTTCTGCTCTCGTCCTTGCAGGGCATTGTGGGGAATCTGTCCAGTGGGAAGTCTGCCTTGGTGCACCGGTACCTGACGGGGACGTACGTGCAGGAGGAGTCTCCCGAAGGTAAGAGTCTGCTGGAGGTGCGGGGTCAGGAGGAGCTGATTCAATCCCAGAGTGAAGTGTGGCTCCTTTAGCCTCATTGTCACGCTGCTTATTTACCTCACAGCTTGTGTGAAATAACATTTTTACTGACGAATGAAGTGAAGTGACGTGAGGCTTGATGATGTCACCCGATGATGCTTTTCAAAAGTCAAATTATACAGAAACCCGCTGACTGCTAAATTAGCTTTCTTTTGTTTTTCACCAGAATAAAGTCAAGTGGGCTCTGACTGCTCCTCTGTTCAGATGGATGGCTTTATTAGGACGTGTGTATTAGGATGTTTACATGACGCATGGCACCGGTTTGCCTTGTGAGAGTGTTTTTCTAATTAGCTTGTTGTGTGTTTGATTATATCAAGCCTCTCGATGCCAGAATTTATAATTGGTGTGGCTCAGTTGATGAATTTCCATTTCGTTCCTCCACTATCACTGGTGAGATAATGACGAAGCGTAACTTTTCCAGTAAATTAGGGCTGTGAAGGTTCCGCATGAAGGTAAAACTGAACTCCATCAATTATCTGAGACTGTAGATGAAAGATTTTTATCACAGCCGTAAAGCATTAACTTCCTGGGTGTCCTGATGGAGAATGAGCCCGTTCAACATGTCTTAGAATGTCTCATCTGCAGGAAGGGACCCCCCCCCTCGCCAGTTGTAATTAACTTGTTAAGATTTGAAAATCGGATATCCCATAATTTATCAGCAAAAATCATACCTAGAACGCCCCCTTCTGGCCCCCGAAAGGTACGTCCTCTTCTTCGAAAAATGCACAAAGATGTTGGCAAACCCAGACTTAGCTGATGATCTTTGAGGGGTTTTGCAGTGTTTCATTTTCGAGTAATTATAGCGAGGATGAGACATGAAGTGCATAATTAGTTTCTGGCATTTCGCTGCACCAAGGGAGGAAAATGTTCACAGCTTAATTAGTCCTCGAGAAATCAATGGTGGAAATGCAGGAAAAACAGAGCGAGCGTTGTTGCTATAATCAAGGAACAAACGTGAGCTCTTGCACGGCGTCGTGTTGCTGTGATACAACATACCTGTCTCATGATTAGCAGCTGCTCTTTGCTTTTTATGTGCTCTGACACATGGCTTCGCTTCAGGTCGGGTGTTTGCATTGCAGAAAGCTTTGCCCAGCGGAGGAAGGTTCATCAGCCATGCCTGTGTTTGTGTGTGTTTTTTTTCTCGTCAGTGTTTTGTTCCTGGGCTTTTGCTATGATATCTGAAAAAAAAGGTACTGGGGTGTGTTGCCATGGCAACACCGGATGGAGCTCTGTCGGATTGTGGCTCTGTGTCAAGGTCTAAGCCTCGTCGTAAGCAGAGTGTGCTCACTGCGTGTTAACCGTGCCCACCGACTTACCGTCTCTCTGTAGGCAGTTTGCACGGTTATTAGTCGCCTTATTTTAATGTGAGCTTTAACAACACGTATAAATTATTCATCATTACTCCCCACCATGTCGGAGGAAGAGAAGAGCATGACAGTGTGCTACATTTTACTCCCAGCGCTGCTTTTCTTTTTCGATGCGTTGTATCAGCTCGGCTCCAAATTAAGACAACAGCCTCCTGGATGATTATGTAACTGAAATATTTGCCTCAGATTCCACGCGTGTTTTCGCCGCAGCCGCACGCCTCCGTTACACAAACTGGTTTCAGTGAGGCTTCTCCGGCGTGACATGCAGGACTCGCTGCCAGCGTCCACACAAACTGTGATGAATCTGTTCTCGGCGTAATGAGATCCTCCTCATCTTTTCTCTCCTTTAGAGCAGGATTCAGAAACGCACAGACACATAGTTTCTCAGTCCTTTGTCTGAATCTCCAAAGCTCTGTGAGTTCAGTGGAAGAGAGAGAAAAAATAAGCTGGCTGGTGGTTCATGAATCTCTCTCTCTCTCTCTCTCTCTCTCTCTCTGTCTCTCTCTCTCTCTCTCTCTCTCTCTCTCTCTGTTACACAACCAGCATCCACTCGGGCTCGAGAGCCGGTGCAAAAGGCTGGGAGAGTCCCCCATTTGCCAAGCGGGCTAAAGTGGACTTAACAGGGTGGAAGCTTGGCTCGAGTGATACGTATTTGCTTGTTCAGACAGGAAATCTTTCTGCCTATTCAAAATGACAGGGACTAGCTACTGTATTTCCCCTATATCTCTCCTATGATGTGAGATCAGTGCTTCTAGATGTTAGCGAACATATCTGCTTATGAAACCCCTGCAAACATGTAGCAGGTGTAATTTTATTTAGCCTTTTATACATGTCCTGATTTTCCCTTGACTTTTTTTAATCATATTTCACATTCATAAGGCACAGCTTCCAATGCTTTCTAATTTAAATGTTCTTAATCCCCATAGGATCGCAAACTATTCAGATTATATGCGAAATCAAATTTATTGCGTAGTTCTCCCGATGGTCTGCTGTTTATCTGCAGCCAGCGTTACTAGCGGCAAGGAATATGCATTTGTATCTGAAAGGGAATGAAGAGGTTGCATAACACTCAGTTTGCCGCCAAGTGTCAGCTCCTCACTACTACCCTGTAGACATGGTGTGACATGAGGCACACCAGTTCAGAGGATTTCAGATTTTATCTCCCATTGATTCCCTCCCTCTCTTTTTAATCCCAGCGTTTAATTTATTCCAATATTCGTATTATTTCATAAGTGTAATGACTTGTGTCGATAAAATCTAGCACCTCACTCAGTGAAGTGATGGATGCAGCGTACATGCAGCCTGATGGTGTTTGTAAAGTGAGAGCTGGGTCTTTCCAGGACTGAACTCCCTCGCTCAGCAGCTGTGCATTAGACATGCTAAACGGGGATTTCTCGTCCGTATAATTGGCTCCAGAGAGACCTGGCTTCCTGTCGGCATCTGATCATCACGGCAACACTTTGAGGGAAATCAAGAAGCTGCAGTTTAACTCACTTCACCAAACTTTTTCTTAGACGTGACGAGCTGTGCTTTGATGAAAATTGGGTTATTTTATGATTGAAAATATAATATGTTACAATTCTCCTTTAAATTACTAGACACATATGTTGACAAGTGTCCTTAAATTCTCCTTAATGTTTCCAACAATAGTCAAACTATGAGAAATCCCTGAACGTATTCAAGGGAACGGATGTGTCATCTTTGTCGCCTTTTAATTGTTGTCATATCTACGCTACCTGTGGCTTGACTCGTCTCTGCTACAATTTACAGGGAAACCGACGAATGAGGAAGGAAAACACTCTGCTAGCCAGTTAGCTATTATCTCCCTCCATTGTTTGAAGTGGTCACTAGTAATGAATGACTGTGTAACGCAGGGTCAGGGGGGCACTGGCCCTAGCTGAAATCTGATTGGCCCCTTTCCTGTCAGTACTCGTTCAAATAGTCACTTTTATACGAACACAATGTGCTTGAACAAGGAACAATTTGTCAAAGTGCAGCTCGAAGCTATAATGCTAACCGTGAACAAGGAATGACTTAAATGTGCACCTTACTGAAACAGGAATCGTTTATGGATGTTGAACATATACTTTGTGGCCCCTTTATGGCCCCTGAGTAAGAAATATCCTCAATCCGCCACTAACGTAAATAACACTTATGTATCTCTGAGTCTCATCAGGTAGATTTTCAACTGCAATGGGGGTGAAGACCAACTAGGTCTCTTGTTGTTTTGATTGAGAGACCCCTAGTGGTCACAGTAACATATAGTACATTTACTGAGCATAAAATGTGTCTGCAGTCATTTTCTACACTGGTGATGAGTTATTATACCTCTGGAAAGACAGCATTTGTTTTGCTAGTACTGGGCCATACACAACGTGGAATTTTAATTGACGCTTGAAATAAATATCTCTCCTTTTCTTCATCAGGTGGACGGTTCAAGAAGGAAATCGTGGTGGACGGACAGAGCTACCTTCTTCTGATCAGAGATGAAGGAGGCCCTCCAGAGCTGCAGGTACGACTTGTTCCTTTTCTCTGAGGTTCCAGAGATGAGTCTGCAAACTGTGATGCAGATGGGAACTGTTCAGAGACAGAGCGTCACTTCACTGCAGGACTGTCTGGAGCAGTGTGACGCTGCTCTGTGGTCCTTCTTCCTAAAGCACTTAAAGGGCAGCAACAGATCAATGAGCAATCTGAGCCCAAATCTTTTTTTGTGTTTGTGTGCGTGCGTGATCAAAGGGACAGTGCAGCAGATATTGGTCCCTTTACTTTGTGAAATATGAAGAGTTTTAGAGTGGGATGTTATTGATAATGTGATCAGAAGGTTTATGCTTCTTCAAATGTGATAAATGGAGGAATTTCTTCCCACTAATCCAGTCTTGATAAATGACGGAGCAGCTGTCAGATACACTCAGTTATTCTTGAACCATGTTTTTTCCAGACAGTATTGGGTCTTACCTCCCACATACTGATGATCCAGGGCTTAAATCAACTTAACATTGGGTGCCCATGCTTTCTGAATATAGACTGAGAAAGATTAATTCTGTCTTTCACTCATGCACGATTGCACAGTATCTGCATCATCCTGTTTCGACATTGATATAAACAACTTATGTGCGGTGAAGTAACTACTAAATAATGCTAAACAATCAAAGTAATGGAGTAGAAATGTGGTATTATCTTCTGAAATGTGGTGAAGTACAGTAGAATAGAACGTAGCATAAAATGGAAATACTCAAGTGAAATACCATTTAAAGCTGCTAAAATACATTTTTATTAAAAGCAATGTAAACAACTACTGCGTCAAATGTGATCTGACAAGTCACACAGACGTATCACTGAGTTCCACAGTTCCTCTCAGTGTTATAGCATTTTTTTGTCAATAAATTTACAGGGTTGATTTTCGTAGTATGCATTGAAAGCCGCTGCTGAAATCACTGTACGATACCTGCCCGGCGCCAAATGATAGACATAGTTAGCATCTAGCTGGTGAAAATATCGGTAACGGTAGAGACCAAAATATGTTAAATGAAGTGGGAATAACTTGTACATTTTTCCCTGTAGTTTGAAACAGGACCCCCAAAATAAATGCTAGTGTTTCTCTTTATCTAATATACGTGAAAATAAGCGACTGTTGTGAGGTAAATAATATATCATCCACTGAAAAAGTGATCACATGGGATGTAAATTACAACTGATGAAATTGGCCGATATGAGCCTTTCACAGACGCATCGGTAACACCGTTTATTTTTAGTCCATGGGAAAACCTTTATTTTACACAATAACAGATGCAGAAAAGAAAAGATGTGCATTTGTTTGCATTTTGGGTAAAGAAAAATATTTTATATTTGGTTATATTCATGTTTTCCTTTTATTTTTTTGTTATTTATAATAATGTTTAATGAATACAATTTCAAGCCTTTTTATTCATAAGGGTTCATAAGGGTTACGACATCTTAGGAATCATTGCCAATTAAAAAAAAAATATATATATATTATATAACGCCCCAAAAATCCATATTGCTTAAGCTCTTGAGTATATATTTCTTGTTCCTTCTGCTAAGTAGCCCAAAAACTATTAAACATTAATACAGGTTCAGGCACCAGACTTAAGTTAATTAATGTAGTTATTTCCCACCACTGGAAAACAACTGTCTTGGGAGTCTTTTAGCTTTTCCCTGTCTTTTTATTAGCAAAGCCTAATGTTCAACACTTAATTTACTTTGCTAACAAGCAAAAACGTGGTACGTGTGGCAGAGCCTGACTATTAGGGCTTATTGAGTTTTCTATTTGATTTTGGAGTTTCATTTCTTAACTATGAGCTATTTGTCACCGCTGTTTAAAGCTGCACCTACAGTCCATAGATTAGATAAGAATCTAATAAGCCACGCACCCCAGAGAGAACACAAGTCGACCTGCTGCAGGCTTCATTCATAAGATTCAGTGTCTCCTGTCACATGTGATCTGGGTGTGAATTCATCATTCGGTGACTACGAGCAGCCGCAGCCACAGGTACCAGAGCTCACATTTACACTTGCATCATCTCGCCCTGTGAGATCGGGGAATAGAAGTGAGTTCAGCTCGGTTGTCGGCTGACTGTATAATTAGTGGCATAATTAAAGGCCTCTGTTATGTTCCCACTCGCAGGGAGGCTGAGCTGAGTTGTGGCTCGGAGGCTTGAAGAAGTGGGGGAATACAAGGGGGATAGTTATCATTTGATTGTCACCGTTAGGGCTACTCTGGGTTCTGCTCCGGCTGAGAATGGATGGTGATTAGGATTGATTTCCTCCGCCCGGGGGGGGGGGACCTCTCGCCGCAATTTGATCGTAAAGTATGTGGAGATTATGAATGTATGCGACTGTGCAGATAGAATGATTCCAAGATTATGATAGCAGAGGGGATACATAAAACAGAAACGGCTTCAGTGGCAGGGTTTCATCCTTCAGTGTCAGTCCACCTGGTGATGGTGCCCAGCCCGTGGGTTATAGCTGCTGCTGCACTGCCCCCTTCTGTCTGTATGTGTGAACTTCCATTACAAGATAAGACACATGAAAAACAACTCAGCTCAGATGTCTTTATATTGATGTACATGTTTGATGAAAGCATTCTGGCCCATCGTGCTTGAAAAATCAATGAATAACCCAAAACACAGTATATAGACTCCCACACAATCCTTTAATTTCTTTATTTAAAATGATTGAAACTACATTTGTCATAAAAAAAAATCTAAATTCTATGAATGTTAACATGTTTTTCATTTCAACATCTTAATTCTCCTGTTTCACTTATAACTTAATTTTCTGGATATTGATACTTGAAGTTTCAGTTTCTATATTAAAATAGTTTAAGCTGTTTGTCGGAACACGATGGCTCCAAACTAGTAATAAGTTCTATTACTCGCACGGACAGGAAACCACATTTCTGAGCAGCGCGGTGGCTCTAAAACAAACCGTTAATTTGTGTGAATGTTCTTTAGCTGTAATGAGGTTTTATTTTTCACAGTGCTTCAACGTCACCTCCTCTGCTTTGTCCTCAGTTTGCTGCCTGGGTGGATGCGGTGGTTTTCGTCTTTAGCCTGGAGGATGAGATCAGCTTCCAGACGGTCTACAATTACTTTCTGCGCCTCTCCAGCTACAGGAACACAGCTGAGGTCCCCATGGTCCTCGTTGGAACACAAGGTGTCTGCCCTACATCTGATATACACTTCTGTTTTGTCAAGATATTGCTTCCTCTGAAATTGAGCAATACTTTCTTTGCACAGGAAGTAGTCAATGTTCTTACACCGTCTTTACACAATGATTACGGGATCCTATAAGGGGGTGAAACGGTTTGCCAGTTTCACAGTAAACCATCGTAACATTCCCGGTGGTTAATAGTTCCGATCCAGTTTTTATCACCATTAAAATCATGGTTTATTATCGTGGTAATATGGTTGATGCTGTGCAGCATCAACAAAGTCTCCATGACACAATCAGCCTGCTTTGCTGACAACTGAACATTGGAAAACACTGGTTTAATTTGCTGTCATCATCATCATCATTATATTCTGAAAATTACTTACAAATTAGCTGATTTCATCATATCATAATTACGCTTCTTCGAGCTCAAGACTTCTTCATTTAAAGATTATGTTGCACGTTTGATATTTTGTGGTGGCTACATTATTTTCTTTTATTGATAATAGATACATGGATTAAATATCTAACTTTTTGAAATTACTTTAGTTAGTGTATCAGTACCTTTAAAAACATTTTCAGCATATTTTTTATAATACAACGATAAGACTGATAACTTAACTATAATCGGGATATGACACTTTCACAAGATTTAATTTCTATTCCTTTAATTTCCTTCTTGTCATGAAATGCCATTCAAGACTAACAATGAATTGATCCTACTGACATGTGTTCTAGCCTGATTGTCAGTATCTTATTTCAGTAAATCTCTGTAGTACAAACACTGTTAAAAATACATCAATGCGACGTCACGTCAAATGTGTCTGAAAATAATCCCAAACAATAATTGGGCTCCAAGGGAGCCACAGGTGCAGAAAGTCGATCTAACACTTTGCTGACACTAACAAAAATATAGAATCTCTGCAGCCATATCCATCATATTACAGGTTTGAGTAATATTTCTCTTCTTATCCTGTTCTCTCAGATGCAATCAGTGCCGCCAACCCCAGAGTGATCGATGACTCGCGGGCCAGGAAGTTGTCAAATGACCTGAAGCGCTGCACGTACTACGAGACCTGCTCCACCTACGGCCTGAATGTGGAGAGAGTCTTCCAGGACGGTGAGAGGGGGCGTCTGATGGGGTCGACATGTGGTAGATGGGAAACGACAGGGTGGAGGCTTTTAGTAGAGCACGTACCTCCGCCCTGACCAACCAGTCTCCTTAAGTTCAATCGAGCTCCACCAAATTTCACACACATAGATCAGTCCCTTAAATATGCCTGATTTAAAAGATATTTAAGATCAATGATTTATTTCTAAGGAAAACCGTAAAATTCTCGCAATGTTGAAGCAATAGACATGATGGATGTTTTTGATGTTCAGTAATATTTACAGACAAAACCAATTTATCAAAGAGGTTATTGACAGATTATCTGTAATGATTCTTATTTTGTTACAGTCCGAGTTTTCAGTTTATTACCTTATTTCCAGGCCAGGTCACTCATTGCAAAGGCAGTTGAACCAAAGGCTGTGTTTATTAACTGATCACTATCATACAACATTTAAATCAATCTTATTTCAGAAAGATTGAAAGATTGTAGGTAGATTTCTTGACAAAGCCACAACTAGGATACAGGATTTGTTCACCTCCTCAAGAAATGTGGTCAAGTCTAGATAGGTGAGTTAAAAACTATCAGCCAATCAATCACTTATCCCCTCCGACAAAATATTACATCAATATAATGTTAAATCAACATTTTTGTTCTAATCTTCTGCGTCAGTCTGTTAAACGTGAGTAGAGCAGGTATTAACATTCACAGCTGGTGATTTGTTTCCCTTCATCTCGGTCTAACTGTGAAGTATTGTGAGTTTTGTGAGTCACATACATGCATTTCTTTGACTCACATGAAGGTTTATTCACATACATTAATTCCCTGTATGCTGCCCGCTCAGCAGCTGTGATTGGCAGCGTTCTTTTATGAACAGTTGAGGAAACATTAAAAGGCTCACTTCAATTAATTCTGCCGCTGCTTTTTTCAATTAAATTCAATACAATCGTCAAACACTACAACAAGTAATTATGGAAGCTAAACCCATGATGGAGGTTTGCATACAAATGGGCCGCTCCAAGCGAGAGACTGGTTAATATGCAGTTGCGTATAAATGGTGAAATACACTTTTAATGTCTCTTAAAAGAATCTGAAAACTTTCTTCGTTTTTTTCCCCCCGAATCCATAATTGAAGTCATGAAAGTGTCATTTTGAAACTTGGCTGCTTTAACTGTGGCACATTATCCCCTGAAGGCTGTGGCTCCTGTGAGAGCCCGTCATCCCGCCACAAAAAATCTGAATATGCAACACAATGTTCACTTTGCATGTCATTGACTGTCGATGCAGAGGCATGTTGTCTTCCCCGCCCTCACTGTCTTAATTGCTTCCTGAAGCCCATTTTGAAATGATTAGAAGAGATGGAGTGTCGGCTGTCTGCTGGTAGAAGTCGCTCGGCATTGTGCGTTAGTTTTTTCCGTATTTTTTTCCGCCGCGCCGCAGCAGGCAGCCGGGCATCATGGTCCCAGCTGTCGGCACAACTTCAAATCATCTCTCTTTCCCCTCAGTGCTAATTCACGTCACGCGCCCGCGAGCATCGCCTCCCTCCCTCGCCACTCCACCCAGTCCCTCACTGGAGTGTGCCATGAATTAAATGACGGATTGTACCATCTGCAAATCAGCAAATCAGGTTGTTCGGATGGTGACAATAGTCTCATTTGGTTAACATCACGCCGCAGAGCTGAGTGAAAGACAAAAAAAAAATGGTGTGATTACTCTTCTTGGAAATAGAGGTACCTTTTTTTCCTCCCCCCGGAGATGTGAATAAGCCATTTAGCAGTGAGCTGCTCGCTACCTGACTGGAAAACAAATGGCCCGAGGTGGTTTCGGATAATGTGCTCATATGCTTCTGCGTCTGACTGGAATTAGCTTTGCTTACTTTGCTGTGCTTTATTGGATTAATATGGTTCATGATAGCGTTCTGTTTGGGGAAAATGGAAAATAGTTTTCTTTTGGATTTCAGCCCAGTGTGGACATGACTGACATTTCCAAACACTGTGTAAAATCTACACACACACACACACAGTAGTTTACCCACAGGTACAGCTGCTGTTTACAACATCCTGTGTGTGTGTGTTTAGAAAACTAAGCAGGGTATAAATCCATAATATCTTAAGGTCACAAGGAGGAAAATGTCATCACTGAAATTCAGCATGTAAGCTAAAAACCAGGCAGATGTCTCCATAGACAAAATGTACTGAATATCAATATGTTTCTCTTATCAAATAAGATTAGGCAGATTGGTCCTTTGATGATGGCACCAGTAAGAGATTAAATGCTTTTAATAGAAGAGCACGATCGATATGGATGTTTGGGAGTAAAACATTTCCGATACCAATATATCAGCTAATTCCTATAAGACGTCATTACCAAATGTTTATGACAAAGAAATTTAATTGATTCTTTATTAGAAATAACTCTAAATAAAAAGAAAACACACATACAACCAAATACTGTATAGAGTCCTTAGTTCCATCCATTATGTATATCACTAATCCTTTTTAGGGTTATGGGCCAACAACCATTCATGCTCACATTCATGCATATGGTCAATTTAGAGTCTCCAATTAGCCTGACCCCCGTCTGTCTCTGGTCTGTGGGAGGAAGCTGAAGTACCTGCACCCACGCAAGCTCGGGGAGAACACGCAAACTCAGTGGAGGCATGTGAGGCGACAGTGCTAATCACTGTGCTGATTCATATGTAGAAGTTGGATAAAAAAATAAGAAAATGAACATAAAAGTAAATCGTTACTGCATTATTTATTCTGTAAGATAAAAGTTTTCATATTGGCACATATTTGCAAACTAACTGTGAAAGACCCAGAGTGGGTGTTTTACATTGGGGGCTCTGAGCTCTTAAAAAATGCAGCATTTCAAACAGAATGTGTCCTATTTTATATTTTAAACAGTCTCTGCTGAACATCCACTTTTTGCTCCCCCCCCTCACCATGTATTTCATGTTTTTCCCATGAAAACAAAACAAGTCAGAGGTCAACCTAGAAAACAGCGTTTTGGAAACAAGTGTCACACACACATACGAGAAGACACACTGTCTGCACAAACTGAAGCCAGAGCAGCTTTGGTGATACTTGGCACAGACTCTCTGAATCTACTGGAGGGATGAGCACGAGTCTTCTAATTATTCCCTCATTTGGTATTTTGATGATGCTGCTGGAGAGTGTGTTGTTGTTTGGAAATCACCCACAGGTACACTCATAAAACCTTTCAGTGACCCCTTTAAATATGCAAGCATCTGCTCTCATTTTGTTATTCAGATTTGTCCTCGTCAGGTTTTTCACCCTCCTGAGTGTGTATGTGTGCATAATCAAAACCAGTGGCCGTGTAGGTTTATACACTCCTATAGTCTGACTTTTAAATAACAGAGGCTGCCTGAAGTCAGTCAGTATGTGTTCCTTGCTATAATCTATTGTTTCATTGGTTTGTCATGATAAAAAAAGTATTATTATTTGATCAAATGAGAAATTGAAAGCATCATGTGTCTTTGCCTCTCTCTCCTCCAGTTGCCCAGAAGGTTGTGGCCATGAGGAAAAAGCAGCAGCTGTCTATTGGTCCATGCAAATCTCTCCCTAACTCTCCCAGCCACTCATCAGTCCCTGCTGCATCCATCCCCTCTGTTCATATTAACCAGGTGAGATGAAAATGTTCATAGACAGCACTGTGCTTTAATGTTGTTTTAATCCAAATAAGCACACACTCGGTTAATGTAGATGTTTTTATCCCAAGTGTGTCCATTAAAGGTTCAGTGTGTAGAATTTAGTGACATCTAGTGGTGAAGTTTCATGTTGCAGCTGAATACCCCTCACCTCACCCTCCACTTCCAAACATGAAAGAGAACCTGTGGTAACCTTCAGTTGTCATGAAAACTCAAAAGGTGTTTAGTTTGTCCAGTCTGGGCTACTGTAAAAAAAACATGATGGCCTCTGTAGAGGGGACCCGCTCCCGATGTAAATATAAAGTATTTAAAATATAAAATGACCTATTCTAGGGTAAAGAAAACAAAAATTCATACAATTTAGGTGAAACACACTCCTGAAAACATCACTAGGATTATTTTATATTCAATTTCTGCCGATAGATCCTTTCAACTAAATCTTACACACTGGACCTTTAAAGATTTTGTCCACATTAAATATGTCCCTAACTAACCTGCTTGTTTGTTTTTATTCACTCTCCATTTCTGATTTTCAATCTCTCTCCCTCCCTCCCTCTTTCTCTCCCTCTGCTCTCTGTCGGTTCCTCTTAATCTCCCTCTCTCCCCAGGCGGCCAATGGTGGGGGTGCGTTCAGCGACTACTCCTCCTCTGTTCCCTCCACCCCCAGCATAAGTCAGCGGGAGATGCGCATTGAGACCATAGCTGCCTCCAACACGCCCACGCCCATCCGCAAGCAGTCGAAGCGCCGCTCCAACATTTTCACAGTAAGTATGCGACAGCTGATGCAAAGCAACACCCACTCTCACTACTAGGAGGCATGTTGCCAGGCACACTTTGTCCACCAGAGGGAGACAGGTAGCTCGAAATGCACCCAAGCCACCACTCCTGCCTCCGTCGGAGGAAATGGAAACGTCTCGTCCACACAGCACAATGGGCAAAGGAGAAAGAAAAAAAGACTACATAGAAATTATATTTGCTCCCCAAAATGTTCCAAATAAAAAATATCAAAGAAAGCACTGTGGAAAAAAAACATCAACTCTTCTCATGTCCTTTTTCTTTTCTAATTGGATGTAGTAAGTGCACATGGATTAAGTTTCTCATCTCAGCCATAGCAAACTGGGCCCTCTGCGCCATCTAAACCCCCCAACCCCCTCTTATTTATACTAGACCCTTACTTTGCTGTTACTTCCCTTATGGGGAGCAACAGACTGCAAACTTCGTCTCTGCTGACCAAGCTAAAGTCAACCATTCACAGCCAGCCTATATGGCCCGTTTACATGCTGCTAATAATGCATGCCAGCACCTTCTGACATAGAATCGCCCACTCACCATCTCGCTGAGTCTAGATAACTCCCCCGATCCTCACCCCACTCACGTCTATTCTGGCCCGACTGCGAGATTCACTACCACACCAGTGCCCCGCCCCCTCCCATGTCTGCCTGCTCTACACCCCATGTCCAGTCGTATTCTCCCTCTGCTCTAACCAAAAGCACATGTGCGCACTAACCACTCTAATTTCCTTAGCTGTCCCAAGCTTGTCTTTTACTCGTAGCCTCTGCCCTCTTCTTCTTCTACCCAGTGTGCATCCCTCTCTCCTCCTCCGTCCTCCTCTCTCCTACACCAGCCTCCTTCTCTGCTGCTAAAACTTTTCCTTGAATCTCACGCAGCCGGACCTCCGCCTCTTCAAGCTCAGGGAGGTCTGTAGAAATCCTACTGCAATATGGCCTTGTTAATCCTCAAACCTATGAATTAATCGCGTGAAGAGCTTGTTTGAAAAAACCTCCGAATGCGTTTTTCAAACCCCAAGTGACTAGACGACCGACTCTTGTTTCACAAAAGTTAATTTGTCCCCATTTTTATCTTATCTTTTTAGTTTTTCTTCAGAACTTTTTTTGCTCTATGAAACGGAGATCAGGCTACATGAGATTCCTTCTTTCCTAATAGACCCCCTTCCATCCTCTAAAACACACCTGTCTCCTTCACCTGTCTCCTCCTCACCTATATCCTGTTGCAATCTGACCCTGTCTCCCATCTTCCTGCCTCCTTCTCTCCGCCATCTCTTTCAAACTAACTCCCTCTCTCACCTCCCAATCCATTCCCCTCCCTCCTCTATGTCTCCCACTGCCTTCACCCCCGTCACCCCAGCTGCTGTGGGAGCCGCATGCTCTGTGGCCTCTGAGCAGTACAGGCTGTGTGCTAGTTCCCCTTGTTGTCTCCCTTCCCCCTGCTAGGTAGTGACTAACCATGTCCACCAGCGAAATGAGCCTCTCCCCATCCGCATCATGGAGATGCCGAAGCACGCCACCTACCCGGTGTGGGTGCCAGAGTGGCAGGCCGAGCGGGAGTTTCAGCTCATGACCTTCTGAGGAGCGGCGAGCCGAGGGTGGGAGGAGGAGGAGGAGGAGGAGGAGGGAGGGTGAGGGAGGAGAGGAGGAGGAGGAAGCTGAGGAAGGAGGCGGGGGAGGAAAAGTGAACAGGGCGATGTCGACATTTCTCCAGTGACACTTGAAGAGTGCGGTGGGCTGAGGAGAGAGGAAGACTCACAATGCCGACCCTTTTTTTTTTTGCCGTTTTACCAAACAACAGAAAGAGAAAAGATTTCAGCAAAACAAGATTGTCGAGGATTTCCCTGTCATAGTTTTGTCCATTCTGAAAAAAAATCCAACCTCTGTGTTACAAAATAAAAGTCCCGCGAGTCACCGATAAGACCGCTGGCTGCCGTCCATTTTTTCTAGCCACACTCTTGTAAGTACATCACTCTCTGTTGATTTTTGGAGAGGAGATCTGAATGAAAGAAAATATGCCTTAATGTCATCAGTAGATGAGCTTTGTCGGACCAGTAACAGACTCACACAAGTCATTACATCCAAGAAACTTTGTTGAAGGAGAAAATTGCTACAAGTCGTCCAAATGTATACAGATATAAAGTAAAATTTCACGGCGCTGGCATTGGGACTCTTGAAGTTATAAAATCCTTTGCAACGTGCAGTTTATTTGGTTAAACACTGTCTGCTTCTGGTTTTCGGCCTGAATTTAATCTGACGACAAAAGCTTCAGATGTAGTTTAACAGAAAAGCCCGTTGAAAATGTCCGAATCATTTTTGAAGGTAAAATAGTTTGGCTGTTTTTTATTTTTATTTTATTTAAGTATTAAAACTCGAAGCTTTACTAAAGAAGATCTTCTCACTCTTGTCTTTTCACCGGCCTCACAAATCAATCTCACCCCAGCCAGTCATTTCAAGCCAGTTTTATACCATGTCTGTCCTCGGCCACTAGGTGTCAGCACAGTACGCATTATTCTTTCCTAGTGCTTCCATGGTCAAAAACTCTTAAATCTGTTTTGTAAACTTGTCTGTGGTCTCCTGACGTCTTCAGGCTGTCCGTCCCTTTTTGTGTTGAAAAGCACACTGTCGAGGAATTTAGAGAAAATTCTCCAACGTTTTTTATACTTAAGTCCATCCCACTCATTCATTAATATTCAATTATTAATGTCCGCCATTCCGTGTTTTCCCCATTCCATATTTTCGAGTTCCTTTACTTGTTAGTGGATCTCAAAAATGAAAGCAAAAAACAAACAAAAAAATAACCATTTGACACTGTTTTTCAATATTTGCAGATTTGTGCTACTGTTTCCAACCTTTCTTCAACAAAAAGGGCTTTCCAACTCCTTCCGAATTAGAAGAGCATGATGGTTTAAAAACAAAAGAGTCCCCCTGCTTTGCCAATCCTGATAGAGAGGAGGTTATTGATTGAGGACTTAGAGCTCGTCGCTGCTTTACCCTCGCTGCTGTCTCGCACTTAGGGTAATGCATAGAGCTCGCACTATATGGAATCCATAGGCTTAAGTCGGGTCCATGCGGGAGTGTTTGAGCGCACTCAACGTAGACTGTCGAAGTATCACCACGCGAGACAGACTGTAGGGACTCTTCTGGAAACGCCCCGTCCACCCCTTGCCCCCCGTCCACCCTTTGCCCCCCGTCCACCCTTTGCCCCACCCAACCCCCCCGACTGTCATTCAGACATCCCATAAGAAAAAAATAACCCACACTGTACACTCAAGTCACTCTTGGAACTGTTATCCAGCCAAAAGGACACAACCGTTCCTAACATGACATCACACTGCCTTTTGCCATAAATGAGGACTCAAGGACTAGAGGTGCCAAGTTTTTATTTTTATTTTTTATTCTTCCTTCTAGATTTTCCGACATTACTTTGGTCTGTTTTTCTTTGTTGTGTTTTTTGAGTCATTCTTACTTTCCAGAGAGTATTGTGAAGTATTGAATGGAAAAAGAAAAAATGTGGTATAAATGTGTTTATCATAGAGGTATTTTAGATTAGAGTAACTTGGGGTTATTTTATGAAGGCCTTCATAAAAACATAGTGTGTCAGGGTGTGTCAGAGATATTATATTGAAAAGTTGCCAACAAATGAAACCTGGGTTGCACCGACTTGTATGAATGTAGTTAACCGTTAACCTTTGTTTTCCTATTTTATTTATTTATTTATTTATTTATTTATTTTGCACATTCTCTTCTTTTCCTTTCCTCTGTTTATTTGGGTTTGATTTAGGTTTGGTACAGAGATTATGAACTCTTGCATAATCGCTTTTTTCTATCATGAACGGATTGACAAAACTATAGACTGCTGTATATCTTGTATTGTATTTTATTTACAATGGTACTCTATAAAAAGTACATACATATAAGGAATATATGAAATAATGCCTTTATTGTCCATCCTATATTTTGTGGGAACTGCAATGTTTGGGTCAATCTGTTGAATATTTTGAAGTGAATTTGTGACTTGCTTTGTATGGTGTCTGTATAGAAGCTAAACAAGTCATCATTAAAAAAAATAAAATGTTGGAAAAAAAATGTCAACACCAGAGTTGGTTTACTTGAACTCAGACTCTACCTCTTCTCCATTGGTGACTGGACATTTCTCATGATCTGAGTGAGACCATCCACCCTCATGTCTGTCCCTGCCTGTACCTCATCTCCTTATTTGTGTCGGGGTGGGAAGGTTAACCTGGTTTATATCCATGCGCTTTGAATTTATTGACTGTCTAACCACTTTGTTTTTCCTGCAAAGAAACTTAACCTGTTTGTTTTTTTGCATTTTTGTGAAGTTCCAATGGTTTTTGTATTTGCAAATGAACTTAATGTCCCAGCAGGTTTTGCAGGTCAGAGGAAGCTACGTGCAGTCAAGTCGTCTGCTTCAAAATAACCATTTTTCCCTTCTCTCCCTTTAACCTGTTGTGACTTGTAACTAATGCACTGTGCTACAAAAGCTCTTAATCAGTGCATCTGTACTGAGCTTGCTCTGGGTGTAGCAGCAGTTGGTCTGCAGGGGTCCACTTAGGGCCCCGCTCTGGGTCTCAAACAGAGCTGGACGGATCCCCTTCCTACAAAGGGTTTCAGGGCTGAGTCATGACTCAATGTGTGGTCGTCCTTGGTCTCCTCTGTGTTGAGATGTGTCTAGTGTGGTCTTGGTTTGGTCTCTTTTTTAAGTTCCTCTGTTTTGAACTTGCACGTCGATGTTACTGCTGTTTGTTCCGCTGGTCTGCTTGTCTGTTCATTTCGAGCTTCTTTTTGAGACTTTTTATTTTGCAAAACGTCGAGTTTCTCCACAAATACTGCAAACGCTCCAAAAGAAAACACAACCAACCTCTCCCCACCTCACTCCTCTGACCCCCAGTCGCTCTCTCTCCTCACACACATGCACACCCCAACACTCCCCTCACTCCCCCCCCAAACTCCCACTCTGCCTCGTCGTGGGTGTGTCGCTTCAGTTGCTGACTTGACTTTCTTGTTTTCTTGCAGTCACGGAAAGCCAGTGAACAGGCAAAGAGCGTTGACAGTAAAACAGACAGCATAGGCAGTGGAAGGGCCATACCGATCAAACAGGTGAGCACATCTTTGTTTTCTCACAGTTCCCCCTCTTTTCCCTCGGTAAGTAAAATCCCTCATTGTATCACTCTATGTTGTTATTTGTCTTCCCCTGATATTCGCTGCTGTAAAGATTGAATCTGTGTAAAGGCCAAAGAATTAATCAGTGTCACTGGAACGCTGGATTTAGGTATGTGTCGCTGTGACCACTAGATGGCGCTATAACACAACATAACAAAGTACTTGGATGCCAGTACAAGCAGAGAGAAGGAGGCCGGAGCTGTTAACCAACATTATATCGTTATTAGCAAAGACATTTACCTGTTTGTGTAAATTACTCAGCTCAATATAATAATATTTAGGTTTAATCTTTTAAAGGCAAATGCATTCATTCAATTGCAGGTAAATTTATTTGTGTAATCGAATAAACACTGATAATTAAAAAACAATTAACATGTTTCTCAAATTATTATCACTGATAAAAGAAGCTTATTTTAATTAAGTTTATACACACTGATATATTGACTAAACTTACACCAACATATAAACCACATTAGAATCAGTTATTGTCTAGTTTTATTTCTTTTATTTAAACTCATCAGTTTGATGATTCCAGTTCTCTGATAAATTTCTTTAATAATCTTCAATTTTAAATCCTGGATGTGCTGTTTAATATAAAAGCATTTGGAGTAAGCTGGAATATTATTATTATTGCTCATAATTGTGTGTGGGTAGTGTTCCCTCATAAAGGTTCATTCATGCTCATCCATACAATCAACGTAGATAACCATTCATTTGATGAAAATTTCATCAGATATCTCAGGAGACGTTATTTTCTTCGGTCTGACAATTTTCTTCTAGGTGATTTCATATTCTGTTATTTAGTATTATATAATCAGTCAAAGAATTTTTTTTCTTTCATTGTGATTTCCTTTATTCTCTTCATTATTATTGTTTTATTTCTCTTTTTATATATTCTTGCACAGTAGCAGTAAGGATCGTTCCTAAATGTCCCGGCTGTAACCAAAGGGAGTAATTGACACATTGATTAGTAATCACTCGTGATTACATGAGGGCTTTCCAACACGGGTCAGCATCCTCACATTATCCTCTTTACCTGCAAATGACACAAGATGACACGTCGAGCCAGACCTTCTCGTTGCGTTGGGTAGAAAATTGCCGAGGCTTTGGTCCAACTGGAATAATGTCAGGGTGACACTTCCAAGCCCCCTCGCTCAATCAGAGAGTAACGCTGAGGGGAAACCACAGTTTAACAGATAGTGTATCTATCAGTCGATCCGTCTGAGAGACGCTCATGTAACAGATAAAACATTTCATGATATGGATTTTTTATCGTGTTGCAGCTCTTTTATATACAGATTAACCCTTATTAAGATGACACAAGTTTAATTTTCCATTTTATTAATGCACAATATGAAATATAGGGTTTCCATGGGATCTTAAAAATTCTAAAATTCAATCAAAATTCTCAGGCCTTAGTATTTAAAACTTAATTTTATTAAAAACCGAAGTGGAACTGATAACTGATACAAACACCCTGATCAGAGTTTATCTCAGTGCAATCGTATCGGCGGTGGGAAAGACAATTCACACCCGTACTATGTGAGATAATGTGGCGTTTCCAGGGTAATTCTCTACTACGCTACTTCACTTCATCTTCAATTATGTAAGTAATTGCGTGACTCTGATATTCCTTCTCATCACATCGGACGTACTTGACATTGGTCTTAAATTTCATTCATTATGGTCTTTAAAAGTCTTTTATTTAACTTGGTGAAACCTGCAGAAACCCTCGATACAGAACTTTTGAAAAGTGGCCTGTCACAAAACAACATGACATTTCTATTTGATCTCAGTGTGCGCTCTTGGTTTTTTTAAATGTAGATTAGTGTAATTCCCTGCAGAACCCGGCTAATCTGCAGGTTGATTTACAGATTTAAAAAGAAATCCCCCTCTGAGCCGTCTTTACTGTAAACGCTGCCGCTCTTATCTCGCACAGTATATAGAGTCCAGGGCCAATTTCCCTCAGTATCAGGGAAACTTTTGACCAGATAACCAATCGCCACCTTTATCTACGGAGATTTTTTTGGGGGCTGGTGGGGGGGGGGTCTGGTTACAGGTTGGGAGGAGGGATGGACTGGAGGGGGGGCAGTGGTGTGACTGTAGCTGATCTCCAGCCCAGTCAAATGCACAATCAAGGGGATCAAAGTGTCAATGTGGGCTTAATTACCACACACACACACCCCCCCTTTACCCCCGCCTCACCCCATCAGGCCAAATTACACACAGAATGACCCCCCCCCTCCCATCCTTCACTCTCTCCCTCTGCTCCCTCCTCCCCACCGCCCATCTATAAAAATAGTGAGTGAGGATAACAATGCACTCACTGCTGAGGAGCTGCTGGCGGCTCCAGTAGTGAGTGCATTCCCGCCCCATCACCGGACCCTCCCACACACACACACACACACACACACACACACACACACACACACACACACACACACACACACACACACACACACACACTCCCCACTCCTCTGTTACAAAGGGCCGGCCTATCACTCAGCCACAGTGGCAGGATGCAGCTTTCTCCCAGTCGTCTGACAAAAGGAAGGAAGAGACACTATCTCCTCCGTGTAGATATGACAATTGTGTGGAGAAGGAGAGCGCGTCTGTCCATCGGCCTGTTTCCTTATGTCGCACAGACTGGACACACTCATCTCCTTTTGTGTGTGTGTGTGAGTGTAGTCGTGTGCTTTCCCTCAACAGTGACACACACACACACACAATGTCAAATGATCTCGTAAAAATCCACAGTACCCGATCCAACGTGACGAACAACAGAACAATTATGATTAATGATTTCAAATCATTTGTCGAGTTCCAGTTAAAATGTGTTACTGTTCATAATAAAGCAGGAGAATTAGTGTGCACGTGTACAAATATTTGTCTCAGTGTCTTCATCGATCCACTTCACAACTCGGCTGATAATAAATATCTGAAACTCCGCACTGATTGCATGTATAGATTTATGTATGCTTCAGTAAGAGCCCGAGATGAGCAACGTATATGCTTGTAAAACATGCATTATAAAGTTGCCAGAGGCTCCGCAACCGGATCATTTACTCTGTATGATTAGAGCCATTTAAAAAGTGTTTACTGTTCCATTATTGACTGAATTGAGAGGAGTCTGGGCAGTCAGCAACTTATTGATTGAAGGACACAATGTTTCTTCCTGGAAAATCCCCAAGAACTATCAATAGTTAACCAAGGCTTTCTCGTATATTAATAACTAGAATGTCACTTATAGAGCTCATACCTTCGCCAAGGCCCAACAGTCCACTTAAATGCAATTAAGCTGCACCAAAATGCACACACTTATAAATATCAGTCCCCTAAACATGTCTGATTTTCTTCATCAAGATCCATGAATTATTCTCTGGGAAATCAGTGAAAATGTAAAAACGAAAATGAAATATGTTGCAATGTTAAAGTGAAGGAAAATTCCTGATCCAGAGCCGCACTGACATTTAATGAGTCCTTCCCTGACCCATCCATTTTATTGGATTGCAATTTCCAACAAGTTGTATGAATAATTGTTCGATACTTAAAAATAAAAATATAAGACAAAATGTATTGAGCAACATACAGTTGGATGTTGTGTGGGTTTTTTTGTTAGTCAGTTTTGATTTGTAGGAAATACTTTCTCAAAGTAACATTTCAAAATATAATTTTCTACAACATAACTTTTATAAAAAATTTAAAGTAAAGTTTTGGGACATATTTAAAGTTTGCTGGCAGGTATGTTAATAATAAGAAATAAGGAAGAAGCCCAAACTCTGAAGTCCCACCCACCCAAAAACAAGAATCAGGGTTGGGATTAGGATGATTGTCGGCAAACAGCCTGGTGCCCAGGTCACAGAGGGTCAACTCTTCCTGATGTGTTAATAAGGATTAAAGCCTACAGGATGGGCCTGGCTAGCAAAACACAACCCTCTCTCCCCACCACCCCAGCACACACACACACACACACACACACACACACACACACACACACACACACACACACACACACACACACACACACACACACACACACAGACCCTGGCTGTAAAAGCACAAACATTGCCTCGGCTTAATCCCCTAATTAAGCGTGCCCCTCCTCACTGTTTAACCCCGGAGAGCCTCCTGGCCCCTTTACAGTCCGCAGCATTTGGCCACCTCCAGCCGAGGAACTGCATTGTTTACCGCTGGATTTACTCTGCAGATAAGAACAACCATCTGAGGGCCTGAAGGGCCTCAGAAGATAAAGTAGAATAGAATAAGACCCGAGTGGAGGGGCTTTGAAGAGGGGGAGATCACACTCCCTAATTCCAGGATTGAGAGGTCTTCCAGAGTTCAGCATGTTATGTGTATGAATGCAGGGAGGAGGTCTGGCAAATTGGATTGTCTCTCTTTTGTGAATGGCCCCTGAGCCCGAGGAACTGAGCCAGTTCTGTGGGATCAAATGGTCACAGCAGAAAAACTAACATATCATTAAAGCTGTCACCCAAACAAATGACACAAGAAGGAAGAATGAAGAATAAAGGGGATTTAATTACATTGTTTTATTAGTTTATTTTTTGCTTCATAATTGTCACTTGTTTGCTCCATGTCTTTCCAAAACCAAACTGCTCCATGTCACCACCGTAACGAATGTGTAGTAGTAATGATAATAATATTGTTATTTTTTGGTATTTAACGTCTATAATGGCTCATATCCTCCACCCTGCTGCTCCGAGGAGAGCTGCTCCTCACCGTGATGTCTTCTCTCTTACAGGGAATCCTTCTGAAGCGAAGTGGCAAATCCCTCAACAAGGAGTGGAAAAAGAAATATGTCACACTGTGTGATAATGGCGTCCTCACTTACCACCCCAGTTTACACGTGAGTCTCAAACCCCCCCGCCCCTCCTACCATGACTTCCCATTTCTTTTTCCAATCGGCTTTATGTGTTTGTCACACCACTGTTTGTACATGAGCGTGCGGGTGGAGGTTTTAATGTGGGGCCTCCTCAACCGCTGAGCACGATCCTGTTGAAGCGATTACATTTGCCACCGCTGCTCTGGTGAACCTGATCTCAACCATGTAGCCTCACGGTGGCTACGGAGAGTCATCGCTGTATATAACGGCTACGTCAGCTAACCTGGTGGCTTCAAGCTCAGTGTTAAGAAACCGGGTGTCCTAGTGGTCATCGCTGGGCCCCCCTGTGGTGCCCATCCCCAGTGCTGGCTAATGGAGACATGGCTGCTGCGTGCCCGCTGCGCCCGGACTCCACGCTGGCTTGTATTTATAATGGCGCTCACTGCATGGCAGCAGAGCCTGACCAGCCTCCCACATCCATCTTTGTCAGAGTCCCGCTGGGCCACTAATACCTCTTAAACACTCGGCTGGCTGGCAGCAGACAGCTCAGGAGCCCGCCGCCACCGCCGCCGCGCTCAGAGACGCCCGGCGTTCTCAAAAATCACTTTGATTCCTCCCCGTCACTCTCCGGTATATTTGATATGTTTAGATCGTTTGCTCGGGTATGAAAGATGTTTGCAGCGTCTAGTGTCTAATGAGAAAACCTCCAACTTTGAACACAAGTCCAACAGTTGAACCCTGTGTGTGTTTGTGTGCGTGCGTGCGTGTGTGTGTGGCCTCGTGGCACTGACAGTGTGTTAGTGGTTTAATTTACAAGCAGTTATTAGTCGAGCAGC
The DNA here is from genome assembly GCF_022539355.2 of Hippoglossus stenolepis. Classification (NCBI taxonomy): domain Eukaryota; kingdom Metazoa; phylum Chordata; class Actinopteri; order Pleuronectiformes; family Pleuronectidae; genus Hippoglossus; species Hippoglossus stenolepis. Next base: position 16,312,783 of record NC_061493.1, read on the forward strand.
GCTGTGCTACAGTGATGTATGTAATTGACTGAACGGGCTATCTCTCGATCATTACAGCTATTACAGGTCACCGGGACAATCTATGAATCTATGAATCTGTTGACTTACGGAGGGAGGTGAAATCAGGCAGACAGTTACATTAGCACGGTAACAGCTCCGGCTCATTTGGAGCAGCGGAGCAGAGAAGGAGTAAGGAAGGGAGAGATGGAGGGAAGGAGAGAGGGAGGACGAGAAGAGGGAGGGAGGCAGACTGAGAGTGGAAGAGGGGAACCTTTAATTTCGCAGTCAGCCAAGCCATCCACACAATCACCTTCTGTTAATTCTATCTGCTACATCAATTAAATTGTTTGTAGAAACTAATTGAATGTGGCTTAATCACACATCTTAATAGCTTTGCACGCTTCGATCTGGCTGTTAATTCCAGCAATAAAATGAAATGAGAGCGCTCACTGGGTAATTAGCGAGGAGGCTTGGGAAAGAAATGAGTGCTTTATGATACGGTAATAAAGCAGAGGAGCCAGTGGGGGGACGGCAAAGGCCGAGCTCGCCGCTATCAGGGTCTTTTTCTGCTGAGCCCAATGATTTTCACCTTGGCTTCCCACATTTGGGCGGCAGTCGCTTTTAAACCACATCAAATGGGCAAATTGAAAGAGAATGAGACTGTTTGCATACATTAAGCCCAGCATCTCGCTGTTTGGAGCGTCGGCGTGGGCACAGGTGACGTGTAATGGCTTTACGATAATCTCCCCACTATCACACACCCTTAGCGGAGGGTCGAAGATGGGTTGTGACTAATGGGGATGGAAATTGAATCGTCTTTTAATTTGTTTTTCCCTCCATAATTCCTGGATTCTTGTTGGTACGCTGTGTATAATCACTCCCCTGAGTTGAAGGAAACATTTCAAATTATTTGGACTCTACTTGTGTCGAGTGCGGACCACTTACTGTTGTCGTGCTCTGCTTGTGTCTTTACTTGATCCAGGACTACATGCAGAACGTGCATGGGAAAGAGATTGACCTGCTGAGGACCACGGTCAAGGTTCCCGGGAAGCGACCGCCCAGGGCGGTGGCCACCGTCGCCCCGACGGCGAGTCCCAAAACCAACGGGCTGACCAAGGATCGCAGCGCCTTGCAGCTGGGCATCGGAAGCACAGGTACATGTCCCTGCCTCATCACAAGGCTGAAGGCCTCTGGTTCTGTTGCACTTTTTTAATTACCAAGACATTATTTTATGTTTTTACAAGAGCCGAAACATTTAATTGATCAATGGATGATTTAACTAAGAACTTAAGATACATATTTAAAGATATATTTTTTCCAAGTGTTAGGATTTCCTGCTTTTCTGTTTTATATCACAGTAAATCTTTGTTTTTTAAACGTTTGATCACCAGAACAAGGAATTTAAAATCATGTGCTTCAGGAAGTGGGGACAGTCATTTTTCATGATTTTCATAATAAAACAATTAATCGCTCAATTAAGAAAGTAATCAGCAGATCAAATAATCATTAAAACAGTGGTTTGTGTCTTGGAATTGGTACAACATTTCAGCTTTAAGTCAATTTTTGAAGTTGTCGTGCTGAAGTTTATATCAAAAGCACACGTGGAAGGTACAGAGAGGTCTCATAGGAAAACCAGTCACAGGTACAATATGTAATGGTTACTCAATGAGCCTTTTATTACTGTGCTAGTCTTCTATGTAGTCAGTTTGCGATTATTCATAAAAATGGCTCCCAACAGGTTAATTATCTTCTGTCTGTATGTTTCATTCATGCAAATCAGCTGTTTCATACCACACACAATGATGACTTAATGAGCATCTATGAGAAATCTATTAATTCTCTAAATTACCAAAGAGGGGATTAACATTGTGTTTAAACAACGCGTCCATGTAAAGGAAAATATCACAGAAAAGAATCACAGAGGTTGGTTTTCTTGCACTCTTTGACACTGACCTAGTTATTTGTCATCATCTGTGGTGGGGGGGTCACGGCATCAGAAACACTTTGGTCCTGACCATCGTGCCAGAGTTTCTCCACCGAACAAGTTTAAAAATAACCCTGTGCCACCGGAGGCTGCAGAGAGTGTGGCGGGCGTAAAAAAGGGTGGAAGTCGGTGATTGGATTTGAGGCTTAGAATTAAGAGTAATTAATACTAATTAGCAAAGTGATCCCCAGAGGGAGGCGGGGCCCTTCATCAGCTGTGAAATGGGCACCGTGCTTCCATCGCTCAGGCTGCGTCTAACCGGTTGAGAGCGGGTGCAGCGCCAGAGACGGGTCAGCCGGGACCGCTGGCGCCGTCCAGGCCTGGTTACTGTTAAACCTGGCCAAAGAGCTGCCACCGCTGCACGGGTTAATCACTCACCAGCAGAAAGATGTAGGAGTTTACACAGCGGAGGACACTGGACGGAGGTTGTTTCATCGCACAGACTGTTAACCTTGAGTGTTGGGTTGAGGGGGGGGCATCAGGGCGGACAAAAGCAGCATGAAAAACAGGCCAGATAAGGTTCTTCGGGGAAACCGTGCCAACTGGTTTGTTTTCTCCTTTAGTTATTTTTTTCTTCTTCTCAACAATGTTATTTTCTCCTCATGTTCATTTCCTGGACGAGACTCCTCGATGACAAATTCAAGATTCTCCGTTTCCATCCATTTGCGCATCAGGGAACAATGTGAGGGAGATTTGCCTTAATCTCCACTTAGGAAAAGAAAGGTTACAAATCACATCAGGTCTCTCTCCGGGTGGAGGACCCTTTTCTGATTATGCGATCGGGATTTTGATTTCATTAGACATGCAATTGATGAAGGGAACAAAGGGGTAATTTTTTATTCACGGCATCCAAATCACAAGCCTTGTCTTTGCCTTTGGTAATTCATTCATTCCTTAGATCTAAAGACCTTTATAATCACTGGGAGAAGAGGGATAGCGACGGAGAGAAGGATGGGCGGAGTGGAGTGGGGGGGGGGGTGCGATGGGAAGATGAAGAGGAGAGGTTGAGAAGACGGAGAGTAAATGAGAGAACGCATGCGCCCAGGAGTTTGCCAAGCGGCCAGGTTTAATTCCTTCGCCGGGCGCGGAGCGGAACCGTTTTAAATATGATCCTCCCTGTTAACACGCATCCTGCCGTGTCACCGGCGACAGATACATTGTATCAGAGTATTAATGGGCCCAGTCACTTTTAATCAATCCTGTGGGGGAGAGGGAGGCGTGTGGAAGAAGAGGTGGAGGTTTTAGGAAAGTGTTTAGCCCCGTCCGTTCTCACTCTGCGCCACAGTTTGTCTCCTGTACTCGTCTGTAGCATCGTAGAGTCCAACGCGTACTGACCATGCAGCAGCCTCATGGAACATCTGCCTCCAGCACTGGTGCAGTGTGTGTCTGTGTGTGGTATAAATGAAGGGTTCCCATTATTTTCTTTTGTTAAACACACTCTGGATGTAGTAGTTTTAGTAGTAGACTTCATATCAAATATCCTTACCACCTATCTTGTGTTCATTTGCACTGGAACTTTTATTTTTTATTATTAACATACCTGCCAACTTTTATATTAATATCAAATCAAAAGTGGATCTTGTTTTATAAGAGATTAGATCAGAAACATGTGAATTGTGGAATTGTAAATGTTTTAGTCTGGTCTGTTTTTTTAAACTACATTTTCAAAGCTCCGTTCTCCGGCTTCTATTGGGTCTTGTTTGCACGTCGCTTAGGACAAAGGCCTTTGCCAATTAAGTAAATGTAACATGAGCAAGAACATTAATTTGTATTTCCACTACCACCACTTATAGTAGAAGGAGCTGGAAGCTTCTAGTTTTCTGATTGCTTGCCTACTAGTTTTTTTATGCCCTCCATATGCCACAGGCACAGAGCGGCTGACTCCGAGCCCACTTCTACTCAAGGTTTCTACTGTTGGAAAGAAGTTTTTGCTCATGGGGGATTGTTTGGTGTCTTTAAATACGAGTATAGAGTATAGACTGGACCTGCTCTCAATGAAAAGTGCCCTGTGATAACTTATTATAACGAATAGGATCTACTTAATTTAATCACATGACTGAAATGTTGCATCTGACTGAAGCTGGTGCTTTCAGCTCTTGGTACCTGGCTGTTAATTGGCTGTTGTGACAACAAATATCCTTAAGATAAGCCTCAAGCTATTTTTTATTGCTTAATTTAATAAAAAATATGTGTAATAAATATACATATAAAGTGATTTTATAAATGCAGAATTACTCATTGTTCATTGTTCAATTTTGGATACATTTTTTTCATATTGCTTCATCTTTATGGAAATCACATCCAAAGTTTGTCACAGGGACACAGTGACCTCTGACAATTTAATCTACATTTCTTACTCAGCTCAAACAAATATCAATAAAAATCTGCAGTAAATATTTACATAAGTTAGGAATCAGACTAATGTGGATGATGTAGAGTTACTTTGAGGCACATATTGTGTGAAATGAAAGCATATAAAACCTAGGTATGGATATGAATGTCTGACTGGCAGCCGTGTCAGGGCTGGAGGGCTGCAACTGGGCGGTGGTCGGGGCGATGGCGGTGGATTACACACAGATGATGTGCTGCCCGGCCCACATTAGCATGAATGCTTCATTATCCCACTACTTGTACATAATGGCAACAACTCCACGGAGGGGTCAGGCCTCGTCACGGCTCATCAGCTCACTGACGGCCCGGCCTAAAGAGAAATGAGAAGCAAGGCAGCGCTGCTCCCCGCTAATCCATCGCCTCTACTTAACACCCCAGCCCTGGATAGCCTGCAGCTCACACACACACTATATAGCTTCTGTTATCTCTATATACACATGATGATACAGTCAGGGAGAAGTTCTCATTATCTGGGTTTACACTTTGTACGTTTTCGTTATTTCTGACGAGAAACGTGCAGAAGTTCATGTAGTAACATCTTTAATAATTTGTATCTTCCTTATCTTTATTGATTACGATTTTTATGATCGTATGTACACGCAGTAGTGCGAAGAAGTACACACATTCATTATTTAAGTAAAAATAGTAATACCACAATGTGAAAGTAATCAATTAAAATTGATTAACACCTTAACACCTCCAATGTAATTAAGTAGTATTATCAGCAAGATGTGATAAAGCACTCATTATAGCCTGCTTCCTCATTGTCTTATTATTAAATGTTAAATGATTTTATCATTAATACCTATACATAAATGTTCAAAACGCATTTTGAGTTGTAGCTGGATGCAGATTTCTTTACTTTAAGCTGTTGAGTTTAATCAATACAAATCCATGATGTTTTTTAACTAATCTAGCGGTCAATTAAATTAAGTGCTATTAAATATTAGCCATTGAAATACTCAAGTAAAGTTGAGGACAGTACTTGGTTACTTCTTCTTCTTAGTTACCACTGTCTAGATTTCATACAGTTTCAAAGCTGGATGGTTGAGTTTAATCATAAAATTAGATATGATGTGGATATAATGATACATTGATGAACAGAAGCATTGATGGAATTGGGCCTTGTATAGGTTTGATGTTGTGCCCTATACTTTTAGCAGAGGATCATAATAAAATCACAAACAATCATTTACCATAATGTTAATTAAAGAGATGTATTACTTCTGTCCAACTAAAAGGTTTTCCTGCATTATAGTGTTTTTTTTAATTGTTTTTGAACATTTACTAGATTGAAATGAAATGACACTTTGGTTTATTTCTACTTGACCCCATCCAGCCATTAGATCTGATCCTACATTGCAGTACATCAGTCACTACCACAGTCCACTGTGTAGCTCCAGTGTTAAAGCTGGAGAACACATGGAGTCAGGCCTGGCTGGAGCTGGGAGTACACTGCTCTTTTAATGCCACGAGCTGATTATTTCTCCACTGTAATTACATTATCCTCCCCTTTATGCAGGAGTGGTCTCTGGGGACTAATGGGTACAGCCATGTATAATTCATTAATCATTAGCATCCAATTTGACAATTAGACCTGATTGTTGAATTTTGAATATCAATCGAAGTTGCCTTGTAGTTATAAGAGTTTTTTTTTTTTCCTTTATCTTTTTTTATGGCATCATAGAGTCAAACTTTGGGAATAAAAATTGTCTGATATGCAGCGTTTTTGTTATAACTGTTATAACAATGATGATGATCAAACATGTAGTTGTGTAATATCAGGTCTCTGCTGACAACAAAGCAACACGCAGCTCTGCTTGTTTATTAAATCATATTTTTAAATGCCCTTAATTCAGTAATGATACGGGCAATCAGAGGCCTTTTTATAGACGTCCTGAACTTATTTACTGGATCGCTCATCCATCTCCTTTTTTCAAAAACAAAGTTCTACATTTTCTTTCCAGTACCCCTACTCTTCGTTCCTGTTCCCCTCCTCCTCCTCCGCTCTGATTTCAGCATGCTAATTTAGTCGGCGCTCCTCAGCATGATTCCCTCGCTCTCTCCCCCGTTCTCGCTGCGATTCTGCTCCCTCCCCTCTGGGACCCGAAGATTAATATTCCCGGGCCCAACAAGATAATTACTGATACTAATTAGACATGATTATGTGAATTTGATACACTTATTACTCTAGATAATGAGTAGGACATATTATCCTAACAAGCACCCGTGCCGCTTAGTTTACTTTACACACGACCCGCACACTATATTTTCTGTTATTGTCACCTCAATCAGAAACTGATATTCTCTTGTAATTGTTGAATAAAAGGACCTGATGTGTGATACCTATAAGATAAAGAAAAACATCTGAGAAATTACTTTTTTTTTTTTCGAAATGTCACTATCTATTTATCTTATTAAATTTGATTAGTTTTTCCTTGTAGCTGTGTAACCTGAAGATTTAAGGTGATAGATATTGTGGAAATTTATATTCTATCGGGTAATTTATTTGTAAACAACCCATCTTTTTTTTTAGGTGATTCAAAATATTTGAAATTCAATTTTACAAAAACAAATTCTGGGGGGAAACACCCTAATTATCAAGTTTGGAATCAATTATTTTATTTCGGTTTATTGCATATTAAAGCTTAAGCTGTTATTCGGATTCCCCTCACGTGCCTGTGAAATGTATCTATGGAGTTTTTCCGAGTAGTTAGGACGAGTTGTAGCGGCTGCTCGTGAACAGGAGGGAAGGACCTCACATGGCGCAGCCTAGCCCATGAATTAGTAAAGAGAGCCAGGCGTCCGTGGCTCGCCTGATTGGAAGTTGGGGAGAGAACGCCTGCTGACGCCAGTGGAGATCGATGTGGCAGTCAGAGGGATGAGGCGAGATAATTAGCGTTCAGAGTGTATCTTGTTAATTAAGGGCTAATTAGAGGCAGAGGCGGAGGGAGAGCGCTACTGTGTGTGTCTGTGTGAGGAGGGGGTTGTTTGACAGAGAGATTTGCACAAATAAGGTGGCAGTGGCATTAAAGTGCTGTAGAAACTACTAAAAAACTCAATTACATCATTGTCACTTCTTTACAGACTTTTTTCCTTCAAAGGAAACAATCAGTCAGGAAATCAAACATAACGTGAGAAACCAGGACTCATGTTTTTGGTTGTTGTCTCGTGTTTTCCAGGTGCTCCTCACTCCAACAGCAGCTCGTCCCTGCAGACCGGCGGCTCGGTGTTTGGCGGCAGTAAGGACGGCATGCACCAGCGCTCCTTCTCCGTGTCCAGCGCCGACCAGTGGAATGAAGCCATCAACACCAGTACAAGCAGCGGAGCCCGTAAGACCCTCTACTCTCTCATCCCAAAGTCTAAAAGTCAGATATCACCACCTCAAAGACGAGGAGCTCAGTGCATTAAAAAACAAATCAGAACGAATCTGAACTAGAACTGTGGCGTGACGGCGACGCCATTTCCTGAATTTCTCCGACGTGCGTAACAAGCCTCATTTTCATAACGAGGTGATCATGTCTGTGATCGCTGTGACCTTTTTGGTGGCAGCTCTTTGATGGAGGCGCCGTGCTCGGAGCGGAGGAGCGGTGACGGTTAACTCTCCGCCATCGATGCATCTCCACTCACTGCCTCGGTGTCACATCGCGCCCTGTCACTGTACTTGAGTGAAATAAGATAATACATTCACCATGCATGTCTGCCCCCTCCCTGCCTCCCTCCGCAACTCCCCACCCTGTCTTTACCTTCCATCTTACTCTCTGCTCCCTCCTCCTCCTCCCTCTGTTTTCCTCTTTTCTTCCGAAGAGGAAAATGAATGCTTTTCGGGGGTACCATTCATCACCAGTTATTTCCCTCTCTTTGTGGTTGGCAGTAAAAAAGCACTTAAATGCACATCAACAGAATAACAGTCATTTCCATGCATGTTTGCACTCTGGTAGTTCTCATTAGCGCGGCGGCGGCTCCCTCCCTCCCCATGGGCTCCCAGGGGCCCCGGCAGTTTAAAGAGCGCACTTTATGAGCGCCGCTGGAGTCCAACTGCATGGCCCTCGTGGTTCCGCAGACAAGCCTGTCTCTCATTTGGAGCTGCCAAACGATCAATTCTGCCTGGACGCAGGCACTTCCATCACCCCCTACCCCTGCCTCCCATCAGCAGCATGCCCAAAGCAGAATTACTTAGATTCGTGGGGTCCTCAAATAAATGAGAGCAAGTGCGTGTGTTGGGTTGTGTGTGTGTGTGTGTGTGTGTGTGTGTGTGTGTGTGTGTGTGTGTGTGTGTGTGTGTGTGTGTGTGTGTGTGTGTGTGTGTGTGTGTGTGTGTGTGTGTGTGTGTGTGTGTGTGTGTGTGTGTGTGTGTGTGTGTTTTTTTAGCTGTTTGTCTGTGAGTTTTTGCCACAGAGAGTGTTTGCATCTGTATTATAATGTGTGTGTGTATGTGGGTGAAATATTGTGTGTGTGTGTGGGGAAGCTGGTCTGCAACGGACAAATAGAATTTCCTAACCGTCGCGGTCTGGACAAATAAGATGACTCTAGAATTTCTCATTTTCTTGTTTGGGAAGCTGCAAAGCTCTCAATATTAACATAGCTCATTAACCAACATCCAGACTTCAACTAAATCAAATCCACAATCTGCTCCATTATTCTATTTCCTTCAATTATTTCCATGCTATACTCTTAAGGTAACCACAAATGAGCTCCAATGAGGCAAATGAGCTGAAAATAATAGTAGAAACGTGGTTTTTCTTGTCACATGATGGATCTGTCGTTCGTCCTTGGGAAGGAGTTTCTCTGTAATCGGTGTGTAGTCAGTGCACGCGGTTTAAGGCCTGTAATGTGCACGGGAAGCGCCAAAACTTTTTCTCAGAACGACTCGTTTTTATGTCTCCAGACGACTGAAGGATCAGAATCAGAGGACGTGTCTGCAGTGCGAAGCCGATCAGAAAACACAAACCTGATTGAAATGCGACCCTCTTATCTCTCATCCTAATGTGCCTTCAATAATCAATAGAGGGTGTTCCGCGGGGACGGGGGCTCATGTCTTGTCAACTGAATTGACTCGAACCAAGCCCAATCACTCCATTATCCTTGGTGAAGGTTGCAGGTTAAAACAAAATGTGATTCTGAGATGCAAAAACAGCAGATTGATGATTCGCCGGAGAATGAATGCGTCTTAGCCAGGTAACCATTTCCATATTATTTAAAGAATGTGCTCATTTGTAAACCTATTGGCAGAAGCAAGAGGTACTAACGTCGCTTGAATATTGAGCGCAGATTTTTGATTAAATCCCGGCCCAATTTTTCCATTGCTTGCATTCATACAGCACCATTCTTAATGCACCGCGAGCTTGTTTAGATGCTGCTCTCCTCGGTACACCTCAATCTTTGAACCTGAATTAAAAGCGCGACGCTCAAACAGCTGCCGGAGCGATGTGATTGGATTGTCGATGACAGGAACTTAAGTCAAAGTGTGAGTAATGTCACGTTCACAACGTCAAAGGATTCCTGCAAATCAGTGCCCTTCATAGGTGCTCATTCAATAATGAATTCAATATCATCCTATGGTGAGATGATGGAGATGTTGCAGTTCACGACCTGAAAAATATAACAAATGAACTTATGTAGAAATTGCCGATTTGTTTTTAAGCTTAAAAAAGAACTTACTTGTTTCACATTTTTACATTTTACAAAAAAGTGACTCAGTCGGGACTAGAACTGAAATCTTTAATTGATTAATTGATCAAGTTCAAAATTATTCTGAATCAGTTTTTAATCTCAACAAGTCATTTCAGTTGATTTCCAGCAAACATTCGCTGCTCCAGATTCATGAGAAAAATAATGGATCAAATAATGATCTAACACTTTACCACATGAGGTTAAATCCAGACTATAATGATAAATCTGCGCTCATTAGGACGGTTTTAATGGCCAAAGAAAAGTCTGCATCACCTGCGACTCGCCGGCTGCACCGCGTTCATTCCTGTAGCTTTTTTCTCCTCTTAGTTTGCATATCAGGACACAGGTAGTTAATGCACAGATAGCCTTTTCCTGTGGCACTGTGTTTTATGTCTCGGCCTCCTGATGCGAGGGTGATAGCATGCGGGGCGTTTGATTTCTACGCCGGGCCGTAATGAAGTTTGACATTTAGTTTGGAGAGAGCAGCGGAGCGCGATCAGGCCTTGATTAGCGCGCTCTAATTGAGGATAATAAGGGGAGGCGGTGATTGTTTCTAATTTTTGCCATTAATTGCAGCTGTTGGTTTTGATTGAGGACAGGCAGGGCTGCCATGTCAAGGGGCCTGGTGGAATCATAGTGCTCCTCACCCAAAGCCTCTTGAATAACAATGAAATGACTCCCCCCCTTCTCTTCACCCCCCCTGCCTCGCTCTCCCTCACCCATTCCCCCCCACCCATTCTCATTCATTCGCAGTTTGGCATTGGTGAAGGCAGGAAGCTGTTAGCGGCCCCCTCTTTGTCTTACCCACAGCCTTCATCCTGAAACGTGTTTAAACTGTCATCTCCGTGGTGGGAGTATAATGCAGTGTAATCACAGGTTAGGCTCCTACCTATTCGGCTGCCCAGGTGATCTCAGCTGAGTAGGAGAGAGACTCCTGATCCCAGTGTGCTTCATTACCCAGCTTGGTGGCTGATGGCCCTCATACACGCTAATAGCCGGCTAATAACGCCACTGTGAATCGTCTACGCGCCGAAACAATCCAGTTCCAACTTCATAATTCTCAATTTAAGAAATAATCTGGCAATCATGCATAGCTCAGAGCGGAGAACCACTTAAAGGCCGGAGACTTCACATCATATAAAACCATCAGAATGCTTTTGCTTTGTCGCTCGCTGGTGTTTCCAGCTCCATACCTTCATGTTACAGACATCTTAAAGGCTGATTCGTGCAAACAAAGGGAGAAATATCACCCAGTATATGTTTCAGGTGCCGGTTGAGCATGGCCGGGGTCATTTTCCACAACATTAGGGGCAGAAATTGATAATTAGAGGTGTTTATGACACGGCCCGGGCCCCCGAGGGGCCGCCCTCCCCTTTAACCTCAAGCGACATTAAACAAATGCTGCCTGTCACGTCTGAGGCAGGTCGGCGCTCGCGTCTTCCACCCGCCATACGGAGCTGTGCTGGCGGGACAGACGCTGGGATGGAGAGGGAGGAGGACGCAGAGGGTTGGGGGTGGGGGGGGGGTTGCACATTGAGGACCCCTGTGCCCCCAGCTGTCTGAGCCAGCTAATGACTCGTCTCAGGGGGGCTGTTGTAAGAGAGCAGGGAAATTGAAACAGACGCCTCGGCTAAGAGCTGCTACATGTGTGGCTGTGTGCTGCCATTCAAATCACCAGAGAGCTTAATGTATGTAACAGCACACCCACCAATGTTATGTTTATTAATGTGACGGCATATAATCAATATTACTATTTTTCAAGTAACACATGACTATTAATGCTGAAATATTAATGCTAGGGTCTCTTGGCATCTGACAAATTACAGATGAATTTTGCGATATTTTTTTTTTTCCCCCACAAATTAAATTCTTGTAAACATCAGTTCCCATCGTGATGGATCTGAAGTTGAGTATGGACGTAGCAATGTGTTGTCTCAGGTGTTGTCTCCCATATTTTGCCCACGCTCAAACAATGCGTCCCGGGGCCTCCAGAGCTCCACTCTTCCCTCACGTTAGCATCGTCAGTCCCCCGCTGAGCCCATCTCCCTCCTCCAAGACAGCCCCATCTCCCTAAAGGTAATGACCGAATTAGGCCTAATGTTGTACACTGGCTAATGGCACACTGCCGCACATTATAGCATGTGCAACTGGCAACGACAACAGCAATAATCCCTGAGCCCCTTGTCCTCCTGCACTCCACCCCTGGGGCTGGGACGGTGCACGGGGAAATGAATGGAGTTTGCCACACTACAATGAGCTTTTGATGGGAGACAATGGAGGAGGCTGCCAGCCCCACACAGGGTGGTAAGAGGAGAGCAATATGGGGCCCATCTACTGGCCCTCCCTTCCCTCCTTCCCCCAGGCCCCTGGCCCCCACTCCCAGATTCATAATGGCATCCGGAGGGGGAAAGAAGGGAAAGTGATGTCAAATGTCAGGAAATCAGAAAGATGGCAAGCTGACAACCCCCCTCCTATCGTCCCATGCCTCCTATCCCTTTGCCCAACGGTAGCACAGGTTAATATCACATTTATAAAATCACTTACAAGAAACAAAGCCGGCTCTTAGCCCCCCCTGTCACTCCCTGACAGTCATATAGAGAGCTTTGCTGCGGGCTAACTCAGGTAACCATTTGTTCACTGATGGCCTCATACCTGTCCTCCATCTATAGCCCGAGTCACACAGTTACTTTTGGAGCACTCACAGCCATTTCCAACTCCACCGCTCATTTGTGATGTGTGACAAGTCTGCCCCTGTTTTGCATGAGGCTCTAATAATGTCATTCATTATTCATGTTCTGTGTCATTTCACAATGATGCACAGTGATGCACACCTCTCCTCACTTTCCCTTTAAATGGTCAATCTTGAACATTAACACATTTATTCCCGTGTAAAATTTCTTGGTGAATGAGCATAACATCTCCTAACTGGAAACTTAAATGATCTGGACAGAGCTTATTACCCATATAATACTAACCCATTAGTGGGTCAGTATTTAACTTTAAAAACACAAGCAATTTACTTTATGTTATATTAGTTTGATAATAATAATAATAATGATAATAATAATAATAATAATAGTTATGGTCTTTTTTTCCGTTTGTCTCTTTCAGCTAATGGGATGAGTGATCCAACAACTTCCAGCGTCGGCAGCGCGACCAGTCCGAAACTCGAGCCGCCTCCTTCGCCTCATGCCAACCGCAAGAAACACAGACGGAAAAAGAGCACAGGCATCACAAAGCCAGACGGCTTATCTGCAGGCAATGAAGGTACAAACAAAAAATCACGCTGCTGCTTTAATTTTGAAATTACCAAAACTTCTGCGGCAAAGAAGGAATTGTTCACGGGTTACGCGGGTGGTCGAACATTCACATATAAAGATTAATTATTTTATAAATCTCTATGTGGAGCACAAGAGAGTGAACCCCTCGTGAGTTTCAGTTACTTCTGCATATGCAAAATGGATTGTGCTGAACACAATAAGCACTTTATTGTGAAGCCAGTGAGGGATCTTGTCAGTGGAGGTGCACAGACGACACACAGGCTAAACCTGAGCTTTATGAGCAGCTCCTTCATGAGGCTCTGAGCTGGTGGGTTGAAGAAAATGGTGAATTACTCAGTGAATATGAGGAGTGAAGGGAACTGCTGGTGCTGAATGAGACAAAAAGTAGAGAGTTTCTACATTAAACTGCGGAGAAACTTGTTCGGCTTATTTCTATGCATTTGTTCTTTCTTTTTATTGAATCGAGTGAGCCATAAAGCAGCCACTCACCGATTCAGTGATCCACTGATCAGATTTCTCCTCTCATTATAAAAACAAATATTGAATCCTCTATTTTCTGGCTGCCTTTGTCTGTGAGGTACATAGAGGTATGTAGTTGTGTATCTCCACAGTGGCCCCCTGCGCTCTGCACCGTCACAGCCCCCATCTCTTTTTACTGCCGTATGAATGGCTCGATCTCCAGAAGCCGTTGCCCTTCTCAGCAGGGGAGTGGCAGTCGGCTCTCCACCCAATTAATAATGATTCTCCAGCCCAATGATGAATTGAGTGCCCTAATTGGATGGCATTGTGAAAACACTGAGACGCATTTCAGAGGCCATAAAACTGATGTCACCAGAGCGATGATCAATCAACAAGATTGATACGCTGGATAACAACAACAATGGCATTGACGCCCCCTAAATGGAGCTTAGCATTTATAATCATTATACTTTTTTATCATGGTCTCTGACAGCTGCTCTTTAAAGTCTGAATGGGTCTGTTGACCACATTGTTGTTCAGAGCGAACATCATCAGCAGCTCGGAGATAAGTGCTGTGAGATAAGTGGTGCTGTGCGAGGCCGGTCCGGCCACGCTCCAGCGCTACTGCCCCAAGTTAGTTTGTGATCGAGTTACGCCATTGGTCAGCCACCCGATGTTTGGGAGTTCTCTCATTTACTGTCTCTCTTTCAAAATGAACTGGCACAAACACATTTAATTATCTGACACCTTTTAGGGACTTTTTCCAAAATTGCTCCCGGCAACAAATCTTGTAACTTTTGAATAAAACTTGATCTACTCTCCACAGAAGAGAGTCCACCAGTTTAGCCGTGATGCAGGAGACACCCCAAAAGCTGCAGCTTTTAGACATGCACTGCTACCCCTGAACTTTTCTAGACTTTACCCAGAGGAGCTGTTAATGTGAACGCAAATGTCCGAATCAGTGGAACCGGACATAAAACTGACTTTGCACTGCCAGCTACCTCGTACAAAGTCTGTGTAATGTCCGACTGAGCCGATCAGGGCTGATAGAAGTCGGGATGCAAATACGAAACAATGGTGTCACTAAGATGGTCTGTTTTAGTTCCACAATGGTTTTCAACTTCATCCTACAATGAAAACCAGGCTTCCGACCCCAAAATCGTGTCCTTCACCTACAGATTCTGTTAGGAAGTTGTAGTATGTGGTCACATCAGCATCAGTAGTAGTTGTCATAGTTGGACTCATTATTTACATTGTGATCATATGTGATGAGTTGCTTTGTAAATACAGAAGCAGTCTGCAGCTCCCGGCAACTTCGCAAACCTGGACTCTTTTGAGGACGTCCATTCCTTCACTTTTATTTGACATTGCTTAGCTCTTAATGGGTGTCTCCTGGCAGAATTACACAGTCACATTAAAGCACATCGACTGAGTGATGGCTGGTATCACCAAACATTATCAGATCTCGTTGATAAATGTCCTACATCCACCATAACCCAAGTCAGAGGAAGTGTGAGAGCAATCAGACTGGAGGAGGCAGATTGCAAATGTTTCTCACATTATCAAACACGCTCACTGTTTTCTATCTTTTTCATTGTTCTCTGTGAGGTTTTCTATTAGCATCAACTTGTCTGTTCTGCTGAATGCTTTGGAATACAGACATATCACTTAAATATTGGATTCGCCCACGTCTGGGATGTGAGTTGTGTCTCCCAGTGAAAGAACAGGCGCGAGAGAGAGAAAGAGAGAGAGAGGGGAGGTGGGATCCTTGAATAAATTGCTATCAGTTTGTCTCATTTACGGGGCAATCAGAAGCGTGCAATGCAGGCTGAAATTGAATTTTAGTAGTTGTGAAGCATCATCAATCAAAACAGTGTGAGCGTCTTAAGGTGAGAAATCATTTTGGCCAACATGGAACGTGTAGGATGTTCATGGGAAGAAACTGTAGCTGCGCCATTATTTCCAAATGTGGCACCACAGTACTTAGCGAGCCTCCTCTGCTTGGCTGCTGAAGTGGCAGAAAAATCACACATACAACCTCATCTTCCTTGTTATGATTATAAAAGGCTAAAGAGCAAACAATATTTGCACATAAACTTTCAAACAGGTCTTAAAATCCCCTTTAGGGCCTGATCTTACACTTGGCCCACAGAGTGACACATTGTCCAGCAGCCATGTTGATAAAATACCCATTGCATCCATCTGAGTGCTCATGTGCGTTTATCAATTTATCAACAAAAACAGTATTTCAGTGTTATTTTAAGGGCACATCATCAAAATAGTAACTATAGAACAGCACATGAGAGCACAAACCTCTACCAGCGTTTCCTTTTAATTATGTAGAAAGTGGCGGCTGCCAAATTCTAATTTGTCACACCGCAGTTTCTTAATGAAGCAATAAAATGTTCTCATAATAACTTTAGAGATCTCTAACTTGGGGTTTTGCTCCGTGGCTGAATTCTATAGCTGTGTGCGGTGCTGTTTGCCATGTACTCAATCGCACTATCCTCCATAAAGTTGTAACCGTCAGAGGTGGAGCAGCCGAGTGCAGCAGGCCGAGGCAGGAAGTGACGTATTAACTCTGCTGCAGAGATCACGTGATTTTCTTAACAACACAGATCGTGTTCACACATCAACTTCTCCTGGATTTGTACGAACATTATACTAGGAGGCCAGGCGGAGAAAATCTGCACTCACTCGGACATTTGCGTTCAGACATGCACCTCCTCCGGAGAAAACACGGTGGAACTGCGGAGTTCAGTGCACGTCTGAAAGCAGCTATAGGTGCAACTGCTGTTGTGCAGGAACCCGTAGGTGGCTTGCAATTTATTTAGAACTTGTCTTTACTCTTTAGTCCGTGCACCTGTCCCTCGGAATCTGTTGTGCATGAGAGCAATGATCGTGCCCGTGCATCCCATGGATTGAATGAATTCTGTGTGAAACTTAATTCCTTGATCCGCCCATTTACTCCGATCCTTTCTTTCCTGACCTTCACCACATCCCTCCACCAAGTTTTGTGGAAATCTGTTCAGTAGTTTTTTTGCATATTCTTGCTAACTAACTAACTAACAGACAAACAAAACACAGGTAATAAACATGTGGCTACACTTACTGCCTGTTCACCTGCTCCACCTCAGGGAGCTTCGGTGGAATCCTTTCATCTCGAGCACAAGCGAATCGGTTTCATCTGCAGACGAGCATTCTTTCTTACTACCTGCAAATCTGCCCTTAGAATTGTAACCTGCTATGGTGCAAGTGCAACTAAACCAACATGAGTGGATTGGGACACACCCTAAATGCACTTTCTCCATGTGCTTCAGACCGCTGCTTAGGTTGTTTAAACACAGCCTATGTTGTATTGGCTATAAAAAGGAACTTGCGCTACATCAGTGTGGAGCCATATTTATTTCAAATCAATGTTAAAAGCTGGATTTGAATCGTTCTGAATCCTGTGTGACGTCTGCACTTCCACCAAGGATATGCACAACGGACACAGTCCCTAATATCCTATGCACTGTCAGAGCTGTGTGCTGTAATGAACTTCTCATGTGCTTAAAGAATGATGCAGGATGCATGGCGAGACAACTGACAGCCCCGTAATGTGTTTCCCAGCAGCCACCCGGCGACGAGCTCTCTCGGTGTGTCGCTCGCCATAAACCCACTGGAAAATCGATGGCCGATAAAGAGTTGTGTTCAGGGGGAGCCCCCTCTGATTAATGCAGACTGTCAGGGAGCATCATTAATGTATTTCTCTTTTAAAGAAAGTGTATCAAATACTCATTGTTTTTGGGGGGTTCCAGAGAGGGAGGAGCAGGATCGGAGGGAAGTTGTGTCGAGAGCCTCCTTCCCTGATGCTTAGATATTTATGGATGAGGATATTTACATGTGCGAAGGTCACAGAAATCAGGGAGAAAGCAGGAGCCAAGTGTTTGTCTCAATGCTTCTAATGTAAAGCAGGTGTTAAGGTCTTGATTTACATCTGCATCGCCAGATATGATTTGATGCAATTTGAGATGGAGACGTCACATTTAGCCAAATCTCATCATTTTTGAAAACTTAAATAAAAACTAGAAGATAACAGAAAAAAGGAAGAAAGACATGCAGCTGTTATGAACTCACTCACATAACTGAGGCTGTTTAACTTTAATTTTTTGCAAATTCTTAATTATTTGAAAAAGGACGATAAGAAAATAACTTTCATGTTTAGAGTAAGTGAATCCGTAAATTTAAAAGGGTGATGATAGGGTTAATGATAATCTTCTAGACACACTTAGCAGTCAACGATATTACAACCTCTCCTCAAGAATTAAGTTTAATTAAATAGTTTGAATCAGTGATTGAATGTGACCAGAAAATTACAAAAATGCACATAATATATGTTTACATGTTTTCACAATTGTAAATATAGCAGTGAAATCCCTGTTTAAAATTAAATGTATTGTCATTCTGCTCAAATACACAAAACAAACAACATCCCTGCACTGCCAAGGTGCTTAAATGAATATGCAGTGTGAATAATATTGCATTACTGTGAGAATAATAGAAGGTTGAAGAGTAGTTAGTTAACCAGCATGTTTCAGCTCGACCTCTTCATCAGAGTAACAGAATAAACGAGCTGCTGACAGACCCATTCATTAACTGTATGAAGAAGAGGAGGAGCATCATACAATCAAGCTGTCTGGGCTGTATGTGGGGACGTAAATGTCCCAAGTCAGTTGCTCCAGATATGTTCTGCAGTTTTTCCTGTCAGGCCTCCGGTGAAATGTCCACAAAAACATGTGTGGCAAAGCTGAAAAAAAGAAAAAGAATACAAATACCTCAGGATGAAAAGGAGGGGCCATAGCACGCGTAGAAGATGATGAAGATGTCAACTGGGAAAGACCAGGAGATTCAAGAGCTTTTAACCATCAGGGCTGACATTGGCTGATATGCTATAAACAAAAACACGTGATTTCTGTAGTGGAATTTATACGTCCTGCCTTCTGCATGACCTGGAAGATCTCCTACTTCTTTCTTCGTAATTGTAAAAGGTAAACTCAAGAAGATGTCTAGACCCAATTTTCTGTTAATCAGTTTCAACTGGAAGCATCGGAAAAGAATGGAAAAGGCCTTCAAGTGTGTTACTACAAAAGTTTTCAAGGTTAAATCAGAAAAAAAACAGCATCAAACTAAAATCCTAATGATTCTGACTCGTTTACTGATAGAGAGCATGTGTCCCCTTCCCACTACGAGACAGATTAACCTGCGCCTACTGTCAATAATCAATAATAATGTGAAGTTTGCACTGAGAGGACAAGTTAATCCAGTCTCCTATTGTCCTGTTCTTTAGTAAACTAAGGGTTAATATCCTCTGGAGTCCAGCTGAGGATTAGGAAATGGAGGTTTAACTGCCTGTGCTAATGGTGGGTGTTTATCTCAATACTTTGTTTTGTCACTCCCCGACTCGCTCTCATTTCCGAAAGCTGTCCCTGGAGCCTCCACTCTTTGTAATGGCTTAGCTTTGTGAGCGCCACAGAACGGAGGGAAAGGAATAACAAGATTCTCATTTGGGCTCCATACACACTGCCCACAGATATATGTATAATTGGTCCCGTTTTCATTCGGCTCTGTTGTTAAATGCACTAGCTATTAGGCTGGTGGTGTTGGTGCTGATTTCATGTGTTTGTTTATTGTTGGAAGGTGTGCATCTTGTTTGTGTGAGCATGTGCGTGGGCCTGTAAAAGTGCTCAGAATCGTGTGTGTGTGTGTGTCAGATAGATAAAGAGTGTACTCTATCTCTCTCTCTCGCTCTCTCTCGCTCTCTCTCTCTCCCTCCCTGCTCTCTTCTTTCTGAGTTTGGTCGTGGTTCCCCCGGGGCCCCTGTCGCAGTAATGGCCTGCTCCTGATTGCTCTGATACAGGTTAGGAATATTGGCTTTAATGATGTGTAAAATGAGCAAGCAGTGCCTGTGACATTTACAGATGGCACCGCCTTGGCCTGTTCTTCCCAACTGCTCGTTAATTCACGGGAACGGCGAGCACTTCTTTAAGTGACTGCCTGATGCATGCATACGACACAACAAAACACGTCCCGCACCACAACAATCGCTCACCTCCCGCACCTCTGCACCGTGTCATCATTTCAGCCAAGTGTTCACACACAAATGGATTAAAAAAATACGAGGGAGTCCTCAAGGCTAAGAGTTGTTTGCTAAGTCCTTTCCGAGGGTTTTTCACGCCGGTCCTCCAGAGGTCTTTGGGAGGCTTAGACAGAATAGATGCTGCGTTGCTGCCTGCTGTATAGACAGCCCAGCTGGGCTGAGCACCAAGCCCTGAGGTGGTAATCTGGTCCACAGGTCCTCGGTGGTGCATCTGCTGCACACGCACAGCAAAAGAGGGATCACCGTCCTCGGGTCACCCTCTTACCTCTCACGTTCCAGTTTGATTTTCAGGTCAAAGATGTACTGTACCTACATGATTTACAGTTCTTTAAAACTGGGAAATTGTTCCTTTAATGACAGCGATTAACTCAGAGTGTAAAAAACTATTTCAAGTAAATCTCATTTAAAAGAAAAAGTATCAAAGTTTCTAATCACTGCTGCTATCAACACTCCTCTGGAGTTTTCGAGCACCTAACTGAGACGTTTGGTATTGCAGCTGCCTTGTAAGGTTTAAAAACCCTTTGCTATAACTTTAATATAACTTGGCTGTTCAGCCATTGTTCCCATTAAAACCATGTTTTCATGCTCCAGCCATAGAGGCCTTCTTTAGGGGAAGTTACATTTATACCGTGTTTAATTCTTTGTACTAATTCATCAAGCAGCATTTTACTGAAATATTAGATATTTTACCTTTTTGGGCCTGGATCATTGTATGTTATACAGCACCTCAGCCAGTACGACTCAAGACTCTGTACACGGGGCGTCCAGTACCTCACCTGGTTAAGATGGCGCCTGCAATGGCTGCAGGTTCGGTTATGACTTGAGCCTTTGCTGCACGTCTTCCCCTGTTTTTTATACAACCTCAGCCAGACTCTTCTTTTGTCTGAAGTCAAATAGGTTAGAAACGCTTCATCTTTAACAATGAATTATTCTCAATAAACTCAACATATATTTTGTATGTACATTTCTAATCTGTAAGCAGTAACTACAGCTGTCAGATAAGACGGTTGTGTACATTTTCTTAATTTCTTTATTAAATACTAATAAGTAAAGTACAAGTACCTCTAAACTTCACTAGGTTAATGTACTGTCACTGCACCCAGTAAACATTGAAATAGATCTACCACCTATTTTGTTTCGCGAGGCAGTCATTTATTATTTCACTTTATTGAATTGCTGTGATGTTGCTGCCAGAAGCCATCAAGCACAACATCTGTAACTGAGCGGTTCCCAAACAGTTTTATGATCCTTGTAAATGGTGGACGACGACTATCTTTATCCGTTCATTCCTCTTTGTAGCTCTATGGCCATTACACTCTAATTTCCTTTTTATTATGCCATGTTAATTAAGGAAAATCATATTTCGCTCATTCTTCACAGTTGGCTCCCCCCGTTGCCTTTAAATTGTGTTCTTCCTTGTCCGCCCACTCGCGGAGTCGTGTTAATTTATTTGTAATTGGCACGAACTTGTTGATTGTGGGCTCGCAGACGGATGTGGTCAGGAGGTTAATGCTTGTGTTAATGTGACAAGGTGATGGTTCCTGCGCCGGCCGTTCTCTAACTGCAACCATTGAGTAATAACAGTGGCGCTAATGGCCCTTTTACAAGCTCATCATGGCAGGTGCCTGTAAGACGACGGTGATACCTGTGACATGTTGTTCCGGCTCAGATTTAACATGTGTGTGTGATCAGCACTTTGACCTACAAGCCTACATGAGCATCAAGGAGCCGAGTAATGACGATACCTGTGTCACACGTACAAACTTCCCCATCTGCACAGGCTCCTCTGTCTCTTTAGTGGCCACCGCGTCCCATGTGCATTACTATGCATGGAGAATTAGATTTGTTTTCCCTCGTATACTCATCAGTTTAAAAAATCAGCCATCCGTCGCTTTTTTAATCTCCATAATGAAAGTGTTTTAATGCCTCCAATTTATTGCCTGGGCAGCCAACAGAATAATTAGCTTTGTTCGGGGTTTTTTAAAAAGATGAAAAACACAAGTACAACAACGTGCGAGTCCAGGAGCCACAGATTCTAATCAAATGCGTTAGTTATGTACCTGCAGGTACGTTGGAGCAGAAGAAATTTATTTATTTTCTATGTAATCTAATTAATCAAGCTTTTTTTTCTTTTTAAATGTAATCTTTATTCCGTGTATTTTTTTGCTTTTATTGTCTTTCACCCTTTAGGTTCCTTTTTAAATTGACCATTTTGATATTTCAATCCGTGCCATGGCTTCAAAACGTCACACCCACTGAAAGACATTTTCACTCCGAGTCTAAATAAAGAGGTTCCCAAGTCTTTTATTGATTCTCTGTGACCTGTAGTCAATTTCACAAGCTAAATCAGATAATTGAAGTCGGTGTCGAGCTAATTGGATTATTGCTTTCCCCCTGAAGAGATCGCCCCTCCACCGCAGCACGGGGATCGCTACATTAGTGGCGTCCGTCAGACATCTGTCATCTGAGTGGCACGGAGCTACATCTAGCAGCATGGGGGGGAATTGATCGTAAATATAAAGTGTAGTTGTCTTTTTAAACTGATGATTTGTCTGAAGATCTTTTTTTATCATCAGATTAACATGAATACAGGTTTAATTTGATAATAAAGGTTTCAGCGCTCATCAAATGTCGGATTAGATTAGGGTCTAAATACATTAGTGCTTTTAGTGATAAATGATGTCATCACTTTGGGTGATTAATACACAACATTAATAACATATCAGCAGAACTATTTCCAGGACAAAGTGGATCAAATCTACACAGAAAAAAAAAAAAACGACATTCCCCTTGTGTCTGCCTGCCTCCAGTCCTCCAAACATGCTCTATGCAAATGAGACGACTATTTGCATAGACATAATTAGGTAATTACAAATCATTTGGCTATGAGCTCAAGCATGTGCAGAGACCAGAGATGTTACACGAGTCACATTGTACAGTACCGAGTTAATGAATTGCTTCCGAGCAGCAGAGGCATTGCGGCATGTGTTGGAACATATGTCGTGTCAGACCCCTTGTTTGGAAACGACAGGTGACATGTTCATAAGTCTCGGTTTAACACGAAGAGCGGATGTAACGGAGCCACTTTCGATTCACCGTCTTCAAAACCTGTTTAAGGTCAAGTTCAATAAAAAAAATTATAATACACAACATGGGTGGTCTTTAGTTGTTTAAACAAGCTAGTTTTGCAGAGTTTGCAGAATAATAAAAACAAAATGACCCGTCTCATTATAACATGGCCTGCAAAAGACGTTGCGTAGGCCCTTACAGAGGAATAACATAAATTCATGGTTATACAAAAATAGCTTTGAGAAAGACGAATTGATTTCTAGCAAATACGTCAAAAACAAACACACAATCTTGAAATATCAGAAGCCAGTGCCAGCAGTTTATTTAGAAGTCACTATTCTAATGTCCGCAAAACATCAACTATTAAATTTTTGTCTTTAAAAACACACTTATTATCCCTGGGAGGGTCATCAAAAGTAATTCTTGGAAATGCGGTGAGGTCAAAAGGCTGGAACTACGATTCTAGGATCCAAAATGGGATTTTTTGGGGTTTGTTTGTTCTTTGACCGATATCACTGTAGCTGATTGTCAGAGATTGTCTCGACATATTAGATGCCATCTGACAAAACTTTATCCGGTGTGACTCCGACATAACTGAGACTGAGTCTGCGGGGGAGTTGAGATAACAAGAAAGAAGAGTGCAGCTCCGGTCTGACCCGAACCTGAAAGGGAATCTTGTTTTTGTGTCTGAATTCATATGCAGCGTCAAAAATCAAGTAGACAGCCCAGCCAACGTGACTGAACCCGACCGAAGCCTGAATATCATTAAAAGAATATTCTCCAAACCCGTTCCCACACTCTACAGTTAAGGTCGTGCACGTGTTGTAACCAGTGGCGAAAAGAAGCAATGACTCAAAATTAGAGAAACTCGTGGGGCATCTATATTTACCGGAGCAGGGAAGATAAAACACAGATTTTGTGACTTCAAGGATTTCCTGAGCCAGCAGAATAACTATGTGCTCGAAATATAATTGTGAAGCAGAGAAAGTTGGATAAAAATTCAATTAAAGTCATGTAAGAATGACATAATGGTGAGAGCTGAGTTCGTTTACAGAGTGTCTGTCCCTATTAATGGTTATTTACAAAAATATAGACGCTCTTCTTCGATGGTGCTGGTCAACGCTGCAGCGTCTTGTCAGCACCGTGGAAAGCTCTCCTGACACTTTAATAATATATTCAATTTGAATTTAAAAGCCAAATCGTCAACAGAACAGACTTCGGCTGCAGCTGTAAAGATTCACCATGACTGTTTGAGTTTGTGCTTGTGAGGTCAGACACAACCTGATTGTAATATTTTCACCAGGATGTACAAGGAGCCTGGAGAAACTGTAGCTGCACCATTATCTCCAAATGTGGTGCAACAGTATTGAGCAAGACTCTTCTGCTTCTGCTCACAGACATATTATACAACCTCAAGTTCTTTCTTATGACGATGGGATTAGGGTTAGGGGGCTAAAGGCTAAATGGCGAACAATAGCTGCACATAAACTTTCAAATAGGTTAAAGGCTTTAAAATCACATTTACGTCTCGATCTTGCCCCCGGTCCCAAAGTGGCCCCAATTCGTGATACTTTGGTCTTTGCTATGATTTTCATAATTTGTTCCAAATTCCTTTTTTCTTTTCTTATTGAGTTTGTACAGAAACAGTATAACAACTTTAGGATGAGTCTCAATAAAGGCTAAAGACATAAAAGAAGGTTGAATCATAAAGACCTCATATACATAAAATGTATTATTGTGCTGCTGGTGATTAGTAATTGCGATGCTCTTTTGAAGTTGCAGTAGATGGAATCAAAACTGTACGTTGGCATTTATGAGTTCATGAGATTCTGAGGCATCATCAAACAAAGCAGCGTTGCCACAGGACCACGGGAGGGGCCGAGAAATCACTCCGAATGTTGCAGAGTTTAACGGGAGCTCATTCCGTCGAGCATCCGTGCATAGACGGGCCTCAATCACTGAGCCGCTGATTTGCAGAGTCAGATTGCTCAGCCGACGTGTGTGTGTGTGTGTGTGTGTGTGGGTGTGGGTGGGTTGGTGTGGGTGTGGGTGGGTTTGCTGCTCCAGCTGATGTGTGCCTCCTCCGTGTGGTGACGGATGATTTTCTACCACACAGACATGCAGCAGAAATAAACCACGTGCTCACGCGACATCCAAAAAACAGAAACAGCACCCACGTGCATTCTCGATTAAGTGCTAACTGTGATTTTTCGTCTGTGTTTTTCAGAGCAAGAGGATTCCTTTGAGTTCATCATCGTGTCGCTGACGGGTCAGACGTGGAACTTTGAAGCGTCCACGTACGAGGAGCGGGAGCTGTGGGTCCAATCGATCGAGAGCCAGATCTTCGCCAGCCTGCAGTCGTGTGAGAGCATAAAAAATAAGGTACAGTCGCACTGGACAGGGGATTCTGGGCCGATCATCTGATTACAGCATCGTCATCATGTTGCAATTCTGCTGCTTCATTCTCACACACACACACACACACCCCTCCTTCTTTTCCGACCTTTATTGTGCCCTCGCCCTCCCCCTTCCCCTGCTCACCCACCACAAGCTGTCACATGCGGGAGGTTGTCAGACAGGTGCGCCGCAGTGTGGATCTCTTATTAGAACTGACAGACATCAGAGATAGAACACGGCTTGTGTCAGCATACTGGAGAGACGCGGCCTCATTTTCATATTCATATTCCCTCTGCCCTCGGTCTCTTCCTTAGACTTTCAAACACGTCTTCCCTCCTTCCCTCCTTCCCTCCCCGTCACCTGTTGTCTGTGGTTTGAGTCTGTTTATAATATTCTTTTTTTGCCTTCTCTTACTCTTGCAATGATTAGCTCCTGCTGACTTATTCTTTCCCCTGGTTCGTTTACAGTCTCGGTTAGGAAGCCAAAGTGATGCGATGGCCATTCAGTCCGTACGTAACGTGAGGGGGAACAGCTTCTGTGTGGACTGTGACGCACCCAGTGAGTATGAGTCTTCATCTAAACACCTGATGTCTTACACACAAAGGATTTTGTGTGGCGGTGTAGCTCTCTCAAAACAGATTCCATATTCCACAACTGCAGCTGAAACTATGAGAAACTGTAACTGTCTGCGTGGATGGTAACGACTTTATGGATGGTAGCGCTGCACACAGCTACATTATGCAGCATCAGAGTTAAACACCAAGTTAGAGATCTCTTATGTTATTATGAGAGGTTTTTGTTTTTAATTGCTTCATTATGAAACTGTGCCAGTATAAATTAGATTATAGCAGACCGCCACAGTCTATATGGTTAATGGGAAACACTGAGAAGATTGTGTGGAACATATGAATGCAGTGTAATCTTAATAAAATAATGTCTTTGTAAATCATCAGTTCAGACAAATTGGCGAAGCTTCTCTCATTCTCCTGTTCTATCGTCATGATGGTTATTCTGTCCTCTCCCATTCAGACCCAGACTGGGCCAGTTTGAACCTCGGCGCCCTGATGTGCATCGAGTGCTCGGGCATCCACAGGAACCTGGGCACCCACCTGTCCCGCGTCCGCTCCCTGGACCTGGACGACTGGCCGGTGGAGCTCAGCATGGTTATGACTGCCATCGGGAATGCGATGGCCAACAGCGTGTGGGAGGGCGCCTTGGAAGGCTACAACAAGCCGGGGAGCGACAGCACCAGGTTAGCACCCGTCTGCAAATAAAAAGGTGGCGCTTAATGAACCATAGCGGAGATTATAGAACGAGAAGCACGAGCTGCCTTCTCCCCGTTAGCTGCCGTTTATTTGCCGGCCACATTTCTGCACAGGCACTTCACGCAACAAAATGCCCCATAAGAAGCACTAGGGGTCCATAAATGTCAGTGTGTTGAGCCAGGGATACAGTATTTATGTTTCAGTCCATACTGTACACAGTGATCACAATGCCTCAGCCAGTACCTTGTTGGCATCTATATCCGCCTCTCTCTTCTTTTTAGGATTTAATATCTCATATCTCCATCCGCACTTACCAGATAAATACCATGTCCTGCTCCAAATCCATCAAGTTTGTCACTTGACGCGTACGCGCTAATCAAGAAAAGATGCTATCTCAACCAAATCCGAAACCTCCCCAAACCCTTTGTTGCTGCTTTGCATCAGTGTATTTAATTGAAAGTTTTCCATGTTTTAACATACGCCCTTTAAGAAATGTACACATTTCCACTCATCCTATGTTTCCCGGCCCTAACTCCCCTCGACGGCCTCTCTTCCCTCTGAGGTCCCCAGATCTGGTAGGAGGATTGTTTATCTCTCGGTGACAGGTGAGACCTTGCGTCCCAGTCTGACTAATGACCTGCTGTGTGGCTGTGCAGGTAATTAAGCACACCATTATGGAGTAACCCCACCCCCAAGAGCCAGGCCCTCGGGCCCCGAGCCGCCCTGTCACATATCCATCACACGGGGCCGGGTCATCACTCTGTCTGTCACTGAGAAAAGTGTCTGTGGGCTCTCGCTAGTGGCATTCCACTGTTTTAACATCGCAGCGTTATAACTTTGTTAAAACAAGTGACAAACCAGCAGAGAAACATGACTGGGTTATTTTTACTACGACCATTAAACCCACCTGCGTTGTCTGCTGCTACACGTGTCAATATCAATCAAGAATTACACACATATGATCAAATACAGCGTGAAGGCTTAACTTGGGACCAGGATGCATGTTGTGCTGTCACCTAATTAGATATTGATGACAGCACATTGATTAATCTGGTCAGAGAAAGTGCTGTTGTATGCTTCCTTTTATTATAAATCGAATCTCAACCAGTGCTGAACATGACTTTTTATTAACCAGTCAATTATTTGAGTAATTTTCTAGCAAAAAAAACAAAACATCCCCAACATGTAGATTCATGTTCTAAGCTCTCTCACCTCGCTGTCTTACCAGTGTTGCATCTTTCACAATTCAAAGAAAAATCGTCGTTGCATGTTGTTGCCGAGATGTAAAAAACAATAAGTGCACAGGCGTTGATGGTTATTTACACGCCAAGTTCAGTGTGCATCATAAGACCTGAATCTGCTGCAAAATGATTTGAACCGGGAGTGGATGACGATTGTGTCCATTCCCATTGCAAACAAAAGCCAGTTGTTAGGTGTGGGTGGGTTTTTTGACCGGAGGAAAATGGGCTCTACTAATGATTTTGAACTTGTATCACTTCCATAAATAAATAACAAGAAGCTCACTTTCCTATGAAGAAGTCTGAGCACTGTATGATAACCAGGTACAAGATCAAATCAAGTTTAATGTTTCTTATGTTTCGATGGATTTTTTGTGATATTCAGCACAAAATCGTGAAAGTGCTGATCGTACACTGTGGTTCTTGGCTTTTGAAAAGACTTCAAACGTGCACATACGGAGTCATTGTGGCTGTATTTTGTTTCCAAATGAACAATTCTTTGTTTTCTCAGTCCACTGAACCTCCCGAATCCATCCTCCACTTTTTTCGGCCAGTTCAGCGCTGAATGATGGCCTACAGTTATTTATTGAATGGTATCTGTGCTAAAGTGCTCCACTGTGGACTTGATGAAAGATTATTGATGTTGATTCCTCTGCGTACCACTGTCAGTCCCGCGTCCCCCCAAGCCGGAAGGTTCTTCATTGTCTTAAAAATCCAATGGTGTCCCGCGGCAGCGTCTCCATTAGTCTCCACTGTCAAACAATAAATCTCATTTGCAGCATAACTAATCCTCAGACAAAAAACTGCTTTTGTAAATATCACATATGGCCACTGGTCATTGAGAGGCTGCTGATTTTGTCGCTGATAGAAGATTGTAGCCTCGTGGGGTAAACGGTAGCATCAAATTATTTAGGCTTTATCATGAATGATGAATTAAGACCCACTTAATGGGATGTAGTTTTTTTTCTTCATCTTTCTCTCTACACAATAAATCCTCCCCCTCCTCTCCCTCTGTGGGTGATTCTCTTAACTTGAGTGCAGCACATGCGAGAGGATTTTAATTGTGTCACATCAGTGACATGAAGCAGCTTTGTGATGGCACCTCGGTAGGCAGTGTATGGCTCCCGACTCCCACTAAACATTAGTGACACCTAATCTAAACGATTCAGTAACTACCTGAATATCAGCTCAGTGTCTGATTGAATGTCTCCTGCAAGACTAGCTTTACCTCTCGCATTTTTGAGGTTTAACTTAAAGGCGTTCATCCACAAGATTGGTTTAGCGTATGATATTCAGAAAGGGAGGAACACAATATATAGATTTGTCGTACGCGGAGCCGCACAGCAACACTGAGATTACTGGTGTACGTCAGACTGATTGCAGGCATTTAAATTGGAAACATGCTCATATCCTTGCATATGTGCATGCGTGTCACCTGAGGAAGAAGAAGAATGCACGGTACCACTTTCTAATGAGTCACCTGTTATGAAGCATTTTAAATGGAAATTAAAAAGTTAGTAAATACTTTTCTTTTAAAGTTTTATCGGCCGTTACTCGGAAAACATGATGGATATTGAGGTTGTGGGAAATCCCTTTCTGGTTAATAAATACTCATGAGGCTTCTCAGTTTCTACTAAGTCGGTAATTCTGCAGTTTTAATTTTCCATATATTATAACCAAAAAGTTGTACCCATTTCTGTCCCATAATTTATCTGTACATTGTTATTGATTTATTAACCATTAATGAAGCCTTTAGTTGCGATTATTACCCATTTATGAAAGATGCTACCAAATGCTTTTAAAAAATCATGTCCAGTTTACGGCTAAATAATCTGCGAGAGTACATTTGCGGACGCTCTGCATTGTGGCTGATCTCTGCAGTCAGCATATCGGGGGGGGGGAGTTGTTCTTTTAATTAGCACCGGGGCAACGTTGTGTTTTGCACGCCACCTCTAATTGCTTCACATGTTGGTGTTAGAAAACACCACAAAGTATTTTAACGGATACTGTGGGGGGGAGGTCCAACGACTAACTTTAGCCTTATCCTCTGCATGAGCTCACACACACACACACACACACACACACACACACACACACACACACACACACACACACACACACACACACACACACACACACACACACACACACAGACAGACACAGACACCAGTTCTCATTTGGGGGAGATGTCCTGGAGCGTGGACGGATGTGGACGGCTATCCCTCACTGACGCGGGCCTCTCACTGTCACCCTCTGTAGGCTCCGCGCCGCCCTCGGCCACAGGCAGGTAATAGCTCTGATGAGAGCCCTCCACTTTGTTTCAGAAATAATTTGCCACTCCTGCCGCCTGCAGGGGCCGCGCGGTAATAAAAATGAATCACATCGCTAACCTCTCCAAACCTGGCCCCCACTGCCCGTTTTAACCCCTTCTGCCCCGGCGGTGGCATTTGGCTCGTCCTCTCCCGAGCTGTTTGTGTGAGGCTCCTGGTTCAGGATCCATTCCACGTCGGCCCGTGCGTTGGTCGTCTTCCAGGCCACTCACAGGTTAGGAGTCGCTGGAACGCCAACTCTCGGAAGAGCTTTCAGAATAGCCGGCCTTGCCAGGAGCCCTGGTGGAGGAAGAGTAATTAATTAAGACAAATTAATGACGGGGTCTTCCCCATGTCCTCCCTCTCTCACTCTCTTCCTCTGTCATTCCCTGTGTCGCTCTCTCTCTCCAAATGAAACCCACAGGTCAGTAATTAGCCCTGTGTGGGAGAAGTGGCACCACAGTCACTAATTGCCCACATGCCATCGGGTTTCAGAGCCAGGTAGACGTAGAGGAAGGACTGATCATTGTGGCACAGTCCACTTAACCGATGCCATTTAGCTTCAATATTGTTAGCATTACGAAATCATGACAAAAGGCTCTAACCCGATGACGTGAAATAAACAGAAGCTGATTCTTTGGGAGCGCCCCCCCCCCCCCTGGGCTTTGTACGCGAGGCGAGGGTTCAGCAAGGGTTAAAAGCATGAACATTTAAAGGTATTAGTTTATCTGGCACAAAAACACGTCCACTCGATCACAAGGGGTCTGACAACCTCATTAATGTCACAATATATTCAGCCCCTCTCTCTGCTGGCCTCTCCGCAGAGCTCAGCACAGCACATTTGTTCTGGTCATCCGCTCAGAACGCGCTCTTGAAGGGAGGGGAAAAACACGGCATCTATTCCACTTGTAAAAATATTTGCCTAAATTCTTTTGCCGCCGTTATTCTCCGAGAGGACCGCACCGTGTCAACACTGTACCCGCTGGACCATAGGGGGGCCTTATTTAGCACTTTTTCTGCTGCGGCGTTTACTGTGTTGCTCCGTCATTTCTGGCCCCTAGCAACCTTTGATGCTTTGGGGCCCAGCTTTCTTTCCCCGTTGTGTTCGCTTTTTCTTTTTTTTTTTCATCTGTCTTCTCCCTCTGAGCCCCCTCTTCGTCTTTCTGCTGCTGTCCCCTCTTCCTCGCTCCCTTGTCTCTTCCCTCCCCTCGGTTTGTGGAAGTGGAGCTGTCGGCTGCATGGGAATCGGGCCCATACAAGTTGCCCACCCCCACTGAGAGGTCTGTTCAGGCTGCTCAGACCCTGAGCCCCCACCACCCCCATCAACCCCCCCCCTCCGAACCCTTCAACGCCACCATTTCTCCCCTTCACTGCGTCTGTTTGATGTGTCCGCAGTGAATTTGGATGCTCGGGAAAGAGTGGGAGGAGCCCGAGAAGCTTTGATTGTTTATGAGGACTGTGCGTTTGAAAGATGTGCTGGTGGTGGGACGGACATCCTCCTCTTCCTATGGACCGATGCACCTTTATTGCAGGCGACCAGATTGGTCATTCTGTGGCTACTCCGCCGCTGGCTCCGCCCCCCCTCCGTCTGAGTTTCCCTTCCTATAAATTCCCAGTTCGCCTTTGTCTTTCAGGCTTGACTAATTATCCTTGTTTGTACCTCTTTATTTGAATTCAGTCATGTGTTCTTGACTCCGTGGGCCGGGTTTAGGAGAATCATTCCGCCATTTGCCACTTAATTAAGTCAGGGTCAGGATCCATTGCTCACCAGAGAGCTGAAGGGACAGAGCTCTAATAGAATTATAAAAGAGGCCTTTCTCTACTGTTAGGGCTGCCTTTATCTAGGTGGGCTCTGCGCAGGCAAATGAAAGGGGACACCAGGAATCCCATTTCCACTTAGGACTCGGTAAGCATTTTGGTGTTTGCCCAGGACTTCTCGCAAATAAAACTCTGTGAAAGCAAAGTTCAACAATGATGCTCAGCTGCGAGATAACTCTGAATAATGGAGGTAGTTTGTGGCGAAGCTTGTTTTTACTTGAAAGAGGCAGAGGCATTTTTATTGGGATCTTTAAGCTCCTCTGTGTCCCCTCAGCAACAGAGAAATTTGGAACAAGTATGCGCTCAAAGCCGGGGTGGTGTCTCGTAACCTCTGCCCATGTGTAACCTTTATGTGTGTGTATAAGAGGAACCATCAGTTCAATTTCCTTAATATCCCCCATGCTGTGAAAATTCACTCTCCTCTCCCTCCCCGCCTCCCCGCCCTCCCGCTCGGACCAGGCGTTTTTTGACATGCTAAATCTTCCGATTTTATTTTTCTTCCTCCTGTGGTGAGGAAGTGTCCTTTTCAAGGGTCTCAGTTTCCCCCCTGACTGTCTAAACCCTACCTCTGTTTGGATTGTTTTTCTATTTCAAACAAAGAGACAGAAGGGGATTACCATTTCACTTCCTTCCACACTCTTTCTTTCAAGTGGCAGCAGCTGGGGAATTTTAAAAAAAACCACTGCTTGCTTGCTTTTACTTTTCTTTTTCATCTAAAAAGAACTGTGGTTGGATTTGGAGCTCGGCATCAGTCGTGAGCGAGGCCTGTTTTGTTTTTTTTGGGGCCGTTTTTTTTTAGCGCAGGCTAACAAAGTGTCCTCAGGGCTCCTTTCTGAGATGTTGACGTCTTCTTAATGGCTCTGCTCAGCCTTTTTGTTTCGCATCTCGGTGCTAACTTTCTGCCTCATTTAGCTCATATCAATTCACTGGGCTCTACAGATTCAGCGTCTCATTCATGGTCTAGCTTTCTGCTGCACACTTTTGGACAACAGCTCTTACGCCGCTCATTTCTTACCGCGCTTAAAGTTTTGTTAAAGGTCGAGCTTTTCCCCTCGAGGGTTACTTCAGAGGTTATAGAGTTTTTAGACTTTATCCTCTTTGGTAGTAAAAAAACCCCAGAGAGACTTGTTTTCAAAGGCTCCACCGGAAATAGGAGGGGAGGGCAGGACAGCCCCTTCCTGCTCTGAGCAGTCCACTGCCTCTAAGGCCAATTGATTTGCTAACAGGCTTGTCCTCACATAATGACTGAGTGGGGATTGATGGAGGTCTTACACCATAAAACTCAGAGCCACTGCAATTGCCTGCCATTAGGGCTGTATTGTTGTTCACATAATACCCTCAACCTTAAGAAAAGATTTGCTTATGGTGAAGCAGGGGAAAGGACTTCTCCCCGACACGTTTTCTCCTGCTCCAGCTTTAAGACAATTTTAAGTTGCTTTATGAGCTTCCAGTTGTGCCTCGCAGTTAATCAGTTTGTGCTTTGGCGCTGATAAAGGCTTTTCCATCACATCCTTAGCTCCTGTAGTTAGGGCCGGTGCCGCGCTCCTCTGTGCAAGACGAACTGCTCCGCGAGGGGAATCTGGCAGCTGACATATGAGTCTGAAAATGGTTGCTGTCTGTGGTGAGTTGGCAGCCATGACACCCAGCCGCGAAGGTCGTAATCAGGGAGAGTGAGTAATGCTGAACTCGTTACAATCGTTGTAAACGGCGGCTGTAATTGAAAAGGAGCTATTTGGTGATGTACGTAAAGGGCAGATTCACTTAAATTACAACATATTTTCTGACATACAAATATTTTTTGCCGAGCTCTGGTGGTACATGTGCAGATAGTTTTGATTTTATTGTCTGTGATTTTTGAGATGTCACTGAGAACCACATTTTAAGGAGTGACTGCTTTTTAAAAAGAAATGATTTCAAGGTCCTTGGATAAGAGTAACCAGGATGTTGAATCTGGGAAAAGAAGCAATATTCCATAATTTTCTTATCATCAACAAATAATATTATCAACAAAATATTATCTGTCTTGCCAAAGCCTGATGTAGCTTATCCGTCTGTGTCATAGATTTACATTGTCCGTTACTTTCTCTGCAGCATTTCCCACACAATGTATTCAATCTATGGCTGTAGCAGGAGTGCACACTTCTCACATGCAACATATTTTGAGCGACAGGTAAACCGACTAATGAGTAAAAGACAAGTGTCACTGAAACTATGAGGACTGATTGTCTGCTTGGACAGTAACAACTTTAAGGTGTGCAAGCAAACAACTCTGCAAGGAGCTGCTATGCATTGCAGCAACAGGTATTCTATGTTATAAAGAGGAGTGGTGAGATAGGGTAGAGAGCCCCTCTAGTTAATTTTGAGTTAATCCCACATACAACAATAAATTCACTAGTACATCAAGTCTGTGTTATTTAAATAGTCCCTGACTAATTGATTTTTTACTAATATTTGAGTAATGACTGAAAAATCTAGTAAAATTCAAAAGAGATCAGGCTGGTTGGTTTTGGTCTTGGAATTATGAATTTGTGGGCAATAAGGAACATAGAAAAACATTGGACTTATAGGCGACTGTAAACCCAATTTGTCAAAAGTTTATTCTTCTCCATTGTAGCTCAAACAATCAAAACAAACGATAATAAGTATTATTTAATGTGTGATGTGTCATTGTTCATCTCAAAGGTGGATTTGGGTGATTAAGTTGTGCTCCATCAGTGTTTTGCCGTGATTATGATGAAATAGAATTGAAGTGAATGAGATTGTCAGTTTGCACTTGCTGCTGCTGAGCCTCACTCCTTTCACACGGAGTCCCATGAGAGCCTTGTCACTCCAGCCAGCGTCGGCGCTCTAACTTATCCGTACAAACCTCCTTCTCTCTGTCACTCACCCACGAATCCAGACAACAGCCTCTTTCTGCTCGCCTTATCACACCGGCTGACAGGGTCACAGGGTTAGTGCCACACTGGGCATGCTCAGTCATTCACATATTGATATTGATTTTCTTTTTCTTTTTTTTATTTGCACAGTTTGTATGTGGGCAGAGAATGAAACGGGGGGGTCAAGATGGAGCGCGATAGATAGAATTCTGTCCTGGCGATAGAGGACGGAGGAGTCTTCCCTCGGCCTCTATTCTCTGCTGCGAGCTGGAAGTGGAGGAGCCCCACATCGCACTGTCCCTCTCTGGCTGCCATTCAGCCCCATCGATCTGACTCGGGGCCCAGCCACCCCAAGGGAGACCGGGGCTCGGAGACACACTGCCTCTTTTGTGGAGGGGATCCATCAGTTCAGACTGACAGCCGACAGCGCTGATAAAAAAAAAAAGACCCCTCCTTCCTGTATTGTCCGCGGCAGACATGCTGTTAGAGATGTGTAACCTTTAGAAAGCTGGCCAGACTCTAACCGTCTTGCTGTCGACTGTAATCAGTAGAAAGTGGAATATTGCCCAAAGCGTCACGCCCTTTGGCATTCTCTCATCTCTCCAGCCCATCTCACTGGATTATTTCCCACTGTGATAGCAGAGGCTAGTGGCTTTCCTGTGCTCTAATCATTTAGAAATGTCACTTTACACCAGTGAGTCTCTCAGGCCAATTACTGTAATGTTTCCCTTAGGTGTCCACGTTCCGCCTTTTCTGTGTGTTTACTCCTTTAAATCGCTGCTTCTGAAGTATGAGCGACTCATTAAAAGTTCCTTAACTTAGGTGCTAAATTGTGGACAGCGTGGTTCATCATGCTTCAATGTGCCTGACCTGTAGCGTCCCTGTCATTTCCTTCTCTCAAGGGAGGAGAAGGAGCGCTGGATCCGGGCCAAGTACGAGCAGAAGCTGTTCCTGGTGGGGCTGCCCCAGTCCGACGTGCCCCTGGGGCAGCAGCTGCTCCGGGCGGTGGTGGAGGATGACCTGAGGTTGGTGGTGCTGCTGCTGGCCCACGGCACCAAGGAGGAGGTTAACGAGACCTACGGGGACGGGGACGGACGGACCGCCCTGCACCTATCCTGTGCCATGGCGAACGTGGTGATCACGCAGCTGCTCATCTGGGTGAGTGGGCTCCTCTGGATGAACGTGTTTATTGTTAGAATTTAGTGTTGGGTGAGTGAACTGGGAGTTTAAATGTGAAAGGAAAGATTATCCAACAGCCACTTATCCTCTTTTTATTCTAATGTTGTCTTTTTTCTAATAATCAAAATAAATTCTGGTGAAAGCCAAATCTTTTTGATGGACCTCTAACACCTCTCGTTTTCTCCTGCAGTACGGTGTGGACGTGAAGAGCCGCGACGCTCGCAGCCAGACGCCGCTGTCCTACGCTCGGCGAGCCGGCAGCCAGGAGTGCGCAGACATCTTGCTTCAGCACGGTTGCCCCAACGAAACGAGTGCCCTCACCTCGGTGGCCACGCCCAACATGAGCCGCCGCAACCCCAACATCAACAACAACAACGCCCAGTGTGAGCTCAACCGCAGCATCAGCATCATGTAGGAGGCAGCGAGCGGCCGCGAGGAAACAGACATTAAAAACAAACCCTGCACCCACCCCCCCCCCCTGTCTCTTTCCAGTACTTCCTCCTGTTTCACACTGTGTAACCCAGAATCAGCAGCGACGGAGAGATTTCAGGAGTAATGGACTCATTGTTAATATTCCCCCACGCTGACAGAAGTGGGTCTGTGAGGTTCGGACATTGTACATTGTTTGTTTTATATTGTTGTTTTTGTAATTGTTTTGTTAAATTCACTCAATCTTGGTCTGAAAAGATCACGATGAGCTTTAAAGCTTTATGTTCTTTAAGCGTCAACCAAACAAATGACTTACTTTGGCATTCATACCTACCCTACGAAAAGCATTTCCTTAATGCTTGAACATTTCCTTTCACGTCTTCCCCTCTGCAGCGTGAGCTGATTTTATAATGAGCGCAAATGAGAAACTTCCTTCAAATTTTCAAGCCGAGGCATAATAACACGAAACTGTGAGGAATAGTTTTCACAGTGACAAAACACTGATGTGGGAAGGAAACTAAATCTTTCACCATATCAATGGCTGTTGCAGCTTTTAGTAATGATGCATGGCTTCAACACGGCTATCAAACTCTTGACATACTATTCATATACAAAGGCAAAGCAATAATAGCCGAAGAGTTCAAATGATTGAGAATCTTAATGAGTCCGGATCATCATAAAGAAGTTGATTGCAGCGTTCCTATGGGGTGAAAGTGAGTCATTTCCTTGGCCACCCTTATCATGATCCTCCAGTAAAAATGTCCGTGACTATAAAGGAATTAAGGGGCATGATGTTTTATGACCATCGAGCCACATGGCTTTGTGAGCGAGCCTCTTCAATCAGAATGCATTCAAATTCAAGAGTTTGATTGAAACTGTGAAATTGCACCATTATCATGTCTTTGTTGGAGTAATTTTTTTCGATTGACCAGATTGTGTTGATAATTGTTTGACACAGATTCGTGCGATTTCAAACCATGAGCGTACTGGAATATCCTTTCACCCCCCGTGGCCAAAGGCTGTGAACCTGGTACTCCAGAGTGCATTTCCTCCATTATTGCTGTGAAATACATATGTGGTACTAATGTGTGTACGTACTGTACGACACGTGTGTGCTTGCGTCTTCTTCGTCCGTGATCGTGTGCAGCAGAGAGAGCGACTGGGCATTTCTGTTCCTAAACTCTGGAGAAAGGACACTGGAGAGAAGACAAACAGCTGCAGTGAAGATTTGGGAACATAACTGTGTTTTAATGTACAGACCTCTGTAAAAAAAAAAGTAGTTCTTGTTCCATCACCTTATTCCTTATAAGAACAGTTTTAACGTACTCTGACTTTTAGAAGTAAGAAACTACCCTTCCCTTCCCCTTGACCCCGTGTACCCTCCCCCACCCTGAGAGCCTGTCAGCCTGAAAGCAGAACTCCCTGCTCCCTGCAACAAGATGCATTCAAGTGACGGAAACTGGAGCGACATTTAGGGATTAGAAAGAGTTAAGGAGGTTCATAGAGCGAAGTAATTAGTTTGACCCTGTGTGCATTAATGCAAATGGACAGTATTCCACACACATGATAAGCCCGTTCATTTAGTAAATTCAGACTTGGGCACCTCAGTGAAATCAGGTGTTAACACTACGTCTACAGTGTATATTCCCCCGTTTGTTTAACTGCCTTTTTCAAAGTTTCAAACCGTCTTGATTTGCTCAGTTTACAAAGGCAGGATGTATGTTTACGTTTTTTGTTTACCACAAGAAAATGAAAATGAATCTCTGGTGCGCAATACAGACCGATGTTGAAAATGTGGAATGAAAAGTTTATGGGGGAAATATGCTTTAATTAGCTTTTTCCCAAGAGTTAAATTAGACGATTGACACCACTCTCATGTCTGTATTTAAAGAGCTGGAGGCAGGAAGCATTATTCCTGAAATGATCCTATTAAAACGTTATAGAAACAACTGCAAATTCAACCATTTACCTTTGAATAAACCTGCACCATACCTGTGGTACCGGCCTTATTTCTGATCTGTACTTGAAATTGTTTCAAGTACATTTCCGTGTAGGAGATTATTTGAGGGGAGTTTTAAAGTGTTCAGTGATGACTGAACTTTTATTGACGTACTGTAGATGCTGAACAAAAAAACACTAGAAACTGCCTGTTCTACCCCCAAACACAACATGAAGTGTACATATTAGCTTAATGCCTTTATCTACAGACAAGCTCCTCTTAGAGAAACAAACTGAACTGGTTTTTTGAACCATATTTTAATATGTTGCTTTTGTTTCTCCTTTGGCATATTTTTTAAAGGTACTTTTGTTTGGTCTCAACATTAACTGACCATCTTTGGTACTTGTGTATAATGATGTACATTTGACATATTTATAATGCAGTATGTAAATATTTCTTTTTTTTTGTTCCGTTTTGTTTGAGTTCATTTTCCTATTGTAATTTCCTTTTTACGTTCAGAACGTGAAACAAAGCAAAAGCTAAAGAGTAACTTGTTGTACGCTTGGATGCTTGGCTGACTGTTGACCTATTAATAAACACTCAACGATGTAGCCTTCCCTGGATTTAGGGAAATCGAAGCACGTGTCTTGTGTTGTTCATTCATCATCCATCACGCCCCCGTCGCTTCTGTACCTGATCTACTGAAGCCTAACAGAGGAGGTGAGGCTCTCAAATTAAAAATATCACCGTCCTTTCAAGAGGAACTGCCACTCCGTGTTGTTCTCCCTCTGCGTGCTCCTTCGTCAGACCTCACCGGATCAAATCTTATTCATGTGGCCCTGAGAGAAAGCAGGTGTGTGTGTGTCGAGGTAAGTAAAGCGACCTCTCCACTTCCTGCTCGTGGGACCCCCAACAGTTGTTGAAAGAGGATTAAGATAAAAAGCTGGGCTTAGTGTCAGGCAGCACGACACCGTGGGGAAAAGTGAAAGGTCTCAGTGTTCAGAGGAGTCAAGCCCTCACTAATCCACTTCTTATTTCCTGCTAATCTCGTCTGGGCATATCTTCATCCCCTTCCTCTCTCTGTTGGCTGGCATTGTTTGTGCTTTATTAACCTGGTGTCTCTTTTATTTCCCCTCTTCCTCCCTCGACGCTGGATTGACATAAAGCCACAGTACAAAGAGTCGCGCTTGAAGGCCCCTGGAAACTTATTTCAGCAGGAAGCCAGTTGACATCAGTCGGGTCTCACATGAGCACTTTTCTGCTGTGATAAGAACAGTTTAGGTTAATTCACATTAGATATTAGAGTATTTCTTTTACACTCTAAGCTCTTCTCACTGTTTATAACTTGCATGTCAGAATTTGCATTTCAATCAGAATCCGATTATTCCACTAAACAGTTACTTATGTAAACCAATAGAGAAATTCTAACAATTTCAAGCTCATGAAACCTTTCAGGACTTTTAACTTTTTTCATCATTGACACAATTGTTTCTCTGATGTGGCAAACATCCGGCAGACACAGAGCAACACTCTCCTTTTAGCTCCGTGTTTGGTCTCCACCATCTCATAAAGGATATATTTGGCTTTTTTGCAGCTAAACACTCCACCAGCTAGTTGCTAACTTTATCTGTCTGCCATTTGGTGCTGGGCTGGAATTTTTCTCTGAGTTTTTAAATCGTTTCTTTCTCCTGGAAACAACGTTCACGAGAGAGCTGTGGGCCGTAAAACTAAAACATCGACATAAAACGGGCTAAAAACAATTCACCAGAGTGAGGTGATAATAATCTGTTACTTTTTCACAAACATCTTTTAATGTGACCCATCGTTAATATCACAATATTAATTATAGCAGCTTTAAGATTTAAGTTAGTGCTTAAAATGCCAGATCTCGATCACACTAACCTATCCGGATGGCCATTACAGTATTTCTACGCCTCCTGAGAAATATTATCAAAAGGAAAATCTGCCCTGTAATTTATTACCATGCACACATGTCTTGGCAGAGCCCGGCCACTTGTGTTTGTTGTGGCGAGACTAGAGAGCTCGCCTGCACTGCTGTGTGTTTTGATATTTCATCAGGGCCTGCTAAACAGTGAGGAGGGCTCTCTGCCGCCCACCTCTTCTCAGACAAATTGCCTCCAAGATTGCAGAGGTGGGTCTGAGGCTGATGGATGGCTACACAAAGACCTGACGAGACCATATTTGCAAACATTAAATCCATATTTCCATAACATGTAGGCTCTGCTTGGCCACGGGCCACTTTAACAGGCTGCTTAGCAAGCAGTCAGCGACATGACTGTTGTTTTAAGGTGTCGCCGAGCGGTGGCTTGTCTCACAAGTTTGTTTCTGCTCGTCTTGATCTGGTTACACTCGCTTCCTGTTTTTTTCTTCCTCCCATCACTCGTTTAACCTCTTCAACCAGTAATTATATCCACTCCTCTCTCTCCATCTGACCATCTCTCCTCGCCCTAATCCCCCCCAGACCTGAACATCCATTTATCAATTTCAGCTCCATCATGTCTAACCAGTGCATCCATGTTGCACCCTGCCCTTTCTGACGGCGTCAAACCTATGTCTCTCCTCTCATTTCCATATCCTTGAACCTCGAACTAATCAACGGATTTCAGCACCATCTCTGCCTCTCTTTTTCTCCCCCGCTGCCAACCTGGTTCTCTCCTCCGCCACCGTGCTCTCTCCATCCTCCTCTCTCTCCTTTGTTTTACATAAACGCTCTGTTCCCATCACTCTCTCCCATTCTCCCCTTTTTCTCCCTTCGCCCCGCTCTCTTTCTCTCTCTCTCTCTTTCTTTCCCCCGTTGGCTTTTGCCTGCATTTCTCTGTTAATTTGCCTGAGAATGCATTAGCTGTAATGAAGGCTGAGGGCCGAGGGAATCCTCCAGGGTTCCATTAATCATCCCCCCTCAGACAGGCAACCTTGATTACAAGTGGCAAGAAATTCATTAGAGCCGGGCCTCTGACAACTCTTATCTCCGCCACTAGATCTGACTCATTAGGCAGCCAAATTAAAGCTATGATGGCCCTGATGAAACTCATCGCTTGTTTATCTTGTGCGATTTGATGCATCTGCCCATACATCACTGTAGCCACCACCGTCCGGACCCTCCCAAGAAGTCAGGCCTCCAGTCGGTGCTGAGCAGTCTGCACACTCACACGAGCAGCAAGTAATGAGGTCCCTCTCTCTCTCTCTCTCTCTCTCTCTCTCTCTCTCTCTCTGTCTGTCTCTGTGTCTCTCTCTGTGTCTCTCTCTCCAGGTGGGAACGTGGAAATGGTTTAATGTCTTTGCTGAAGAGAACTTCTGATGTTTCCATTTGTGATTCAAGTAGCAAACTGATACAGATGCTGTCTTGAGACCAAATTGTGGCTGTAATGGACGAGAGATTGTTAAAACTTTTATTAAAACAAGAAAATTAATTAAAAAACATACTAAATCTGTAATAACCCTCTGTATTCAGTGATTCGATTGCTAAAAAACACCTTTTTGAGTTAATACATTTACAAATAATGACAATAATCTCACTCGACTAATCAAACTGAATTGCAATAGTCACCGCTCACATCATCCTGATAATAACAGCCGACGTTCAAGAGAGTGTCTGGGCTATGTCATGGCTCCTCATTGTCATCTCCTCCACGCAGCTCATGGGGACTGAAATAGCCGCCGCTGCTCTCTGGCACGGCGTCGTGGAATTGACCATCTATATTAGTCAGCTCTTGGACCATAATAAAACTTCCACCGCTGCCTCACATGATCATCACTCCTTGAGTCCCCATCCGAGTGTCACAGTCTTGATGTATGAGGTGGACAGTAAAATAAACTTTACTACTCATGGGTGTCTGGGTCATGAGGTGTCTGTGTAAACTCTGAGGTCAAACAGAGATGAGAGTTATTCTCATACGTGACAGGCTTTAGAGCGAATTCAAAAAGTATAGGGTGATGGTGTGTTTCCTGATTTGTCTGATAATACCTTCACACTTTGGCAAAATACTCATTCAGGAGTTAATTTAATAGAATATTAACATTAATAAAATATTTGAAGAATCATACTTCAACATGGGGCTGCTGCAGGTTAAAACGTGGCTTGAGGCGTGAGGTTAAAAATGTGGGAAACAAATCCCTCTCTCATCCGAAAGGGAAATTATTCCAGCAAGAGACGTTTCTGGAAACACTTCAGAGAAACTGTGTAAACCCAGAATCGTGCAAGATGATCGTTTTCATTTCAAGCCCTCTTCTCCGTTTTCCTGTAAGAGGATATTGATGTGGTCAGAGAATGTTTTAGTTACACGTTATTTTAATAATGCTGGTCAGTAATGTTACGTTGCCGTGTAACGTTCCATGTGAACAGGTCAAGGCATTTATTTGTTTATGTCACTAAGTTACAGATGGGCAGTATAAATAATCATGTAGCTATATAGGAAATAGATTTTATATCTTGATATCATTTTTGAAGCTTAAACTCCACAACTATAAAGCAAACATTCTTACAAATATGTATCATATTGATAAAATATACCCAATTCAACATCATTTTGAATATATTTTTTTTATTTTCTTAGAATTCCCTTAGAGTATTAATATTTATCAGTATTTATTAAATCAAGTTTGGACCAAATATTACTTAAATTAACAAATTACACATGAATTAAGAAAGATCCTGTATCCATAGTGTGATTAACCACAGAAACAACATATTTATCTTTAATAAAATAGCGTTTGAATCCTCTGTAACTTACTGATGAAATTACTGCAGATGACTTATTTGTTGTAGTTAAATATTTTTTGTTGTCGGATAAGAAAGAGCTGCGGTCTGATTGCTCCTGTGTGGTGACTGGGAGAGAAGTTCATCACAGTGTGTTGAATGTGCTCAGTCTAATGAGGATCCATCAGTCCACTTGAGACAACATGGCCTCCTAAAGAGAAATCAATCACTGCTGCAGACATCATCTGCCTTTCAGGTCCTGATGATTTTTGTGGAGGGGAAGAAAATATTAATATGATTTGATTCATGATCTAAAAACACTCTTAAATTACCACGATGAAGCAGTTTGACTATGAACAAGATTAAAGCCTCATGCATTTTGTCAGGGGATATGATCTTATTAGAAATATTTTCAGAATGAAATTGATATTAATATTTACAGACTTTAAAAAATTTGACATTTTTTACTTTAAATGTGTTAAATAGTAAAATAACCACCTGATTGAAGTAACTATTTTAGACTCATTAAATTAGGGTCAAAATAAGTCGGTATGTTCAAAGAGTGCAGGCCACATTTTTAATTTTCACAAAACAAAATAATTCCTGCAGATATTTTTCCCAACAAGCACAAAAAAAACCCTTGTAATTCTAACCTCTCAGTAATAATGATTCAATCTGCATTCAAACGTTCGTATAAAGCGATTTATTAGGTCAATATACTTTACACTTGTCCCTTATTTGTTTGGTCAAAACCTCCTTCACATCTTTTCTTGTTTTTTTTTCCACATGGAGCTGTCGAAGCTGGATCCTCCGGTCGCCCCGAAACAAAATAAAGTAAAACCTCTTAAGTTACATGCAAATGTGGTTCAACAAATTTCTTTTACTAAAACACGAAACGAAAATTCCAGAATAGTTTCACCAAATGAGGACATGCACATAACCAACAGAACAATTTGGCCCTACATATAAATACTTAAAAAATCTTTACAGTCTCATCTCATCATAGTGCCCGTTTATATTTACATATTCACACAACAATAAATAAAAAAATCATGACAGCATTTTGCCAAATAATTCATCTGCCTGCGAGAAAATCCTCAGACAAAAAGAACTGAATCCTCCTCATTGTGCTTCATGCGTTCAACAAATCAGTGGAACATATAGAGTCAATGTAAGTGTTGTTTTTTTTTTATTATTATGAGTATTTCTGAGTTCATGGCCTGGTCCCTTGCTCTATCTGTTGGTGCTGACTCCTCACGGCAAACCTGTTGACGTGCACGGGGATGGGCACCACGATTTTGGGGTTTCGCACCGGTTCTCCTGAGCGGTTGTTGACGTTCCCAGCTTTGATCCGTTTCCACTTGGCCCTGCGGTTCTGAAACCAGATCTTCACCTGCACCTCGCTCAGTTTGAGTGCGTGTGCGATCTGGGAGCGCTCAGTCAGAGA
This sequence comes from Hippoglossus stenolepis, assembly GCF_022539355.2. Classification (NCBI taxonomy): domain Eukaryota; kingdom Metazoa; phylum Chordata; class Actinopteri; order Pleuronectiformes; family Pleuronectidae; genus Hippoglossus; species Hippoglossus stenolepis. The sequence goes on from NC_061493.1 coordinate 16,357,393, forward strand.
AAGGTACTTTTTACAGTGAAACTCCTTTTCAAGTTCCAGCAGCTGCTCGCTGGTAAAAGCTGTTCGTCTCCTGCGGCTCTTCCCCGCCGAGCTGCCGGTGGGCAGCGCCTCCTGCGAGCCGGCTTTCAGTTTGCTCTTCTGCGTCAGGGAGCCACAGTTGTTCCCGTCCGAGAAACTCTCGTTCTCGCTGTCCACGGAGCTGTCCTCCCGGTCGCTGCACACGGTGTCCGCGGATTTTAGGTCCAGCTTCTCGTCGTCTGAACTGTACAGTTTGGTCTCACCTGAAATGTGGAGGAAAAAAGAAAGGGCACATTAACAATGAGACATTTATCCACGAGCCAAAATAACACAATTACGCACATCAAATATGGTGTTTTGACGTGGCTGGTAAAGATAATAGGCAACAAAAACTAGTTGAGAAAAATCCATGAAATGTTATTTAGGAGAAACATTATTGATGAACAAATAAAGGAGCATCACAACTTTGTGTGTGTGTGTGTGTAAACGCAGATTTTAAGTTTTCACTGGTGGCCTTTCCATCATATTTTAACTCAGGAGAAACACATGTCCTGAAGTTTTCCTTCAATGTGTTTAACATGCTCTCCTAATTGTTTTGGGGTTTATTTTGTTTAGAAAAATACTGTTATCAACAATTTGAAATAAATCTAATTATATTTATAAATAATTATGACTATAACAATTGTTGTCTCCTTCCAAACTTCCACCAACTTGTATCCACAGGATGTAAATCGACACTGGGAGATTTCTCATTAATATTTCTGACATTTCTTTCGAGCAACACTAATAAGACGAGTTTCTCTTCGGTGAATCCTCCCTGGTTCAGCTGCTCCTCGCAGACTTTCTGAGTGTTGGACCAGCGACCTCCACTCTGAAGCATTTTACGCACAGTGGCCACTTCTGTTCGTGAGGACAAAATACACACCAATGAATCACGAGGCCGATCTTACCTGATATTGTCTGAAAAGTTTCCGAGAAGTTGAGCAGATCGGAGCCCTTGTCGCGGCCGTGCAGCTCCTCGGAGTGCGGACTCTCCTGCCTCCTCGTCCCGGGATCGGCTGCGCTTAAACGCGGACCGGGGAGCTCCTGTGGGGGATAGAAACTGTCCGGCGGATCCGAGAAACTCGGCATGGTTGTGGTGAGGGCGACCATGGATGGCACCCCCTGTCCCAAACTGGCGCAGAACGTGTTGGTGAGCCGTCCCGCGAAAGAAGCCAAAGGCGCAAGTGGAGGAATACCCGAGTGGGATAAAGCCTGCGGAATAACCAAAGGTCTGTAGGGCATGAACATGGGGTAGCCCGTGTAGAGCAGGTGTCCCGGTCTAGGCTGAGGGGTCCCTATGAGGGAATCGATTGAGAACGCAGTCCCGTGGATGCCGGGTCTCTGCATTTTGCAGGTGAGCACGTTTTACGCAGTGGAAACTTGGAAGCAGGTGTCCCCTTCCTGTGCCGCGCGTAAAAACTTTTTCAGCGTGAGGACGGAGCGGATTGAAAGTAGATCCTCTGGCGTGTTGTCATCCCTGGGAGTGGAGCTCGTCTCCGGATCTGTGCGCTCTATATGCGTGGGTCAGTGGGGCGCTTTGCCGTGTGCACCCCCGCTCCGCTGCACCTTTTCCCTCTTATTTGTCACACACACTGAGACATAAACACACGCTCTCCCCTCTCTTGTCTATCTGCCTCCCACACCTCCGCCCCTCTCCGCTGCACCGCGTGTGTGCGTAATGTGTGAGCGCAGAGAGAGAGAGAGAGAGAGAGGGAGAGAGAGAGGGCGAGGGAGAGAGGGAGACAGCGCATTGGTTATAATCCGCAATACAAGAGGGATGAAAAGGGGGAGTTTCCCTGGGGGCTCATCCATCTTCCTCAAATTACGCTTCATTTCCTTATTCAGCCTCTGACTTTTTGGCCGTCTTGAGAGGCGGTAGTTTCCCAGTGGAGACCAAATAGACGGGTCGCACCCCTCCTCACCCATCCTCCTCCCCCCTTTTTTTAAAAGCCAGGTTTCACCATTGACTTGCAAAAAAAAAGAAAAGAAAGAAAACTGGTGTGAGAGACTGCTCCAGCCCTTCCCCTTCTATAATCGTTGACCACACCAACCCAATCAGCTATTATTAATTTTGATTGATGATAAGTAATTACTCTGGATGCGAGGGGACGGCGTAAAACAACGGTGGCTTTTGTTGGAATATTGGGGCCGATGGGCATCAGAGTCAGGAGAGGAGGAGAGAGGAGGAGAGAGGAGGAGAGAGGGGGTGAGAGGCAGATGTTTCTCCGCTCTCTGTCCTATGCTCCCCGGCTAAAAACAATACGTTTCGGGCCTCAGGGGAGGGGAGAGAGAAAAAAGAGAAGTTGCTGCAACAATTGTTCCCAGGAGAGAGATACTCTGCGAGAAATTAGATCCACATAAAAGGCGTTAACGCAGAGGTCAACTGCAGCGTGGACAGGGACACTGCGGGGCCAAAGTCAAATTTAAATGAATTTCCACTTTGTTTCAACTCTTTTAAAACACCCATTACCCATCAGCTGCCAATTAAACCCCGCAACAATTCAATTAACACAATTTCTCCTCTTTTTGGAGGAAGAATTATTCAAACCCCTCACGTGTAGGAAAAAGGGTAAAATCACTTTTCTCCTTTTTCTTTGAGCACTGCTTTTAATCGCAGATCATTTCACCTTTTAAATGGCCATGGGGGCTGATGATGATTGGCCCTATTGAGGCCTGGGTGCCCGAGCTCTCCAGCCGCTCGTCTGATTGCACGAGGACACAAACATATCACCAGCGGCTCTGATTAGCTCTGGAGGACCGGGCTAATTCTCATAATTGCGGGTGACTCCGGCTTCGGCAGCAGCTCCTGTCTCTGATCCACCGAAACCATTCACCCAGCTCCTCTGGCTCCAGTGTCTCATGTTGCACTGCTGATCATCTGCTGTCATTTAAACCATTTCACTCGTGGCTTTTGTCATTTTCAACTGGAATTAACACTGAAAGAGGATTCATATGTGGATAATTTTCCCTCACATGCGTAATGAGTGATGATCAATCAGAAGAATGTTCTCATAGAAACATCTTAAGTGTTAAAATATTCTAATTTAAAGGATTTATATAAACATGAGGCCTTAAAACAAACCAAATAATAAATAATTTTATAATAATCTTAATTCGTACAAAACAAATTTAAACAGATTATAATCCGAAATTCACTTTTTTCCCAAATTATGAGAGATTAGAAATATAGATGTAGATTAACTGTCTTATTTTCTCAATTAAGTTTGAAATGTTTTTTTTAAATCAAATAATATATATAGATAAGAGATTATTTGACAAAGCATCACAATCTTCCCAAGACATAACTATTTTACGATGCTCAAACTTTATATCACTTTTCTAACCGTAAATCTTGCTTTCATACAAGAGCTCATTTTCATTAATTTTTTTAAACATATTTTAATCTTGATTTCTTTTTTTTTTCCTCCATAAAAGGGATGAATGACGACCAGTGAACATTAAAGAGCAGATTACAAACAGAAGAAGCTTGAGAGACGATGGAGAGAACATATATTGCACCAGAAAAAAGAAAAGAAAAGAAGTGTGACTAGATTATTTAGTCAGGATGGAATATTTTATTTTAAACCTGCATGGCCTTCCTTACTTTGATACAAAACACCACAATCACAATCATATCGGTGGTGATAACAATAATTATTTATGCAAATATTTGATGCCAGTCCCCCATTTAAAAACACATCATTACTCTGTGTATTAGCATTAAACTATATTAATTATATGTATAAAATAAAAGCATGTTAGTCTCCTTACTATCAAGAGCAGAAGTAAAAACAAAAAAAATTGTGATCACACAATAAATAAAATATAAAACAGTTGCATGCTCGTTACAGTCAACTCAAGGCTATAGCTCCCTCTTCTGGTGCAAAGTGAAACACGTAGCTGTGCTGAAAGGCTGATCTGGAATAAAGGTGAGACAAACAAGCAGCTGCTCACATGGCACAGAAATAATTATTGAGTATTGATGCTGTAGTTTCTAGTGATGAGTGAGTTTAATGCTTTTGTGAATGCCCCCGCTCTTCTCAGCAGCCTCAGCAGCTGGAACTCTAACACAGAGCTTCTCTCCTCTCAGTGCACGTAGCCTCTGTACTCCAGGAGCAGGTAGTTCTTGATGAAGGTGGGGAGGTCAAGTTTGGGGACCACCCTGTGCACTCGGCCCTCCAGGAAGGTCCTGAGTCTGCAGCGTGCAAAGTGCTGCAGGGAGCGGGGGGTCAGCGCCAAGGAGAAGAGGGACTCATAGAAGTCCTTGTGCCCCTGATTGGAAAGGAACACAAATTAAATCAGGGTGATTATGGGCCGAACACTGATGGTATTTGTTTCAGCAAACAGTAAACCAATGTATTTCAAAAAATAAATAAGTTAGGCCGACTAATTGAATAAACATTCACTGGGCCATTCATCAATATTAGCCCTTTGCAAATGTCAAGTTATTTGGGTCGTGTGTTTACTTCCTAAAAAGTACTGTATCTTTTTTGATCATCTGCTTTTTTATATATATATATATAACTTAAATGTTATTTTTTGAACCGCTAGATGGGGGGCAACGTCAAATTTACGAGCTGTTAAATTATCAAAATAATGGAATTAGATTTTGTAGTGAAATAATTTTTTGCTTGGCCCACGAAAATCTGCAAAAAGTAGAAAACTTCAAATCGGAAAAAAATTGTCTTAAAACACACACATTGGTTAAACTCCACTGGTCACTCAGCCATTTTAAAGCATTTACCTTTAACACCTCTGTAGAAACAGACTCAACCCAGGTGTCAGTGACTTTGAGGCGGCTGTAGGCGTTCAGAAGGACCTCGATGGTGCGTGGAGATTGGCAGCAGTGCTTCAGAACCTGCACAGAAACACCAGAGCAAAGCAACACGAGCACACAACCGTCATTTAAGTTGTTGAGTGAGCTTGTGACTCCATAGAACTGAAGAAATAAAGTAATTAAACACTTGTGAAATGAACAGATTGGTCTTCCCTCCAGGGGTTTAACTGGAAATTATGCAATTAGTGCTAATTAATCTCCTATTAACACTTGCCTAATTAGGAACCATGCATTTTGTCTCGTGCACGTGGGTTCACTGATAGTTGTAGTCTGTTTCCCGCAGAGAGTGCAACACTTCATGTTGTGTCCTGAAATGGGAGGTTTGACTGTGGAGAAGTCTGGATTGTTGCAAAGGAACAGTTTAGTGTTTCAAGACTCCTACTCAAGGTGTCACATGTGCAGCACTCGCTAATTATGCAAAATGGGCCACCTTGATGAGCAGTTGGTTCAGACTGCTACAGCCCAATCTGGAACACGTTAGTACATGCGTGTGCACACATTTTATCCTCTGGTACTTTTGGATAACGTGCAGATTTTCACTTCCTACCAAGGGCAGAGCTCCAGGCCACACCCGAATAGAACCGTGGTTGAGCAGAGCGCGGACGATCCTCTCGGGCTCATGGGAAAGCTTGTAGCACACCACCTTCAGGATGTTGTGCATGGGGGCCTCACCACCGTAGTCCATGTCGTTAACGCAGGCCCCGTTGGCCAGGAGCAGATCAACTATGTCTGGATTTGCATGCTTGCAGGCCATGTGCAAAGGACTGCGTTTGTCCTGGTCCATCGTGTGGACGTCAGCCCCGGCTCCCTGCAGCATCTGGCACACCTCGAAGTAACGCTTGAGGTCCTGCTCCTCCTGGGGCTGAGAACAAGCAGCGTTCAGGGGCGTGAGACCCTCCTCGTTCTGTTTGTCCACAGCTGCTCCGTAGCGCAGGTAGAGCTCAGTGTGGTCGGAGAGGCCGAACCTGGCTGCCACATGTAAGGGAGTGTTTTCTTCTTCCAGACTGCGTCCATTGATTGCTGCACCGTACTGAAGGAGATATTTGGCACATCTGCAAGAAATACAGAACCTTGTTTGGCCATTGAGCACAAGTCGTGTTCCCACATTACGATTAGATCAGTGGCTCCCACATTTTTTATCTGACGCACCCTGGAAGAAATATCAGATGACCTCAAGTAGCCTATCCCTTCATCACCTCCCATTGTGCTCCAAATGTGCTCATTAAAATTAATTTCAAACTCATTTCACAGAATCCAATTATTATTTTTTGTCTGTAGGTTTGATTAGATTGTTTTTGTAATAAATGCACTCGAGCTCAGTCCAGGACACTGAGGAGTTCTGCTGCTACAGCCTGACTGGGCCCGATACGACCATGACTGTATGTGGGCCAAATTTTCAAGCATGTTGTGGTTCACTGACTTTAAGTTTCACAATGTCCTTTTGTAAAATAAATTTGTAATAAAAGCAAACTTGCTCAATTAAATAAACTCAGGGGTTCCACAGTTATAAGAGTCTGGTGAGGCCAGTGGCTTATAGTGGCCCCCGTTAGATAATGTAACAAAATCTTAGGATAAAATGCTATATAGTTGACATTCTATCCTCTGAGCTGTTGACTGCACATAAAGATTGACGACATGATGGCTTCCAAGAAATATGCCAAACCATATTTATCACCACCTAGTGGCTGGCTGCAATACAATTCATGAAACCCAGCCTCCTCCATGTCAGTGGATGGGACATGGACCATAGCTTGTTTTTAATTAATTTGTTAATTCTATAAAAACAGTGTGAAACGCCATCATTGACAGCTGAGACTGACCCGAGATTGGCCGTGCGTGTGTAAAGGTGGGACCTCGATACTTCAGCTCCACACCATGATCGTTACTGAGGAGACTCTGGCTCCATATGACATCACCAGCACAAGATGGCGCCACCGATATCCGGGATATTTTTGGCTTCATTTTTGTACAATGGAAGGAAGTGGAGATGTGTCGTCCATCTTTATGTACAGTCTACGATGATTTAGCATTTTCACTTTTGCCGTAATTGTCAATTGTGCCAATAGTGGTCGCTGTTGAGCAGAGGTTACACACAAAGTCTTGCTTTAAGCTGTTATACATGTCTCCTGTTGGTGGGAGGTGTTCCTGTTGTAGCTGGTAGCTATAATGGTCATTGTGTCAACATGTAGAAATTTGTCATGCTGTTCGTATCTCTCCACAAATAGTGGCCCACACTTTCTAGTTTCACTCCACTTACTCGAGAGATTCTGAGGTTGTGCAAATGTGCAGAGGCATGAGACCATCGTCGGAGACAGCGTTGGCGTTAGCGCCGTGGATGAGCAGCAGTTTGGTGCACTCCGGCTGGCAGTTTTCACAGGACTCGTGCAGAGCAGTCGTGCCGCCGGGCGCTAGGTCTACGTTGGCCCCACGCTGCAGCAGTAGTTTCAGGCAGTCAGTGAACCCTCGACCAGCTGTGATGTGAAGCGGCGTGGTCAGTTCCTGCTCGTAGGTCAGCGACCACAGTCCTGCCAGCAAGGACGACAATTTGGATAAAGTTACCGCTGAGTTGCAAGAGCTCTGGTTCTCTTAGCTGTAGAATATTCTGCACAGTCACAACGTTTCAAAGTCTTTACGATAATATAGTAGCCTATGCCCCATCAGAATGTCAACACCTCCCCCTGTGCACAGTGATCATAGCAGTGAAATCAGAACAGTGGAAATCCTACTCAGGCCTCTGTAGTTAAATCTGAAGTTCTTCCATTCCTCTATGTTGCGGGTGTCATAAACAGCATCAATGAGGTGGTCGTACTCGTCATCGTCCACGATACTGAGAATCGTCAGCTCATCGCCCACGAGTAGAGAGTTCCAGAACTGCAGGATACAACCTGTGGCTTTGGCTGTGGCGATCACGTCACTGCGGTAGGACTTAGTTTTGTGCCACTTAACCGGAGGAGCCACATAAGCCATAATGGAGCCGACCAGCTTGATTCTTTTTAAACTTGATTTCTCCAGGAGGAATAAAGCACTTGTGGAGGTTGTTTGTGTATACAGGGCTATTTCAGGGGGGTGTTATGTGATATTTCATTTGACCCCCCTGGACCTTGCCAGTGCAACGGCATGGGAGCCAATGACCGGTGCATTACGTACCACCTGCTCAGTGATTCAGCAAATCCACTGAAGTCCACTGACTTGAATGTTGAATTCAAGGAACTCAGAAGTGACACATTCCATTTACAAATAGGAAAGTATAAGTGAAATGCATGATTGTTGCATTTAATATTGATTCATGTTGTGTCCTCCATTGAATATTGCATGTGACAACAGACTCAAAGCAATGTGGATTCTATAAATACTGCCTCGTGCTCTGTTTCTATAAACATTGCATCGCTGTGTCTGTAAATTCTGCCTGAGGGTGAGCTGCACCACTGACATGTTTCATGTAGCTGCATATTAAAAATCATTTCAAAGCCTCTCTATTTCTATTAACAACACAGAAACAGTCTGTTAAAGAAGGAGTTTGAATAAAAAGTGCTTTTTACATTTCTAAATTTTGGATGCTAACCTCCAGGAGATGCAATAAAGCTATTATCTGTGCTGTGCCACATCCTATGAATTCCTTAATTAATTCCCAATGAAGACAGATGTTGTCTCCTACCTTCCCCTCTGGCGACCCAGTGCATGTCCCCTCCCTGTGGCTCAATGATGAGGTTTGCTGTGGATCCTCTGGGAAAGAGTTGCCGCATGGCCTCCAAGTCTCCTGTGTACAGAGCATTCTGAACCACCAAGTCGTGGCACATCGCCGGTGGGAGAGCAGAGCTGGACCTCAGCAGCACCCGGTCTCTGGCCTCCTTCTTCCACATGTAGCTACTGAGCTGATGGGAGGCCATCTGCCTCTTGTACTTGTGTCTCTCGAGCATGTCCTCGTCAAGTTCAAGAGAACGCAAGGCCATGGGCGTGAAGACAAAGCTGCCTCTCGACATGCTGAGTCTCTCAAACAGAGCAGACTGATGTGTGTATGATAAAGCGAGGCCTGTCTCTGTGTAGCTCTCGTTGTTTCACTCTCTCTGGTTAATGTCCACTATGTGCCTGCCGGCTGTTCGCAGGGTTGGTTCACAGAGTTGTTTTGATATTCGGTATGAGACCCTCCCTGCAGTGTGACAAGTAATGCTATTTTTATGTCTCACATGCAGCCACTGGAGCCTCGTGTGTTTGCCTCCAGCAAAGTTACAGCCATGAAGTGTCTCTGTGAGGCTGCAGGAATCAAATGAGCTGAATAAACTCCTGTTCTGCACCTTTACAGTTGTCTAAATTACACGGTGTCTTATGAGACAAAACCTTAATGTGCTGAAAGTGGGGAGTTTTCTTACTATTTTCTCTTATGTTGAAGTAGTGCTTATTCCTGATGTATTTAATGCATGCTCATTTCTCATAGTCTCAGTGTGCTGAGCAGAAATTTTCCAAATAAAGGTTCAAGTAATTGGATTTTAAAAACCTTTTCCAGCACGGCTTTAATTTTCATACTAAATAACAAAAAGTTATAGCTGACCTTAACAATTTGGATAACTTTTAATGTCAAATTTTGCCCTGACATGTTTCTTTGTGGAAAACAGGGCAAATAAAAATCCCGTATTTGTGAGCCCCATATGAGTATGGGTTTGCAAAATGTATTTTTCTGCTCAGTATCCTTAATGGATTTTATGTATCCACATGGCTCCCTGCATTAGAGCATTAGGCTGAATGACTGGCAACCGCTGTGTCACTCTGCCCCACGTGTAGCGTTCTGATGGCGGAGGGACAGCGCATAATTAAGCCTCTTAAGCCTACTTCTGATGGCATCTGACAAACATCGCTTTCTGACTGATGGGCCGCCATTTTCAAGAGCTGGTGGAAATTCTACCCAACAGGAAAACAGATCGTACAGCCCAGCATCATGGTTCACAATGATAAGCTTTGAGATTTTGGAGGAGTGAACTTGATTTGATATCGTTGTCTATTAAAATTTGATGCATCTCGTATGTTACGGCCTGAGTCCATCATGCAACCTCTGCAGAAAACAATGTGTGCACCACAGGTGGAGAAGTACATGATATTTGTGCAGAGCTTTTTTTTTTAACCTCCCATCCCATTTGGAAACACAGAAGCATCGCTGCATCTCATCTATACCTTAATGACTGTTCTGGTATGGAAATCAAGGTCATTTATTTTATGTTACAGTTTGGTAATAGATGCCACATTAAACTGAAGGCGAGTAAGAGTTTCAACTTTGAAAACACACATTACCAGAGAGAGACTAGGAATATTGTTTTTGCGGCTGGAGTACATCCTTTTAAATGATATACATAATGAGTTTATAATATGCATCTGGGCTACCTCCTCTCTACTTTGATGTCTTCCAAATGGCCCGGGTGTCATCAGCAGAACATGTAGGCACTTTCCCGCCTCATTGACTCCCAAATGTATTTTAAATATCATTCCTGGTAACGCAATTATTTAAAACGCTGAACTAAACACTTACTAATGGGGAAAAAGACAGCGACTTCGATAAATTCATTTCTCAAATGGTGGGCATTCATGTTTCTTGTTTTTTCTTTTTTCCGTCTTCTTCTCCGTGAAGCGGAGGCAACTCTGATGACAACAAAAAACATCAGCGGCAGTAACAGCCCCTGGCCTCGCAGCTCCCCGCGGACATATTGAATCAGTGGTTTCCTCACATTACCCACCAGTAGCTGTCTCTCTTAAGGTTTCCCACATTGTGGTCAACTGCCTCCGCCTCCGAAAGGCAGCGAGAGGCCGGACATCAGCAACAGCCCTGATGAGAGTGAGCCACTTCATTTATGCAATCATAGGCAATTAGTTCCCTCTGATTATGTGCCTCTTAATGCTGTTTTGAGTACTGTGGCACACAGTAATACAGAAAGAGATTAAACTATAGCCCTCCCTCCACACTGAGCAGTCGTTTAATATACTGAGAACATAATGAAATGTACACAGTAATTACAGTAATATTAAATGCTAATGGGTTCGCAATTGGATCTGCTGTTAGTTTAAGACTGAGTCAGAGCAACTCAAAGAAAGTCTAAGTTTGGAAAGAGCATCGCCGTGGCGTCAGAACATGCAATTATCCATCAGGTGTTTCTTATTCTAAAGATTTGTGTGTTATTTTATATTACTCCAATCAGAGGAAGTGAGATTATTATCTGGCATAGTGGCAGTTCTGTTCCTGAAGGAGAGCAATTAATTACACTCTTCAGCTCTCATATGTAGGGAGTAAGACAGAAATAGGGTCAAAAGTTTTTCTTCTTCAAGTGGTAGAATAACCAGGATGTCACCATGGAAACATGATGAGAAATAATCAACATGCTTTAATTGGCTGGTGACATTTTCTAAAGAGAAGATGGAGGCTGCGTTTATGCATTTGCCTTCTGGTCCTGATCGTCTACGGCTTATTCAAATGCTCTTAATGTCCCCCTGCCTGTTTGGGCCGTGCAGACACATTGAGGTAGACACACACAGTCTTTAAGTCTGCCTGGCCATTAAAGAGCCTGTGATAGCCAATCATCTCTGCTTTATTTCCCATATATGTATATGGGCTTAGAATGGTGCCATGTTTGCAAATCTTCCTCAGCTCTCATCACAATGCTCGATGCTCGGCGGAGAATCCAAATGAATTTATAGGGCCCTGAATTGAACAGTAGCTCCAAAGTATTCAGCGGAAGCATGATTACTTTTTCTCTACCATTTCAGCCCTTAGCCCACCACCTATAATGCATCGTATGGGTCTTTCCAGATTCCAATTGTCTCTCAATGCACTGATCACCACGCAAATAGCCCCCTGTTTCATCATGACAATTGAGAGGTTCATATTTCAACCTAATAGTCTTGTATAACTTTAACCATCTATCACAACCTCATTTCATTGCGGTCGCAGTTAATACGCGCTTCCCTGCCAAGTGGAACATTTTCTAATGATGCACTCTCACACGAAAACAAGGCAAAGGCAGGCCGGCTTCCGCATCACTCACTAATGCACCCATCCATAATATGTTCATAGCAGCCTGATGAAACAAGGAGACGGCGACGACTGCCAGTGTGGGCACGGGCATGAGAGGGGATACGGGGAAGGGTGCAGGATGCAAAACCTATAAATGGACGTGATAATCGAGATCAAGTCACTGCCATCAAAGACTGTATCACCCCCATAATAACATCTGTAGATTTCATATCATTACAGAGAATGCTGGGAAACATCTAAAACGGGCATCTCAACAATAACAGCCAAGGGTTGGAGTCGCATCCCAGTAGATTGTTCGAGTGATCCTGGCTTTGGAGGATGATGATACAACAGCAGGTTTTACAACTTCAAGCTATACATACATGCATTAGACTACGGCCCTAATGGTCGTATGTAAAGCTTGAAATAAACACCGTCCTAATTAGAGAGACCTTTATCAGTGCCTCCATTTTATGCAGATTGGACTGGTGCAAACGCTTGTGTCATTATCCTGTAATCACGTACTATTCAGCTGACAGTGCCATCTTTTAAAAACCTGATTAGGATCCACAACAAGGACACAATGTTGAATTATTTCCCCTGACAGTTTATAAATACGTAAATTTTAAAAGCTAACTGAATAATGGATCTTGTTGAGTTTGAATGCTTCAGAGGTGAAAGAGATTACGCTTTAAAAAACAGTGCATGCTGGTGTTTTTTAATTTAATTACAAGTGTACTAAACAACTTGTAGTCTATCTCTACATGGGATAAATGATGGTGAGTCAGAGCTCCTTCTTCTTCTTTTTCCCAAAGCACAAAAAACAAACTTTGATCAACTGGGTTTTTATTTTACAACCATTATCCACTTTGTTCTCAAGATATTTTCTAAAGTCAAATGTTGATCTCCTCCTTTCTCACTCTGCGTCAGACATAACCCCAAAAAAAGCTTTCAACCGAAAAGTAAAATGCTGCCTATATTGATTCATTAGTATTAACAATCTAATACATCCACGTGTAAAAATAATAATATGCCAGTCACTGGAACATTTAACTACAAAATTAGCATTTGGAATTAAGTGTCTTTTCAAAACGGACTCAAATAGTAAATCGAATCAAGTATTTTACTTGTAATGGAGTAATTTAAAAATGTTCTACATCTGTATTTGAGTACCATATTATATGAAGAGGATCATATTCAGGAGATGTTAAAACTCTGATCAACACTTACCCACCTGTTTAATCCCACACCTGTCAGGGTGAGGGTGGAGGATAAAGTGCACACAAGTGAGACAGGTATGATTCAAAACTATTTTCCTGCAACAGTAAGAGAGTTTGTCCCCTCACACACACGAAAAAGTGTTTTGGGTCTGTATATTATTTCAATATGGTTTATTTAGGAAGGCTTGTGATGAATATTCAGTACAGGTTGTACAATATGTAGTGATGGAGCTACAGCTATTGTGATAATTTTATGTTATGCTGGCAACTTATAGGATCAACCATTAAAATGTAAAAACATGTTAAACTAATAATTAAATATTTTTGACATATGGGAATGCATCTAAGAGGGGATAGAGGATTGATTTGAAACTAATTTTAAATCAATTTTATGAGTCATCAAAAACATTGAATTCAAGTGTTCTGGCAGTCAGAGAACATATGTTAAAGCTAGATTTTATTTCATAATAGTAATATGAATGCAACTAGAGCTGGAGGTTATGGCCAAAAATTTGTTTAAGATAAAAAATTTAATTTCAGTCAATGCTGATAATTATCACGATAAATGTTACTTTATTTCTTTTAAGTTAAGAATGTTTTTCCCCCTTAGTGAAGGTTCTAGTTTTATTCTTCCTTTGCAGAAAATGACAAACATTTGATAAACAGCAAAACATTTTACAAATCAAAACCCCATCAATAATCTCACTGTGCTTATACAAGAAATAAGACTCTTGCATGTTAACATTATTCTGCAATAATATGTCTGTGCTCAGCCCTAAATGCAGTTATGACCAAAATGTATGTTGATTATTTTAAGAAGTTAATTGAGTGTTCAGAAAAAAAATTAATTGCCAGAACATTTCCATTGAAACTACAGAGGCTACATCTGTTTGAGGTCATTTATTGTGCAAAATGATCATTTAAACTTCCTGTATTTATGAAACATGTGCAATCACCCCATCTAGCGGCCAACACCGGGCCTGATAATCACTCAAATAAAAAAACTGATCCAAAATAAATGAAAGGATGATAAACAAGTGAAGATTTTGTGCGTTTATTGAAATCAAACCATCGCAGAGTCAGTGCCGCGCGGCCCCGGAGCCTCCGCGGGGATGAACCGCGCTCACTTGGAGCTGGTGTACTTGGTGACCGCCTTGGTGCCCTCGGACACGGCGTGCTTGGCCAGCTCCCCCGGCAGCAGCAGCCGGACGGCGGTCTGCACCTCCCGGCTGGTGATGGTGGAGCGCTTGTTGTACTGGGCCAGCCGGGACGCCTCGGTGGCGATGCGCTCGAACAGGTCGTTGACGAAGGAGTTCATGATGCTCATGGCCCGGCTGGAGATGCCCGTGTCCGGGTGAACCTTGGAGGACAGGACACGGTCGTTGTTAGTTCATTTCGGGGATAAAGGAAGCGGCGGCGCCTCCTTCCTCCACCCACCTGTTTCAAAACTTTGTAGATGTACATGGCGTAAGTCTCCCGTCGTTTGGCTTTTCTCTTGGTCTTTTTCTCCCCGGTGCCTTTGCCTTTCTTCTTGGGCAAATCGTTAGTCATGTTTGGAAACTGTTTGAAATGAGGCTCGCCGTGTAAAGCGACTGTATCCGGTTGGTTTCAGGAGTGAAAATCCTTCGTCTCCGGAAACGGGCGGGTGTTTAAGTAGTGGCGCTAATCAGTGATTTCATTCACCTGCGGATTGTTAGCGGGGAGCTAACTCCATGTTAGCACGAAGCTAATACATCATCAACCACTAAGGTGAGAGTTGTATCCACGTGGGTTGTGTTGTTTCTTATACTTGTGGAACCACAACCCAACAGACATTTTAAAAGAAGGCCACAGGCCGGAAAGCTTTGTGTAGACGATAGTTATTGTGTTTGTGCGTTAATTCTGTACCTTAATACCCAAATTCACGCAATGTATCCAAGTGCTTTGATCTACCATGACCTGGATGACTGAGCATCTCCACAGACATATAATATCGTAATTTAGTGATGGTATTAGGATTTAGAATTATCAGTGTGGTAAAAATATTGATCTACGTCTGTGTATAGGCATGATTGTTATGATAATATACGTGAATATGTACCTTGCATCTTTTTTGTGTATCTCTTTTAACATGACGTCCTCCCAACCAATCATGTCGGTGGAGTGTGAAGCTTGAACTATGTTTTTTTTCTTCCACGTAGCTAAATAAGTAGACGGTGTCTTATGTATTGTTAATTTGTTTAGGTATGATTTTGGTACAAAAAACGGCCTCAGTCACGATACATCAACATTTCCTATTGGGCAAGGCTACCTATAATAGCATAAATATCAGTACGACAAAAGTTCAGTATACATCTATATATTGCTTATGCATTGTTGACAGTGAGGAGGTAACACCTAATGTCATTGTTGCCATGTCACGCAGCCCCAAGTTGGTAAACAGATTGGAACACGAGTCACAGATGTCAACCCTTATAAATCAATTAATATAATTTTACATTCAGCTCTAAATAGCAGCTTTCAATGTCAGCTTGTGTAATGTAAGACTTTTGTCACTTGTAAACTGCATGTCCACATCTCACTAAGCTCCTAACATACCTTTCGGCTAATACAGCTGTTTTTATCATTAACTGTGCTTACGTTTAAATGATTTATATGCCTCTCACACTTCAGCCGTTTTCATAGCTCTTTGCTATCATTCCAATATTTGGCTGATGAGTCAGAGTGTTATCTAAAATGTTAAAACCTAATTTAAATCACAACTCATTCTCAGCTGTTAATCATAAAATAACTAATTAAAACCAAACTTATTAGAAAATTGAGCACTCGGACAATTAACAGGGTGATAAGAATTTCCTAAAACGACCATCTTTTAAAAAATGGATTTGATGTGTACTTTGAGTTTTTAGTTTGGTCCATGTCCTGTACTGCAGTCAGCCACCAGGTGGGGATCAAGGCACTTTGTCTTCACTCTTACGGAGCAGTCATGTTGTCCATCTTATAAACAGTCAGGCACAAGGACCCTGACACTGAAGCAGCTAAAAGGATTTCAGCCATTTTGTAAATTTTTTATTTACACCTGTACTTTTCCTGATGTGACATGTCTGCCATGAAAAGGGAAATGCAATCCTGTATAGTCCAATTATAAATGGAGATTATACTTCTAGAGCTCACACCGTTGCACATAATAATGGTGCCCACTGGGGGGCACACTAGTACCAGCTTTAAATGCTGCATTAAAGGTGGAGTGGCGCACTTGCTGCAGATTCCACTTTACTTACACAGGCCACATCTCTGTAGCTTGTAGGTCACGGAATAATCTTACTTTTAAATACACTTGTGAGCAACCCTGGTAGTCACATGTAGTGTTTAGCTAAGATGTAACACTGCACTGTTTTCAGATTGATTAATTTACACTGAGGCAATATCGATTAAAAATGTATGCTACGGACTATGAGGCTGAATTAAAACAGATACATCCCCCACAATCCCAGGCACAAAGGCCCCAAAAGCCCCAGGTTCATTTAGTCTGATTTAGTGTGGAGCTGTCACAGGAAATGCAGATGGGTTTAGGGAATTTGCAATATTAATGTCTGGCCTTGAAGAACATAGACCATCACCGTGTTATATTCCTGTTTTACTTTCAACATTGCATGTACTTGGAGAACTATTTTGTGTCTAAACTAATATTTGACAGTTGTATTTAAGATTTCTGCTAATTATTGGGTTTTAGAACCATCGACAAAGTATCATTTGGGAATATTCTCAACACATCCTTGAGATTTTATACACAATTTGCAATAACTCGGTATCAATATTTGAAAAGGTGAGCCGAAGATAGGCGTTGCTCTGAGTCCAGGTGCATCTGTTCTCTTGGTGTGTTCCACACAATATATTTCAGTTTTAGTTGATGTTTTATGGCGTCCGATTGTGGAAAGGGGGCTCTTTGTTTATTTAGTAGTGGTATGTGCATCTCTTAGAACTGTGTTCGACCTTGCACTATTGTGTTTTGGAACATCCTGACCAATTTAAGATTTTCATGCTGATAATTAGGATAAACATGTTTCGGCTCTAGGCCTTTGTTATCTGATTTCAATCTAAACATCTAAGTAAATTGGCACTCAGCGTGTGATGTTGTGGTATTTTAGTATAATAGCAAATATGTTCCCCCCGTTATTTGTGTGCTAACCAATCTGTTTTACTGCTGCATAACCAATTACCCCAAGGCTTTGATGGAGTTGATTTTAAAACATGCCAGGATATACTGTTTTTGACCATATATGTTGTTTTATCTTAAAGCCAATGCTTTTACCTTTAATACTCCATTAAGTTCTTCAGACTGTATTGGGCATTAACACAGTTGTATCTGCTCTGAACATGCCACTCAGGCTCTACTTTTGCGATGCTTCCACACAATAATCTTGGGATGTGTGAATTTGAGGAAGTTGCTGCAACATCAGTCTCTAGTTGGCTGTTTAGGCTGTTGAGTGGGAAGTAGATTGACAGCAGTGATAGGACCCTAACACCTGAGAGCTTGTAGCACCGGAGCTTTGCAATAACAGCTTCATCGTGAAAATATATTTTGGTTTAAAATGACGCCGGACTTGGAATTGAAAACCTCAGCTGCTAAAATGTGTTTTTATTTTTAAAACTCAGTGTGAAGAGACACATGTCTGCCATGTATCACACACAATAGAAACACAAACAACATTTTTAATGCACAACAGGGAAGAAACACACTATTTGTTTTTGCTTCACAAACTTGGCCTGTAGCACCTTACAGACCCTCTCCTGTGCATCTTGATAAGAAATGGGAAGGTTTCTGTTGATCAATGACACAGCAGTGTTACGATTTATGTGGGTAATTGGTGCCAAATCTCCATTGCCACTTCTTTGTTCAGGGTTTCAGACTTGTTCTGTCCCTCTCAATTCCGTCCCCCATAAGTGCACAGCAGATATTGAGCAATGCATTACAAATGAATAAGCCCTTATCTCAGACAACATTTATGCAAGGTCGTTTGCAGCCACTGCCACAAACAGTGAATAGCAGCCATTGGTTGAGTGTATTGTGAAGGCCATCTTCTTCTCTGTTGTCTGGCAGATTTGTGCTGTTTGGCTGTTTCATCTGTGAAGAGAAGATGGGAAAAAAAGGTGAGTGTGTGTGCACATCTGCTACCTCGATACGTCTGTGTGACAGCCACAGAAAGAGAAAAATGTTGGCTGTTCTGTTTATCACAGCCTTTTATATTGACATATTGCTTAAGGCTATGAGGTGTGTGTGTTGTTTTTTGTGTGGGGGATTTGTGGCTTGATATAGCAAAAGCTTAGCTTGATACCTGCAGTGATTACTCCGTAGCTGGCGAATACATAAGTTGTGTCATGGGCTTGTACACAAAGTTTGTGAACGTCTATGCAAACAGGCAAATACCATTGCGAACATAAAAGCTTTTTACTAAAATGTGCCTATTTGATTATTTATTTAGTCAAACATTATCATCATTTCCCCCTGTAATTCAAAGGAACTGTTAAATCTGCTTGTGCTGAACGTTGTATATTGGAAAACACTGTGGCTGGAGGCTGGGAGAGTTATAAAGAGTCAATTCAATTCAGTTTTATTTGTATTGCGCCAAATCACAACATACATTACCTCAAAGCACTCTACAGAGTAAGGTCGAGACCTCATGATATTATAGAGCCAAACCTGACAATTTCCCCCCCCCCCAATGAGGAAGCAGGCGACTGTGGAGAGAGAAAAATCCCCATTTAACAGGAAGAGACCTCCGAAGCAGACTCAGGGTGGGCGGCCATCTGCCTCTGCTGGTTGGGGTGAAAGCAGAGAAACGCAGGAGAGAGAGAAGACAGGGAGATCAGGGACAGTTGTGTAACTGTTGTGTTGAAGCACTGTCACACTAATTTTTATAATGATGATGGTAATACCAATACCTATACCTGTGGTAGGGGTAATGGTGTAACTGTATTTATAATAATGTTGAGTGAGAGTGGATCCTGCAGAATGAGGGCAGGGAGAGAAGACAGAGGATAAACGCAAGAGAAAACACAAGTAAATGCACAAGCCCTCCAGACAGATACAAGTCCTCTGCTTCACACTTGAAGTCTGATTTGTTTATCCAGTTGTGTTTCTTGTTCCATTCATGTTGGCTCTGCTCCATCCAGCGCTGTCTGCTTCTCCTCTAACTTCATGATGTATGTGCTTATAAATGTCAATTGCTTTTCTGCTGTGTTCAGTTCCTAACAGGGTAATCTGTCCTGTCTGGCTCTTTCCAAATCTGCATAACATGGACATCACAGTTGCTTAACACTATAGTTAATGCCCAAGATCATTAAGAATCACATGTAGAGAGAGAGGCAACATTAATAAATTAAAATTACTTGTCCAATCAGGTTAGATTTTGCCAAAACATCTTTGTTGACAGCAGGAATAACAGACATTTTATAAAATTTAGGATCCCAGTTAATATTTTATACATCAGCCTTTTATCAGATTAAGTAAATTCTGTCTAAACTAAACATTTCTTTGTCAAGTGTCTCAATTATAGTTTTGTGAATTAATAGATAGCACATTTCTTTGGATCTTTAATAGCTCAAGTTTAGCAAAAATATGTTAGTGCTGTATTAGGTAGGTCGTGTTTTTAAAGGAAGCAGAAACTTCTCGCTCACGTCTCAGCTGCATTAGGATAAAAAAAATCCTATACATTTTGTTGCATAACCTATATAGTTATGTGCTTTGACAAACATATCTAGCCTGAGGCTGGTCTGCCACCATGAGTAATTGCAGAATGAAGAAGAAACGGACTATTCTAAAAGCCATATGTGTTTTAGTTGTGGAATTTCTCAGAACATTAGCTTCTAGTCAAAAATCTAATTCAAAGGCCCCAAAAAGAGAGAGTGCAGTGCTTAGCAGCGCCTCAAATGTTACCCCTCCTGATTAATATTCCCTGCATTATGCTGTGCATTCTACCATCCACTTGAAAGCCAATTACTGTTGAAAAGTCCACCACTTTCATCCTGCAATCTGCAACAACAGGCATGCCAGCCAATATGAATTTGGAATTTAAGTTTCCTAATCTTTTACACAGGATGTTACCCAAATATAAAGAGCATGCACATAATTGCTGCATGAAGAGTATTTGCATTCTATTACTGTGCACGGAAATTGAATGTGAAATGCAGATTTGTACAACGGCCGTGATAGAGATCACTATAATTTATCAAGATGTGAATAAATGTTTGTTGGAATGTTTGTTTCACTGTAGACAGTTTCAGCTATTTATCACAATCTAGTTTTTATTGAGGTTTTAAATCACTGCAGTCACAGGATTTCTGGTTTTTCCTCATTGAAATAACCTTAGTTCTCATGGGGCTCTATTATGGACACTTTAAAGGTCCAACGTGTAAGATTTAGGTAAAAGGGATCTATTGGCAGAAATGGAATAAAGAGTAATCCTAGTTATGTTTTCACTAGTGTGTGATAATCTAAATTGTTGTTTTCTTTATATTTTAAATACTTTATATTGACATCAGGAGCGGGTCCTCTCTACGGAGGCTGGCTTTTTTTCTTCAGTTGTCCAAACTGGTCAAACTAAACACCTTTTGCGTTTTTATGACAACTGAAGGCTACCACAGGTTCTCTTTCATGTTTGAAAGGGGAGGGTGAGTTGAGGGTTATTCAGCAACTTCACTACTAGATGTCAATAAATTCTACACACTGAACCGTTAAGTCAGGAAAGAATCAACATCCACCACACCCCTCAAACTCGTCTAGTCTCTGGAGATGAGACATGATTGCAGCTGTCGACTTGTATACAGTGTGTTTTTCAGGTATCCTGCGCGTGTTGTTCTCAACAACCGTCTACAACATAGCCTTAAGTGTCCCTGCACATGTTATTTACAGTAACAGTAAACCATATTGACTTATGTGGCACCATTTATGACTGAAGACATTAAAACCCGGTGAAGGTCTCATATGTTAAATGGGCACAGCATCATCCATCACTGTTGTGATGTGTATTTTTTTTTTGGCACATTAAACATTATCAGTCAAGACTGTGGATACAAAGGAGCGCAGCTGAATTTAATACATTTTAAAGTATAAGAGGGGAGAGGCCAGCCTTTAAACATCTTAATTGAATCAGACATTTTGACGAGCGGTACTGGATATAGTTAACGTGTCATGATGTCATTATAGTGACTTAAGTGACTTGTTGTTGGTGGATGAAGCAAAAAAAATGGCTCTTGACGTTTTGAAATGGCAGAACCTCGGACATTTATCTGATCGACCTGTTCCAACATTCCCTTTCAGGTAAAAATATTGTTATAGGAGGATTGAAAACCACAATAGTCACATCAGGCATCATATTGCATTTCCCCCACTGGACCTCTTTTAGATTGCCTCCTGACTGTGGCAATGTTGACATTGTGTGCTTGACATTTCTCAGATGTTTATGGATAAAACATTTCTTTTGTAATTTTGCCAATTGCAAGTCTCTATAGTGTGGTGGGTAATGGTTGCTATGGTCCCTGTGCTTGGTTACTAGGACAGAATATTGATTCAATCCTCAAGGGCTGTGGTCATATCAGTCCCCCTATTGTTATGATAATAAGATGTCCCCGGGTAGCCAATGAGTGATAATCTTGTTTGGTCCGGGGAGAAATGAAAAGGTTTCTCAGAATGGTGCGGTGAACTTTTAACCCCAATAAAATCCCAAACTCCATTAGTGGTCAAGCCTTAAACTCTCTCACACACGCAGCGAATCAAATCGTAGGAACGTGTGATCACTTGGACCCACAGAACATTTTGAATATTTCACATATGTGGTCACATGAAAATGCAAAAAATACAGGTCTGAAATCAGATGGTTTATTCATGAAATATAATAATGAATTAATATAATATATATTGGCTTTCTTTAATCTCTCTAATGAAATGGTTAAAACGTGGAAATATCTGGATCTCCTTTATGTCAGCACAATAAACACGCAACCTGTGGCATTTCTTGTATGTGAGCACACAAGACGACAGAGGCTGTAGGAGCGATTAGAGAATAATAACACAGTGAAGGTGGTGTCCAGATTGAGAGACTTCGCCTGTGAGCACAGACACACAAGCAAAGCAGCCATTCAGCAGTGGGATGGATCCTGACTACTAAAGAGGAGAGAGGGAGACTGAAAGAGCGAGAGAGAGAGCAAGAAATGGGGGAGTGGTGGGAGAGAGAGAGAGGAAGCGAAAGAGAGAGTGAAAGGCTCCACACGGCAGAATATAAATCTGTATGTTAACAGGACTAAAGCTGGAGGTCTGGAAGCGGCTTTAGTGGTTATGCTAGTAGGGGGTGGACATTAACCATCAAGAGGTGGTCTTCCCCATTAACTGAGGATCTGTGCAAATAAGGAAGTGGGACCCGTGGAAGCTGCGAACGCCGGTTGTCAAGCACAGTGGTGGGTTGGTCGGAGGTCCGTGACCCTCTCATTTTCATTTCTGGAAGAAAAGAGAAGCGCAAAAGAGACACGAGACAAAAAGGAAGGTGCCAGCAAGAGACCAGTGAGCCATTTCTCTCTTTATTACCTCCATTCACAAAACCATTGCATACCATTATCACAGCGATGTAGAGGCATTCTCTCCGATTGGAGGAGGAAGGGTCCCATTGACTGCTTAGGCTTAGCACCTCTCTCAAAACGCTAGCCCTTTTCATTGCAGTCTCCCCCCTCATCTGTCGCCTCTATCCTTACGTCTGCTGTTCCCTCTGTTCTTCTCTCTTCTCTTGTCCCTTGTATTCTTGTCCCTTTTCACACCACTCAGGAATCAGGAGGCATTGCGTTTTGGTAGAAGTGGGTGTTTCTGGAGCTGTCATTGTGTTTGGTGCTGCTACAAAGGACAGCTGAGCAGAGAGTGAGAGAGACAGCTTTGGAGATAAAAAAGCCGCCTGAAAGAAAAGAGGGGGACCTAGGACTACAGGAGCCGCTGACAACCTCTGGAAGGTGAATGGTGATGAAAAGAAAACTGTTACACAGACTGACAACCATTTTAAGGTAGCTATTTATTGACACCATTACCACCTCTTTAGGGAATAAAGAAGCAGCGTGGCAAACCAACACTGCCAGTTGGATTCTGCTATTGCTGTTGCTAAGCAAAGCCACTAACCTGAAGTTCTTGGAGAGACAGTGTTGATCATCACTCTACAGCCATGAAAGGAAGCTCAGAGGAAAGCATTGAAAGCACCAGGCCTTCAAACCTGCAAGCTTTCGCTAACATGTCCACCCTACATGGCATGAGTCACATATTCGCCTATGGACACATGACATTCCGCCGGTTCCTTTGGACTCTTTCTTTCCTGGGCTCTCTGGGCTTGTTGATGCTCGTCTGCATGGATCGAGTGTCCTATTACCTGGAGTATCCTCACGTCACCAAGCTGGACGAGGTGGCTGCGACGAACCTCACCTTCCCAGCAGTTACCTTCTGTAACCTCAACGAGTTCCGCTTCTCCAAAATCACCAGGAATGACCTCTATCATGTGGGAGAGCTGCTGGCCCTCCTCAACAATAACTACCAAATAGCCAACCCACACTTGGCTGAGCCCGAGGTTCTGGCTGCCCTTAAGGATAAAGCAAACTTTCAGAACTTCAAACCCAAGCTGTTCAACATGACTGATTTCTATAACCGCACAGGTCATGACATCGGTGAAATGCTACTGCAGTGCACCTTTCGAGGGGAGGATTGCTACCCAGTGAATTTCAGCACAGTAAGTAATCCCTCTTATCTTAACATGCTGTAATTCTGCATAGTGTGTGTGTTCACATGATCTCACACTGAGATTTAATGCTGCATGTGCAATATATTTGAAACAGCAGCCTGGCTTTAATGCAGTGGATACTCTGATGAAGTCCAGTGTTAATGCTGTGGTTATTTCTGAAGTCATAGTGTTGTCAGCAGTTAGAGCAGCTGATTGTTGGTGCTGTTGCATTGTGCGCTTTAGTCCATGCTTGTGCTGTGCTGAGAGTAAGTAGTGAACAAAACTTGTGATAAGGGTAAGGTCCTGAGATAAAATGCAGCAAAGTTTATCCCCTTTTTGCCATTACTTACTTGCTCAGTGATCTGGAGCTGCTTGACTGCCAGAAAGAAGGAAATTGTGTGTGTGTGTGTGTGTGTGTGTGTGTGTGTGTGTGTGTGTGTGTGTGTGTGTGTGTGTGTGTGTGTGTGTGTGTGTGTGTGTGTGTGTGTGTGTGTGTGTGTGTGTGTGTGTGTGTGTCCTTCTATCTAGATGGAACACTGAGGTCCAATGGATAGTTTAATCATGCACACAAGTCTTTGTTTTGGCAAATCTTTCATATGCTTCTGTAACATAGGTCAAATTGAGGTTGCTAACTGATTGTAGCTTTGTCATGATGATGGTGTCACTGCACTGTCTCTTGTCGTTACTCTCACCCATTGTTTATGCTAATCTTTTAAATATCCATCATGCTCTACATTATATTGTGGAAAATTAATTTCTTACCAAACACTAGAAACAGTGTAATGTCCGTTGTGCATTTTAAAGTCTGAACAAGACTGAAAACTCTGTGTACGCACCATGTCACTATCTAACAAGCACACAGACAGTCTTCATTGACTACACAGTATATGAATGATGCCCATCAAGCTCTAAATATTGTTTTGACATGTGTCAATCGTAAATCCTATAAAGACATTTAAAATGGTTGCTAACACATAACCAATTAATTTAAACAGACACAGCATCATGAACTCACCCCCTCGGTTATTTAATGAGTTGTTTTGAAGCAATAAAATAAATTGGATAAAGCAGAAAGGTAGTTCCAGGTGACATACCCCCTTAAAGATCACAACACAACCAATTACTGCTGCTGCATTATAATGTATACTGTGTGGCTGTATATTCTTAAAACAGGGAGTATATGTAAGCCTTAACGTAAAGGATGGTGTTAGTTTGTGTTTGGACTCAAGCAGATCCTATTAGAGTAAAATTCTTAGACCTTTAAAAATTAAGTGCCACAGTTAAATTTGCACAATAATTTCATGGCTCTTGTGATAGCATTGCTCTTGTTATCAATTGATCGTAGTTTATCTGAAATGTATGTGTATCATGACTGTGCTGCAATGGGTTTTCCTGTCAGTCCTGTGCTCTTTGTTTTCATGTAGGAACCAACTTTGATTGCTTTCATTACTCTTAACCTATTTTATTGAAGTGGAATACAGACTCTAAGAGCAGCAGGCAAAGCTCTCCTCATCTCTGTTTGTGTTGTATAACATTTTATTAAAACGAGAAGGCTGCACTTTATTACGATTGGTTAATCTCGCTGTGTCTGTGTCCTATATCCCATCTCTTTAAATGGTGGAGAAACACCTAACTTACTTACCTCTCAATTGAGTCTATCCACACTGAAAAGTCGGATTTATTATCTTTGTTGTATCTTTAATAAACTCTGAAAGAAACGCCTGCAGATGAGCAGTTTTGAGTGACTGACTCTACAATATTCAGAATTAATCAAAGCTGCCCTTTGCGTTGATTAAACACTAATTTAAGGTTTACTTTTTGATCTAATTCCTTTTCAATTTGCATCAAAAGTATTGTTACATGTTTGTTTCCAAGCAGCAGTAAAGGGCAACTAGAGAAACAAATCATTCCAGGGAAGCAATTGATGTCGCATTGCTTGGTTGCATCAAACGAGCCAGCAGCAAGGAAAATGAATGAACTTAGTGATGCTGTATGTTGTTTTCTTTTGTTGGGCAAATTTGTCGGTACAGAAAAACGGTGACCTTTCACCTGACCAAGAGTTGCTGGAGTCAGAGTTGAACATTCTTGTTCTTACTCATCCGTCACTGTGTTTAGTGGTTTGGATGGAGTGGTTAAAGCAGTGCCACACCGCACAGTGTTGTGCTCCCAGTGGGCAGAAATGTGCTTGTCAGGGCTTGGACGAGTGCCAGGACGCCAAACCCATCAGGCTGAGTGTTTGGTGCTGTATCTGATAATAATCTCATACTAACAGCAAACACTGTGGCTTGCTCACTAAAAACAGTAACTGAGTTCATAACCTGCTTCAATGGGGAAAAAATCCATCTGTGCGGCTGTTTTATTAGAAATCAAGACACGTATCTAATATACCAGGTTGTATGTGGTTGACTTTATCTACCGATACGTGCTTATGTTGTTTTCCGCTCCAAACACAGAGTCGGTATTGACCGCCAGAATACTGATATTTAGAAAACTACTGAAGGAAATGTTCAATTATTCAAATTCCCCCACAGATATGTTGAGAGGATGATTTACAATGCAAAGGACTGTGGGAGTGATGAGCTTTGACCTTGAATAAATGAAGGAAGAATTCCATTAAGTCTGGGTTATGATGCAGTTGAGAAACAAAAGCATTCAGAATGTTTTGCATTGTAATGGGTGGTTGGGCAAGGGGAGAATGGCAATTTGTGTTTTCAATGCCATTAAACATTTGAATCCATTTTAATGACTTTAAGGGGCATATGTTTATTATTAGTATCATGAAAAATACTGTTTTTTTTTGTGGCCTCTGCAAGTTCAATTTTGTACCACCAGTTGAAATTTCAAATACCCTTTTCAGACATTGGCATCTTAACATCCTGTTAGTTCTTATGTCAGTATCAGCAGCCAGTTCAGTATTTATCTTTTTATAATATTCTGGACCTTAAACCAGTTGACTGATTCCTGTGCTTAAAATACTTCCACAGTGAGCTTACTCTTCAGAATAATGAAACCCATTTAACACAGTCTCTTTGATGAAGAGTCTGAAGTGAAACAAAGTTCAAGTCTTCGGTTTCTTTCCCTCCTTATTACATTGGTAATCCTGAAACCTCCACTAAAGACTTTTCTATTTAAAGACTTGTAGTAGGATGAAACAGATTTTGATTTTGACATGTTGGCACTATATCAGCAAGTAGAAAGACAGTCCCAGCAGTCCCCTTAATTTCAATCAAGCTGCACCAAATTTGAATATCCATGAACTATTTTTTGGGAAGTTGGTAAAAGCTCAATTTAGTGGGTTCTCCCCCTGACCTATAATATCCTTCCATCATGTTTTGTGGTAATCCGTCCAGTAGTTTTTGTGTAATGCTGCTAACAGACAAACAAAAGCAGATGAAAACATTACCTCCTTGGCAAAGGTAATATGTATATGGAGGCATATCCACATGAATAGATTCATTTGACTTGGTTGTTTGTATTACTTGGTGTTCCCTGTCAGAATCCTCCACACTGGGCCTCTGATAGACAGCATGATAGCCTATGACTAACACTGTATATAAATGGCACCTCGGTCAATGATAGACCACAGCAAGTGAACAAGAGGTTGATTATCATAATCTGATAGTTCAGATACAGTGCTCCATTCTTAAGTCTTGACAGGTCACACATCCCCCTGGGCTACATTTCTGTCCATTTCTTACAGAGTGTATAAAATCAGCATTCATCATCACATTTTGCTGAACCTCTGTCTAAGATGTGAGTTGTCTTTCATCTCATCATCCAGATGACAGCAGGTGCCAAGGGGATGAGACGTAGCTACAGTCGAGACGACACAGACTGACACAATAGCCGTTATCAGACATGAACTCTGGAAAATGTCCAATTTTCTATGGAAATTTCGACAGACTTTTCCTGTTGGGTCTGGACAATGTGCCGACTTATCCTTTCATATATTCAGAATGCAGCAAGAGATTGTCTGGGTTAGATTCAAAACAACAATTTTCAAGATTATTCAGGTGAGGGGTGGCGTCTGTGGAAATCACAGGTTTTAGTTTAAAACACATCAACACCATCATTTGACCTTATCTCCAATCTCTCTCGAATCTTGTTGTCTCTAAATTGACATCTTCTTCTTCGGTGTTAATGTGCAACACCCTTTTCATCCTGAGATATTCATATTCTTTTTTGCCTTTTTGCGTCGCTTGTGGTGAATTTTTCAGTCCTAATCCTGTTGTAGTCTCACATGGGCTCACTTGGACATTCTCAGACGTTTTCACTAGGGGGCTTGCATGAAAACCTACAGAGAATGTCCACATCAGCTGAATCTGACATTTGCGTTATAACATACAGCCCCTCATGATAATATAAGGAGATTATCTGGAGTTCGGTACGTGTCTGAAAGCCGCTTGTGTAACACGCTGAATCTGAACTTTGGAGACTCTGAAGGAACTGATGCTGGACGATATATTTCTGAGGCCATGATATTGTTGGCTCGTCACAGCTACTGTATGTCAGCAGTGTTTGTATATGTTGGCTGATTTGCAATAGAGTGCATAGTGCAGTAAAACATGCTTCAGGTAATTTTATGACTCATAATTTTATTGTTTGTCAAGCAGGTCCATTTGTTTACAACACTGCAGCAACTGAGTTGGCGGAGTAAAATATCACAGTGCAGCAGATGGTGATGCAGATTCTTTTTAATAATAGGTATAATGATCAACTGCAACACAGCCTGTAAAAAAAGGATTGTGTTAGTTGATAAATATCAAACTGTCTCACCGAGGACATGTTGACTTTATTAGAGATTTAAATAATAACTGCACATGTGCATATTTGCACCAAAGTATATAAAGTAGTTTCCTTTATAAAATTGATGTATTAACATTTTTTAATAATTATAATTTCAATCTTAAATTTCATACTAGTTTTTAATTCAATTTTAAGAGTATGCTTCATTGCATTTCTAGACACATTGATTCTGTATGAAACAGACATCATTAGCATTCACTAGCAGTTGTGCGACTGGCTATTTCACTATTTGATTAAATGCTGCAATATCAAGATAAAAATGTTATATCAGTCAATATCAATAATCATCATTATAAATATCACATTATTATTTATTTTAGGTTTAAAGAGCAGAGAATAACAAAGACTTAATAAAAAGCAAAACATTTAAAAAATCTTTGGCAGAGGAATTTCCTTACTGTGCTTGCACAATGCATAAGCATTATATTGGTATGTTTATGACTTATGTTACATTGGTATCGATGAAAATTACATTGTGATAATTATTGATCCTGTTTTATCCCCCAGCCGCTCACTTTGAACTGCATAGTGGGGTGATTTTGATTTGATGTATGTTCATATACTGTGTGCATTACCTCTGTCATTACTTATTGTCATAAGACCCATCATATTATTTTTGTAGTCTGTAGCTTTTTCCTAAAAAATCTTCATCATTCATTGTTGTTAGGACCTTTTTTTTAAACCTTAATATTGGTGTTGGCTGCCAAAATCCAGCATAGGTCACGGTCTTACTGATTCACAAGCTCAGACTTCTGTTTTCATATCTTCTTACCACATTGGGAGACACACAGATGTTCTGTATGAGTGGATTAATCAAGATTACCTTTACCCCTGACACTGGAGTCTTGTGAACACTTACATCATAATTTCAGAGAGCATCTAAAAACACTTCACAAAGCTAATTACCATGAAATTTAGCAGTGTTAAAACACCAAATCCACAGACGGCTCCAACAGCTACTGTGCGAACCTATTGTTAAGTGTATTCGTAGGCTGTGGAACAATAAAACCTGTTCCCACTACCAAGTAGAGTCTTTTAATCTGCATCATTAAGCTGATCGGTTTGAGTTTAAATAATAAGTTTATATATCCACACTGTGCCACTCAACAACAGCAATTGATATGTGAACATTGTAGTGGGGAGCAACATTGGGAACTGTCAGGGACGAAGAAAATAAGATGCTCCACTGAATAATGTTACATGAGTTTTTCTAGAGGTGATAAGTTGTGAGAAGAATGTAGCAGACGTACTCTGTATAAACTTAGGAGCAGAGGGAGATGGGGAAAACAGGGAGCATGGGCAGCAAGATAAATGTATACTACAAATACAGCTCGGGTGCAATACATTTTTGTAATGACCAGTCTCAGGGGGTGCACACACGCAAATGTATTAGGAGCCATTTCTTAAATAGGAAATGTCAGCACCAATTAAATATATTCGGTAAAACGTGGTCATCATAGAGATCCTTTTGGTCAGATATTCATATATTGTTTGATGAGCCTTCTGTATAAGTCTTTACTCTCGTTTTGCTTCAATTTCCATTACTATCTTTCCTCTAGTGAAGCCATGCGAAACCAGCTAGCCCCTTACCGGTGGTCTCATCACGTTCCGATGGGGAGTCACTGTACTGTACCATCCAATCTGCCCCCAGGCCCAGTAGCACTGCTCAGAGGACGTATTCTAATCTCTTATCTTGAAAATGCATTAATGGCTGAAGCTCTTGGCAAGTGACCACCACCACCATGTGCTACTGGGGAAATGATTGCAATAGTTTAGACAGCTTTGGACAATGTTGGCAAGATAAACAGAAAAATAGTGTTTAAGCTTTTTTCAATAGGTCATTAGCCTATACCATATATGCAAATATGTTTTCTTTTTACTTTATCAGGGTTTTCACTTCACCTACAGGGAATGTGTCTTTGTAATGTGGCACAACAATAGGCAAGTTAAAATAGAGCTACAGCGAGGGGAGATCAGGATACCTAGAAACAGTCATAAATACAGAATATTTCATGAATAAAAATGCAGGCTATAATAAAAATGTAACTGGCACGCTGCCGCCAGTGAGCAAGACTTAGACGGCAACGCAAGATTGACAAGGATAAATCAGGCCTTCCTGGTTGTAAAGACAGTGATCGACAGGAAGAATACATTCCAGATAAGGGAGACACCCCAGCAGTATTAGCATCAGATGAGAGAGAGACCACAGTGCACCCCACAGCCTCACTGTCAGGTGACAGAGAGCCCAGAGTGCTCCCTGCAGTATTAGCATCAAGAAGAGCCTGGTGTGACCCAGACAGCTTCCACTGTTTGAATGTACTCAATGCAATGATCTCCATAATGTTACCAATGTTACAGTAGTGTCGTACATTTGAAATGATACGTATATGCATTATAAATTAAAAAAAAAAAGCCTGCTCTTTGCTGCAGGAAAGGGGCCCACTCTGTTATTTTTGCTTTCTGCGTCATGCATGTTAGTCGGCAGCTGCTCGCAGGATTTTTAAATTGAAACAGGGGAAACATAGCTGAGGCCCATTACTTAGAGCATGACAAAGATGTATAGAGAGAGATCTCTGCTTGTGTGGTAAACAATGGCATGAGCCTGTTTTTCTCTGCCATAGTTTCTTTTCCATGCATCAAACCTGATCTAAAAATAAATGCATGATACCTTGGAAAAAGAAAGGATCTAAGTGAAGAAAAGATGCCATTATATTTGAGGCATGGAGTTCATTAATGTTCAGCTTGAACACAGGCAGGAGTGTAGCTGCGCTTTATATATTGTATGTACCCACCACTGTGAAGGGTGATTTTTGTGTTTCAAATCCAGAGATTTATATGATTTTTCCTCTTGTAGAGAAAGGCTGCAACCAATCATGTTGGATTTTTTTGTATAACTAACCTAAGACATTCATTGATTTTAGCATTTAAGACAGTATCTCCTTCCAAGCTGAGGCAAAAGTACGTTCTTCAGGATGAAGTCAAAGACCAATGTCCATTCTTGTGCTATCGATCCATCAATTTCAATCTTTGTACAAGGTTATCACATAAATATATAACACTGCTAGCAGGCTAATCATCCAAGGCCACAAAATTAACCAGAGACTGTACCCATTTACCACGACACCACTACAATACAGACTACAGGTGAAACTAGACTCACATTCAGTAGAGTGCATACCTCACTTCAGAAGTTTTTGCATTATCCTGCTAAAACCCAACCCAACAAACAAACGTCAAAAACAAAAACTTCCTCGGCAGAGGTAATAGTTCAGGGAAATTTGTGACTGCAGCCTGAAGCACTTTGAAAGTAAAACATCAGTGTAATACAACAGAGTAGAGAAGAAATTAAAGGGCATGAGTGTAAATATTTCAGGCTTCGTTATTTTATTAATAATTATTTTGTGATCTAGGCTTATCAAGCTTGCTGGTTAGAAATATTAAGTTTGGTTTAGCATCTCCCAATCACTTTAATATTTATATCTGATAAACATAAATCTACATTATTAAACAACGTTGCAGAGACTGATAGTTCATATGAACATGACACTTTCTGTCTCATAACCCAGCAGTATTTCTTTTGCATGATTTCACATATTTGACTGAGTTAAGGTTCAATTTGCGGAAAGCTGAAACTGTTCAACTTGACTTCAGCCTTTGTCATTTTCCCTCAACCTAAAGTGACTCCTCTCGTCTACATTCCAGTCAGTGCGTCTCCAATGGGCCTAATCTCTGCCTGAGATTGCCTTACGTCACCACTCACATTTATAATCAGCAGATAACAACATTAGTCATTACAGCTGACTGCTGCCGCAGCCAAATGGTGAGGTCTCCTGGTTTATCCTTAAAGGATCCCTATAGGGACCGCTGCTGCCTTGCAGTAATCAAAAGTTAGTTTGCAAAAAGCAATTCCTGACGGGATTTATAATGTGTGTGATGAGGATCAGCTACTGCATTATAGTTTTGTGTTTATTATAATGATCATGAAAGGAAAGTTCTGTTCTGATTATTATGATTCAGACCTTGGTCAGAAATAGAGGTCTGTATTAGACAATCAACATTGCACAAATTATCACAGCAGGGGTAACTACAGCAATAGCAGCACTCTCACCATTCATAAAAACTCAAACTCATATTCGTAGCAGAGTGGATCAGGAGAAAACCAATGATGCACAGATACACAGATAAAAGGCATTTGTGGGAATGCCCAGAGCTAGTTTCAACCAGTCAATACATTTTTTATTGATTTGAATTTGGCACCAAGTAGCTGATGGAAATCGGACCCTCTGTGTATTTTGTATTGTGTATTCTTCCATTCTTCAAAAAGTCACCATTTATCTCCATTAAATCACTGGAAACGGCACAATAAGTATCTCACTGGTTCATTATCTGGAATGCGGGTCCAAGGACAGAGGGTGTTGCATGAGGTACAGACTGTAAATCTCTGAGGGGAATTTGTGATCTGTCATTACTGCTTTTTGTAAAGAAAATTCCCTTGATGTTGCTGACAGGGGTTGTGTCTTGAGGAAGACCCTGGGAGGTCAGAACTGCTTCATGCTTTAAAGCATTAATTCAGACTAATACAACATTTCTTTTTGCTCTGCCCATTCTGTGAGTTCAAACAGAATGTGAACTGAATATTAGTGGTGGCAGGATTGCTACAGATTCAGTACAAACATGATCAGTGGAGAATTCATTGAACTGATGGGAAGACTCTAATGTGGGAGTGGACAACGTTTCAGCTGAGTGATTAATTCATAAAACCCCTTGTCCCAAGGCTTAAATTATTTTAAACTGAAAACCTCATACTGGAAGAAAAGGCCAACCTAGTTTGATTTATGTTCTTGACTTGCAAGTATAGAAAAATAAACACAAGAATATGTTGCTTTTATAAAACAAGTACCTCTATATTTTTTTGGGTGTTGCTTGGACACAATAAGCATTTTACCTTCTGTTTGCATGAGCGCTTTTTCCATTAAAGTACAGCAGCACAACGAGGAAGCCCAAATGAATATGTCTCTGAATAAATGGATTCTGCCCTCCTGCATGTTCAGAATGTTTATTAATTTCCACTAAATCTGCCCCAGAGCTTGAAAACAGGCGACTCCTTTAGTCCCTTACATTTTAGTCCATCGAGCCACTAATCGCACAGACAGAGTTGGGCTGGAAAATAATTTCACTTGTCATTACCTTGATTGTGACCTGCGTCGCACCATCAAAAATAGGACTGCGGTGCTTAACTCATTTGCATTCACGCGCCACAGTGGTTCATTTATCTTCACCAAGACTTGATTAATTTATATGACGGCCAAATTGTCAACATGTCCCTCTGTGTTGTAAAAGCCCTGTTTACGACAGAAGGTAACACTGCTCTGGTTTGGTTAAAATCTTTCCACTGACACAAGTGTTGAAGTAATAATAAACAGAGAATTAGGATAAGTAGATTATTTATATTATTTATTATTAGTAATAGAGATATTAAATGTTTTTTTCTTCTTCTAATAATGATGAAAAAATTCTAAAGTGGCTTTTGCTTTGATATATTGATGATATGAGATAGCTTGCAGTTTTGAATTACTGTTCTTAATGAAATTAACCTTGAAGTGATTGGTATGTGGCTCTGAGCTTTCCTCTGGCTCATTTTTTCTTCATTATACCCACTTAGTTTGCTGTCGGTGCATAATGTGGTCTCTCGTGATTTTTCCATTCCATTTGTCCTGCAATAACCATGGTCAATACTATTATGATTCAAAATCCTTTAATTTGTGGTTCATGCTAAATCCTGAATATCCCTTTTACTTCACACATGGGCTTCATTTGAATAGCAGCATTATATCCCTTTATTCTTATTCTACATTGCACAGTGTTACATTTTGAATGGCGTCATCTGGGCTCCTTTTCACAATGTCAGCTGAAATATGTCGAGTGATGCACAGAAGGTCTATGGCCCTGAAACACTTGTGAAAATCCAATCTTACATTGCAATGGCACAAATAGGCCTTGAAACATGTTTATTTCTACACACTGTTATTGTCTGCGGTTGCAGTATATGGTGCAGTTACAGACACAAAGCTGTTAGATGATATGATAGCCTGCAGTCAGTGGCCAGACAAAAGGTCACACCTCTGCCACGAGAGAAACAAACCACCTCACCCTTCTCTCCTTCTGTGTTTGTAACCCTCTGAGCTCCATTTGATTTTTTTTCATTTGAACACTGATGCAGGGAGAGATTTTAGTCAAATGTTTGACCTGTATTTATTTATTTTAACCTGATTTATAAATGGAATGGTCCTTGCTCTTTTCCAGGAATACAGTATGTACGATCACAGCTTCAAGTGTGCATTATTTAACATTTCAGAATTTGAGTTCACCTGTTGATTTTTAGTGGTTAGTGTCATTGCTATTTTCTTAAACCCAGAGCTGAAAATACAGATTATTTGCATTATCGGCCAATCTGGAGATTAATCAATCACGTATTTGTCATATAAAAAATCATCACAATTTCCCAAAGCTCACGTTGACATACTCATTTTGCTTATTTGGTCCCATCAGCCTTTCAAAACTCAAAGGTATTAATTTTTATGTCATCGAAGACAAAAGAAACCTGGAAATAGTCACATTTGATTAGCTGTAATTTTTTCAGCTGAAAAGAAATTAGTTCAGAGATGAAGGAAGAAAAGAAAATTAAATCTTCACTTTGACATCATTGAACAAGTTTTAAGTTTTAATAATGCAGATGGAAAGGAGAGATGCGCTAACGATTATTTGAAAATTAAAATAACTCTAAAGTACCTCTTTCCCAGTTGATCCATTTTCAACAATCCATCACCTGCAAATGCAATGAATTTTCTATTTGAGTCAGTGGGCCTTGCTGATAACATTTTATCTTGGATTCATTCTTACTTAATTGATTGCAGTTTTTGTCAGGTTATGTGCTTATGTATCACAGACCCATGGTATTGAATATGGCATTCCTCAAGGAAGCGTTGGAAACATTATTAACCATCGGGCCAACTACTCTTTGTATGCTAATGTCACACAACGATTTACCTCTGATTCCCCAAAAGACCCCAGTCCAAACCAAAAGCAGCCAGGGAAAATCTACACTCTATATACTTGGACTTGATCTTAGCAAACAAGTTAAACTCAATGTCAGAACTTTTTTTCAATTCATAAACAAATCCTTAAATACTCATTCACACTTTTATCATTAGCTAATACGACTATTATAATTCCTTTTAACAGGATAACTTGTAAAAATTATTAGAAAACTAGAGTTAGGTTCAAATGCTGCAGCCAAAGTCTTAACTAAAACATAGAAATTGAATCACATTACCACATTGCACTGGCCACCTGTATCATTCAGAACTAATTTTGAAGTCCTTTTACTTGTCTATAAAGGTTTAACTGGCTTTTCTCCTGCCTACATTAGAGGTTTTATTTCATTTAATGTTAGAGCCACATCACTGAGGTCCTCCATTGTTTTTCTTTTAAATGTCCCTTGTGTGGCCTAAACAGTGGAACACGCAGAGACTTGATATTTGACAAGCTCTTTTGTTTTTTTCAAAAGGAAAATGAATCATCATCAGTCTGGCTTTGGAGTAATGTTGATTTAGAGTAATTATGGAATAATATTATAGCTTTTGCTTAAGATTTTTACTATCAATGACTTTCTTTTATTAGTTTCTGTTTTTCAACCCTACTACATGAAGCTTTTTGACTTATATTATGACTCAACTGAAGTTGTTGCTGATTTATCTTCTGTCATGTTGCCGATAAATCGACAAATTATTTCAGTGCCAAAAAGATATTGACTAAACATGAAAGCAAATACAAACTGTGAATAATTATTATTACAGCTTTCAGCAGTGTCTTTGTGAAATGTATTATCTCCTGATTCAACCCTTCCCCCTGCGTGTTTTAATCTCTCCCCATCCTGGTAACTCTAATATTTCAAAGGATGTAGCCATGGGGAAAGTTGTTGCATTGACTAGGAAGTACAGTGTCTGGCCTTTGAAAATTCATTAGATCATAATTATTTTTGTCTTCCTTTATTGGATCCAGCAAAGGTCTTATTACACACCAGTTAAACAACTGATTTTCCACATCGAATAGACCATCATGCTGCATCTGCTGCAGTGCATTAAACTATTTGAACGATTGAGTATCGGAAGTTTAGTAACAGATTATGTCTGAGTTTTCATAAGATATATTAGCAATAAATTAAAAACTGTTACATTCATATTTCCCATGCTCTCTGCAATGATATAAGTGGCCTCAAAACCTAAAATTACTCATCAAATCATTGTTTAACCACAGATGATAACCTGCATTTGTTAAACCTTATTTCTCTGACCATTATGCTAAACCTGTTTTCTCTATTTAAATCTAGCCCCTTGCTACCACGGGCCAGTCTGTTGCCATGGCAGTTGTCTGTGAGGCATGCTCCTATGCTGTTATCACGAATTGCATTACTCTATGTTCAGCACAATTACCCGACTCATCTAACCAGCTTTTAAGGTGCAGCAGCACTGCTCCTGTGGTTCACGTCCACCCAGTATCTCATGTTTTCTTTCCCCCTGTGTTTGCTCTCGAGAGCCGCTCTGTGCAGAGGACGCATCATTTGACTATGGTGACAGCAAAATGACATCTCATTTCCATGCCGATCAATGTATTGGATCAGTAAACATAACGACATACTAAAGGAGACACTCCTCACCTAAGATAATCGATATGTGAGGAAAGTTAATTAGTTTTGGCTTAGATATTTAAAGAGAATCATAAAAGTGCAGAGTCTTAAAGGGTAATTTCACTCAAATTATATGTTTCAGTAATATTTATACAATATTCAAGTATTACATGTATACATTTTTTTTATCCTACTATATAGCATTAATAAATTTCACTTTTGGAAATAAACTTGTCTTACTTAAACTCTCTTAATGATGGGGAAGACAACAATTCCCATGATCCCACGCTGCTTCACGTCATCAGACTATAGGTCTTTTGTTATTGATTTGATTTAGAGACCCCTAGGGGCAGAAGTTGCATATTATATGTATTTAAGTGGCACATCCTTTGTTTTGCCCAACTAGACACTGAAGTTGTTTGCACTGGATGAAGTTATATGCAGGGCTGTCACTTTTACCTGGATCCTGAAAGGATGAGAAAACCTGCTTAGAGAGGGTAAATGTGTTTAGGTTAGTATCCAGTATAGTTGCTCTGTAGAATTATGTCTTCTTGCACAAATGATTTTTCTCTTGCACGTTTTGTGTAGAACTTTTCAAGGGGTTACATTTATACTTCGCCACATTCAATTATGTGTTTTTACTTTTTTGAAGAAGTGACAGCCCCAGTCTGTAATTTATCACCGCTTGAGGTAACAACATAGGTTGTTGCTAAAGTTTCCTGTGTCCACTTGTTTGTTGATAGATCCAAATCATGACAGATGTAAGTTTCACCTTATTAGCCTTTCCTTTGTGGTTTGAAAGAGATGCTTGGTATTACTATACACCCTCCTGAGACTCATTATGTCTGTGGGACTGGAGGATACAAAATAATGGTTTCACTGGGGACAGGATTCTCACCAGATCCACATCTTTGGGAATGTAAAGCTTCCTTCTCTGTGTGAGTGTGTGCTTGTTTGTTGTGTTGTGTTAAGGTGCGGTTGCAGTGTGGACCCTGAAGTTGAAAGTGTGTGTTTTTATGTATGGTCACCCCCTTCACAAATTGCCAAAGCGACTGTCGTCATGGTTATCAAATGTGACTCAGGCTGGTTTTACAGTTTGGTGTAACGCTACTTTACAATGACTTTTTGAAGTCGACATGCCACCTGTGGATTTTAATGGAGGGCAGTTGAATCGGACATTGTGTTCGAACAGAGCACAGCCAGACATGCACTGTAGGTGTTGTGAATGTGCTCACTCAGTTTGCACTCCTGAGTCAGGCACTATCTGTATCACCAAACCATCGCCAATCTAAAGATGTGCTGTGGTTTTCAACAATAAATGAGGGCCATAACTTACACTAAGTGAGCTGGAGGGGTTATAGGGAGGACAAAGACAGAAACCACAAACCTGCAAGAGATAGTGGAAAACAATCACGCAGTTTGCACAGCACTGTATTGTTATCTGTACTGTAATTGTAATGACCTTACCTGAGTTGTGTTGTTCTGATTCCGGCGAGCAGGAGTGGTGACTCATCTCGTTTGCATTTTCTGTAACTTTGCTTATCTCAAAGTGTCTCAATTCCACAGCAGAGTTCATACCTTCCTCTCTCCCGCCTCTGCCTCTGCGGATTAGTAAACCTTTGCTGCTGCTGATTCATACTTTGTCCAACACAACACAATCCACAGCTCATTTGATCAGACATTTTTTTATAGAGTATAATGTCATATTAAATGACACATATATACCTGTATTGCGTTTTCTTTGTCTACTGGAAAGATCTGTGTGCGTTCTCTGTGTTTGTTTAACCTGTTGTGTCAGTATCTGCTCAAATTTACCCCAGTTGTAAATTCCTATGATTTGAATTGC
Organism: Hippoglossus stenolepis; assembly: GCF_022539355.2. NCBI lineage: Eukaryota > Metazoa > Chordata > Actinopteri > Pleuronectiformes > Pleuronectidae > Hippoglossus > Hippoglossus stenolepis. Next base: position 16,396,563 of record NC_061493.1, read on the forward strand.
ATTGTTTTGAAAAGTCTTTTCATAAGAGCTGTGATTATTTAGGTGCCTCAGAATACAGTAATTACTGAGATAACATAGCACTGCACTTAGAATGGCCTCTTTGCATTTTACAAATGCAGCCGTCAGATAATTTATGTACCCGAGAAAGCCAAAGGAATCTCTGTTTCTCTCTCGCTCTGTCCTCATCTCTGCCTCATCCCCTTTTTTGTTTCATCTCCATCTTCCTCTCCGTCTCTGCCTCCCTCTCATATCTCCTGATATTAGGAGTCTATTAAAAAAAGCTCCTTTGGTAGATAAACTAGCATTCTCTAATGGCTGGTTTTAGACGACATGTTCCCCTGATGTAGTCTCTTGATGATGCCACGATTGTTGAGATTCTTTTGAATTCACGTTTTTTTCTGTTTTATGCTGCGAAACTGTGAAGTTCAGTCAGGAGCATGTTACGCTGCTGTTGCATTGATGTTAGTGTCTCCATATGTCAATGTTGCACCGCTCTCCAGAGCCAGAGGAGATGGGTTTCTCTTCCGTGGGTCGTGGGAAGGCTCTCTGCAGACAAGTCAATGTCTCACTCACTCTGCTTAGTCAGGCCTAACACGCTGGAGGCAGATCACTCTCCGCCTGCATATAAATTAAAGCAGATAGCCTTGTCCATGCTTTATTATCTGCTGTGCTGCTGAGCGCTGTTTCAAACTTCGCACTGAGAGGTGGTGCTTGTTTCACGGAGGCTAATGACGAGAGCATCGACCTTATTCACATGCTTTAAGCTGCGGATGAGTAACGACCACCGTCATGAATTTAAGGGAAGCGCAAATGAATAATCAGTGATTCTTTGCTGTTCTTTTTTTGTAACATCTGCGAAGCAAAACCTTTGTTTACAATCGCGACTTAAGGAACTGCACATGTGTGTCACATTTTGAAAAGATTGAGCAAATTGTGACTCACTGTCCTCTTACCAAAGGCTTTTGCTTTCAACAGATATTTTTTTGGGGTCTTTGCTTTACCCATTACATGATCGCTGGCTTAGTCATTTAGTAATTAGCACTCCTAGCATCCTGTGTACAGTGTGGCCCACATGTATTTGGATGGTGACACATTTTCACTTGTGTTTTTCTGTACTCCTGCATATTGGATTGGGGATAAAAACAATATGAGGTTACAGTGCTGACTGCATCTTTAAGGGCGGAGGGTATCTATCTTAATATTGTGTGAACAGTGAGAACTAGTAGACCTTTTCATACACACTACCATGATTTTAGGGTCATGAAGTCAGTTTCAGTAATCTTACCAAGAGTGAGTCTTCAGAGAGATGTCTAAATTCATCTGGTTCACACTATTGTTGTGTACAACAGATGAACACTTGACACTATTGTGATGAATTCTGGGAAAATACTTTTTTTCTTAAACCAAAAAACATGACTGACAAAGGAACTGCATCAAACCATTTCACTCTCTTTCACTCCAGCATAAAATGTTTGCCTCCTGGCACAATTCAGTTACGAGGACGTTTTACTGGGAACACAAACTTGTACCTTTAGCCGAGCTGAGATGCTGTGGCGTCTTAATCTGCCACGGCTCAGTACCTCTGCTAACTCATCAGTCAGGGTCACAGTAGTTTACTTGTACAAAACAAAAGACTGATGATGTCCTCACTGCTGTATATTTCTAACCTCTTACTGTGGCCTGTGAAAACTCATTGCTTTGAGGCATCATTGCTTTGTGAAACTGTTTCTATATTTCACAGCGAGCACCAACAGGTTTATTTTTCAAGTGTAAAATGCCCTGCTTAGTTTGGTCATAAAAAAAGAGATCCATACAGTACAACAAAAAATTGTCACCTTCGGAATAGACTTTCTTGCGTTCGTCCAAATCGTTCTTGTGCGTTTCTTTAAAATTCTCAGCAGTACGTAGTTTGGAAGTGTTCTGTAACCTCTGCATGTCCTGCAACAGCAACGTCTTATCTGCTCCATGCATTTCTTGGGTCTGTGTTTGGGTTCGCTAATCTAAATTGCTGGTGGAGAAGCTAATGCAAGGGTTTAAGATGCAGAGTAGAAAATCAGCCGTGGCTCTTTCATTATCCTGATGAACTCATTATGGCTCTGATAATTGTCCTCTGTTGAGACAACAGATTGGAAGTCTTTGGCAAGTCATATGTCACTTTCTACATTTCAGTATGTGCTAATTTATGAAACATTTTAATATTCTGCAACTGCATGGCTACCGTTTTTGCCACAGTGATTATTATTTTAATTTCCAAGCAATCTAATTGGCATTTTGTCACTGGAGATGCTGTTGTGATTACAGTTTCATTAAGGCTGGTCTCATCTGTAAGATCGTCCTCCCTTCTCTCACACATTACAACAGAAAAGAATGAATTCATTGATTAGGTAGTTGAACCAGAGAGATGGAACATGTGACAAGCTTAGCTGGATCCATGGGAATCTCGCCACATGAAGTTTTGGGAACAACAGTTGTGCCAGTGATTCGGATCAGATTGGAGATTTTCAGGACATACCACACATGGAAGGGTTAAGAGTGCTCCATGCTGGTTTGGAAAGATTCTGTCTGCTGAATAAATCCTCAAAGGAAGCAAACAGAATGTCCTCTAGCATTGAAATCACTGTCAGGAATAGAAAATGAGTTGCAGGCCGGTAGTGCATGGATACAGCTTGTTATGCACTATTATTGGCATGCATTTCTTTTGAGACCTATTCTACATGTTTTTTTCTAACATTTCATGAAAGACATTTCTGCTTGAATAGGGGTCTCAGCAGGGGTGATGCTCACTGAAACTGCTGTTCCTCCTAATTTGCCAGGTTACATCCTCCCTCATTTAGTCTTGTCACAGACTATCTTTGCTTCACTCATGTCTTCTACCTCCCTCCCCTACAGCCCAATCTCATTTTCCAGACCAATTTCCTTTCTCGACTCATGAAGGCAGTGGCTGTCTGACACCTAAACATCGCTTTGAACTTTGTATTACACTTTTCAGACCGAAAATCTGGAAATGATGTGGAAAGTTGGGTCCAGACATATCCGAAGTTTGTCTTTTCACATATGAAAAACACTCTGACATCTTCTGGAAATCTTACTGGGGGGCTGGAGGGAAAAGTTATGGAAAATGCGCAGAGCAACTGACTCAGACATTTGCGCTCTCACGTATAGTCCCTCTGGAAAATATCAAGAAAATTAGAATATTATCAGATGCTGCTGTCAGACATACACTGCAAAGAACATTTCAATCAATTCATTCTAAAAGTCTTCTGTAGGTCTCAGAACAGTGTGTTTGGTGGAGATACTTTAGCGTTGGTGCGTCTTTGATACTCTGTTGTTTTTGCTCTGCATTTCCTAGTCAGTTAGTATCCCCAATAATGTGATGTAGTTTTCCTTTTGGTTTTTCCTTGTCGCCTCTGTTTAGACATTGTTATTGCTAAGTGTTCATTCTAAGTAACACTTGCTGCTTGTAACATCTGTCACATGCTGGGGAACAGAGGTTTTTTTCCCTGGAGCACCTACTTGTTTAGAAAGCTGGGTTTTGGGACCTGTATCAACAAACTATTATCCAGGAACATTAACAGGGGAATATAATTTCAGACCCATCAACAAAATTACTAGCCATCTAAAACAAAAAAATGTAATTATGACATCTTGTTAAAATCTAAAATCAAAGGACCGAAACTTCATATTTCTGAAGTTCAGCTTCCTCCCTGCAGGCTTGGTAATAGTCCCACATGCCACAGGCATGTTCTGGCAGAATGGTGCTCGTCTTGTACAAGGGGGCGAGAAACGGCTCCCTCAGCCAGCAGGATAACATTCTCCTCCCCTCCAGTCTCACAAAACCACCTCCTGCCAAGAGCCTCCTACTGCACCGCCACCTGGTCTTGTGTTGTATGTCTAGTCCCAGCCAGCGAGCCGTCCATAAGGCAGCCAGGCTTCCTTATCAAGCTGTAGTCCCACCATCAGACCTCGGCGAGGACCCTGGCACCCACTTGTATGAATAGCCGAGCATCAGAGCCAAGTGTTCAGCTCATTCTCTTTGTTTAGCTGTGATTAAATTACAGGATTTAATAAAGCAGAAAATTGTTTGACTTTTTAATAACATCCTCACAAATGTGTTGGCCATTTCAGGTCGTCATTGATTGAAAGCTTTGTACATATTGAGATGGACAACATTTTAGATGAAAACGCTGCTACATAATTCCTAAACCTGACATCCAGTAGTTAAAAATGAATGAAATTTTGTGTTGATACAGCGACCTTCTGTTGGCTCCTGAAATCCTTTACTAAACAAAGGCATAAAAGTCAATTGCACGCTTTTGATACAGGAGGCCTGATCCACACAGGGACAAGACATTAAGTTATTCAGTATGAGGAGGGCTGGGGCTGACCTTTTTTAAATGGAATTTTCCCTAAGAGCAGTCGCCAGTGACCAAATTTAAGTCTTCAATCTTGTAAATGTAAACTCTGACATTCAGAGCCCCCACGTTTATCTCATTGATTCAGCAAACGTCAGGCACCAAGGCATTGCGACTAAATTCCCTGCTCTCCTCCCTTACGCCTAAAATTGTTCTCCTATTTTTAGGTGCGTGTGTGAATACAAATCCTATGTGATATTTAAACAGTCATAGCATTTGCCTAAATCAAACAGTAATTGCCCAAAGGAGTTTGCCTTCGATGGCAGCATGTTAAAAGCGTGCCGTTGATTAGTGTTTGTAATTTGCCCTGCTGTCTTTGGTGAGAGCAGCACATTAGCCGTATGCTCAGAGGTGACAAGTCTGCCGCCAGGTTCTTTAGCACAAACTCCTGTCCTGCCAACTGTTGCTGAATATTTAGAATTTATTTACAGAGAATCTCATTAACATTAAAAGGCTGAACCTGTTGTGACTAATGCTACTCAATGTCTAATCATTTATTAATCAAAGTTGTTATCAATTATTAAAATGAAAATTCCCATCTGCAGTCATTAGGTCACAGTAATCCAAAGTGAATGAAATAATGCCGACAGGGAAGCAGCAGTAGAAGAAATCCGTGTTAAATTCATGTCTAAATTTGATTTTGATGGTCGGAGTCATGAGTTGACTTTCCAGTTCACTGTGTGATATGATGTTTTTATTCCACTGAATAATACAAAACATAACTGGCAGTTAAGCTCACTGGAGTTGGTGAAGGTCACTGTCTAACTAATACAATAAAGCAGACATATATTTCTTTATGAATTGATGGTATATTTTTCTTTTTCATTTGCAATTGTTAGAAACTGGAAACATGTTACAGACCTTTGCCTTGCTTGAAGAAACAGATGTTGGTCTACGAGATCTGGAGCAAGAGAGCTGTGTGTGCTTACTGGTAGAAAGTACAATTTAAGTATAGATATTCCAAAAAGTATTCTACACCCACTACTTCAGTTACTAATTTGCAGATTCAGGTCATTAATACAAAATATAACGTATAAATACAGGAATTCAACATTTTCCATCCAGTCAACAAACATGATAGTGAACAAAATCAAGTTTTTGAATTATTTTTGATCACTCGCTTCGATAGATTTACATTCCCTTTTTAAAAAATCTGTAAACAGAGTTGTTGCAGGTAACTCTGCAGTCTGCATGACAGATTACAGGTTAAGCTGCCCTGCAGTATATAAGGTATACTGCTGGGTAGCTCACATTAATATAAAGTATACTGCTGGGTAATAATGTCTCTGCATGGGTTGTAATTTCTCTCAGGCAGATATGAGTGTGCAGCTGGGTGAAGACCCACATGTTACTCCATAGTTTTCACTCTACCAAGCGTCCTTGCAAGAAGGCGTGATGAGTCACACGCTTCTCCTCCCAGTCCAGACTGTGTGCTATGTTAAACGAAGTGAATCTGCACATTCATGTCAAGGCAGAAAAATGTAGGGCACACTCAGCTAATTTCTCGTGGCTTTGTGCCACTGGGGATGGGCCCTGCCCAGGGAGCACCACTCCTTACTGGGGAAACAAAGAATACACACAATCCGTCATGGAGCCACTGCATGTGATTGGCTCTCTAGCCAGCCTCAGCTGGATCTGAGCGCTGAACGCGTACGTCTTTGATTAATAGAGGTGCCGGGTGTCTAATAAAGGTCTTTATGTACCTCACATTTCAGGCAAAATCACATGAGATGCAACTGTCTTTTTTATTTCTTATTAGCTCTATGAATAGAATGACCACATGGGGTGGATTTGAAGGTGACTCATCTTATACCTTTATTAAGCTCACTAATCTATTAGTAACTGTTCTATTTTTACTCCCGATGAGCTTAAACTGCAAACACAACTGCATTGTCACAGAAATCAATATCTGGCTGAATCCATTTTGCCCTCAAGCGTCTGCCATGTATTCAGAAATCGAAGATCAGTCGTAGACCCCCACCAGTGAGAGAATCCCAGAGCACTTCACTGGATCTGCGTCCTGTTGTTCATGAACAGTGTCAGACAGAGAGCAACATGAGTGAGCAAATGACAAGGCAGCTGCATTGTCCCTTTGTTCATTACTGAAACACAAACATAGTGCACAGAGCTGCTGGAGCTTTTTTATCTCCAAGTCTCTCGCTATATTGCAGCAGTGTGGACCGGTGTTGAACATATGTTATTGCTTGAGCCGCTGCAGGTGGGATTAGGAAGAGAATTAAAATTAAAATAGCAAAGGGGATACAAGAGCAGAGAGAAAGGAAAAAAAAAAAACGAGCATTAGTGATTACATTTGGAACTGTGGTGATTGCAGCACAATTGTTTGTGTGTGTGTGTGTGTGTTTGTGTTTGTGTGTGCAGAATGATACTCATAGCGTAGTGTTGCTGAAGTGTATGATGCTACACACTCTCTCATCCTGCTGTGGTGCAGTGAAGATATTTATGAGAGGTTGTGACACACCCAGATGCAGTAATGGTTGCATCTGTTCTGTCAGCCTGACCTCGGGGTTCGCTCTGTTTACCGAGCGCCCAGACGTTCTTTAAGTCGGTGACCTGGCTGTGTCAGGAGGCTCTTTGTTTGGATTTCAGGAAGGTTCCTGTGACCGCTGCAGGGCTGCTCTGTGACTGAGGCGATTTCATGATCAAGTGCTAATATTTCATGGGTATTTGCTGGCCACTGCACTGGACGGACCTTTTGATGATTGTACAACTACCGACAGATGGCTTGAATAATATGTAAATATGGCAGCGCCTGTGCATGTTGACACCGGTTAAAAACGGAACGCTTCATTGTACAGCTGTGTTTTTTCATTACGGAACTCCACTGTGCTCCTTTTTTTCCATGCATACAGTATTTGTGTGAATGTTGTCATTTCAACTATCGCACTCCCCAAGGTGAGAGTTTCAAGGGACATAAAAGGGCAGAGTGTAGCGGCCTCTGTTGTTGATGGATGAGCAAAGGGATTTAGTTCCCCCATAAATCTTTTTTATCAATAGTATCTGTGTAACCGAATATTTCCACAGTATTTGTCACAAATTTGCACTGGGTTAAAGAGTCAAGTCCATTGCATATTAACTCACTTAATTGCTTTTTCACAGTCAAATACCGACTCTAAGTACACAGCAGTGGAGGAGGTGACCTCTCCTGTGGGGCCAATAAGTCGTCAGTGCACTTGTGCTCGCTGCTTTCCTCAAGTCAAGGTCTCAAGATTCTCAAGCAATCCTGAAAGCAGTTGATAGGCTGTTATACGAAACCCAGTCTACCTACAACATGTGTTACTCTAAAAGCTTTTCTCTGTGTGAGTCGACAGAGGTTTCTATCTGCTCCTGATTGTTGTGTTTGCAGCCGTCAGGCACTGAGACTATGGATTTGATGCCTTCAAGGACATGAAAAGACTTGCAAACCACTCAGGTGTACAGTCATGTCATATTATGGCACAGCAGTGGAATCTATTGTACCTTCAGCCAGTTGTTTTTCTGAGTTTATTACTGAGCTACAACACAGACTTCCAGAGCTTTCTTCCCTGTCTGTTTTTTGGCAGGAAACCGAAGTGACCGCCTCACCTTTTTGCAGGATGATGATGAGTTATTTTCTTTATTCTTGCTAAAATACTTTGAGCACAGACCAAGGGTGAATGAATGCTACACTGCAGAGCTACACATGTTTGAATCAATTAATTTCATAACCAGTAAGAATTATGTTCCCCTTTGAGAGCTCTAGCTTCTGTAAAGCAGATATATTACCAGCCACGGTCTTTGTTTAAGTTAATGTTTTTCACTCTGCAAAAATATTTTGTCAGCAATCTTAAAATGTGGAGTGCAGACTTGGGCAGCAGTTAGCCCAGCAGGGTGCTCGGCTAATTGCAGCCAAAGAGAATAGTGTACGAGCTCAAAGTTGTTACACTTTTGCTGACGTACAAGATGAAGTGGTAACGCATGATCACACGGGAGTGGGATAGCTCACTGCTGCTGTCACTGCATTGATGTAGATGGATGAGGAGGGAGAGAACGAGGTACAGTAAACACAGAGAGAGACAAACAGACAGGCGGAGACAGACCTATGTACAGATACTGTCTGTCACTCAGGAGGAGGTAGTTCACTGCTTGTACATGGAAAAACTAATAACTAACACTGACAGTCGATCGTGCCAGGGGAGTTCATCTAGGTCTAGTTGATGGAGGCAGTTTAAAAGAAAAATGCTTTTTTAAAACAAATCTCAGGCTGTGTGGGGGGGAAGAAATATGAGACAAGGGGTGAGGGAGCGTTCACCGTCTTGTGTTCCTGTAAAGTGAGCACTTTGTCTATACACTGATTCTGACTGCAATGATGCAGAAGGTAGATTGTCCAGCAATGTAAAACACTGTCTATCGGATAGGATACAGGGGTGGACTAATATACTCTGTAGGCGATTTGCAGGAGGATGAGGGGGGATGCCATCCCCTCTCAGTTTTACTGTCCTCGGCAGGCAAGCTGGATTCAGCTCCTGTAGATACTGCTTAGCAAATCGCTTACTGAATATACATTTGAAAAATGAATTAAAGCACTATTACTATGGAAAAACACATGCAATCAGAGTACCAAATAAAAACAACATATTTTTAATGCTGATTACATCACGTCTGTTAAATTCCCTGAATTAAAGGGAGCTCTCTTTCTGTTGACTTGAAAGTTTTGTCTTCCTTTTGTTCAGGGACATTTTTCTTTTGCTTAACCAAAATAGATTTTACTTTCAAGTTAGATGGGAATGAGATCCATGCTTGTGCAATCATGTGAGGCAAATATATATATATATATTTGCAACATATTTTGTTTTTAAAAAAGATGAAAAGAGTACAATTTGATTCACAGGCAGGTCTGTCTTTAAACAAAGCCATTCTCTAGATCATCCTTTCAGATGTCTCTGTGATATTACTGTATTTATTCTCTGCTGGTGGTTTGAAACGCATCAGGAAATCGATGTCTCTTGTGGCAGCCAATTTCATTGCCACTTGTACCTTCTTACTATTCCTCTTCAGGACAGGACTGTCTCCTGCGCTCCCAGTCAAAACTGCTGAGAGGGCTGCTTCACATTTTAGTTTAGGATGTTTCTGTGAAGTCATCGACTGCAGACCAGCAACTATGGAAATACAGAGGTTTAGTTGTTGTTTTGTTGACGTCCTGTCAGGAAATTAAAAAAGCTTAATAAGAAACGGTTTTCATTTTGTATTTATATTACTTTTCTCCTCTTAGCACCAGATTGACAGCTGACAGAGATTTGTCTGCATGTGCGTGGGGATCTATTAAGTGTGTGAGGGGTTATTTCAGCTTCTGAGAACTTTTACTTGTGTGCAGAATTTTGAGAAATAATTCTGAGGGAAATCTGGTTTTTCCGGGGCTCGTTCCCTGTCCACCCTTGAGTCCAGATTTTATGAAACTTGGAGCCTTGAATTGCTTTTAGTGGATAAAATATGACCATCAGTCAGCCCGAGGCATTCAGCAAGTTTAGATAAAGCCAAGTGGAATATTGACTGAGCCTCAGAAAACAACACAGGTATTAAAACACTTGAATCTTTTAATGTCTCCCTAGGCTGAAGTTTTCCAGCGTGGTCCCGATGAGACAGAGTGGCAGTTACTCAGCTGACAACATGCTGTAGTTTAAAAGGTCGTGTTTGTAGACTGACTGAGTTTTGTTTATCCTCTTTAACTAAATGAACAGCTGACAGGGAGGAGTAAGACTGGACTGAGCTCATTATTAATGCATACAGATTTCACAGGGGCATTATTAACAACCACGGCCAATTCACACACTAACGCTGCTGTGCCAAGGAAAAATTGACGTCAGTATATATTGTTATTTTCTGCAATGTTTTTTTTTCATGGAGATATTCCAACACATTTGACTTAACAGCATTTAAGAATTGATTGTACAATAATAAAATGCATTGCTGTTGCCTGTTGGTCTATAGCCTAACTATCAGGATCATCTAATCTGCCAATGTAAGGCTCTGTGTAAACAGCAGCGATTCTGCTAGAAAGACTGAATTCAGGCTACACCTTGGAAAAACTTTCATAACCCATTCATCTGCCAGTTATTTAATGTCCATAAGATATCAGAATATTCACATCATATGCTGCTTTCAGACAAGCAATGAACTCCGGACAATCTCCTGTAATAATCCAGAGAGGCTGGATGTGAGACACGTACATTTCAGAGTCAGTTGCTCTGGATAATCTCTCCAGTTTCTCCTCGGAGCTCAATATCCAGAGAATGTGAGAGTGAACCTATTTGAGAATCCAGCAGAAAAATGTCGGAAGAATTCACAGCGAGTGAGTGACGACGTTTCTAAAATGTCAACGAGATTTGAGAGCTTTTGACGAAAAGGGCCACCGGAGGTGTCGGTGTGCTGTAAACACAAACACTTGATATCTGCAGTGGAATTTATACTTCATGTCCTGCACAACCCAGGCGCCACCCCTCACCTGAACGCGCCGGACAGTGTCCTGCTGTGCTCCTCATATGGTGAAAGGCAAACTCCGGAGAATATCCAGAGCCAGTTGTTTGGACATTTTCTGGAGTTCACATCTAAAAACAGCTCATGTTCTGCAGCTAAAGATAGGTTTTCAAACTGATGGTCTTGTTCAACCAACAGTTTAAAACATAGACTGTATATAAAAAAGGTCTAAAACCACAAAAACATTTGGTGCACAATACAAAGTATTCTCATTTGAGAAAGTGGAACTGAGCAGTTAATTATTTCAGTTTCAGAGTTGCTGCATCATTGCTGAGTTCTCTGAGTCTGATGAACCTGTTAAAAACGGTCTGTTTGGTGCTTTATATATTTTCTATTAATAACTTGTTGGGTAGATGTCATTCTGGTGGGGGAGTGCAGCAGTGGAGAGGGGAGGAGGGTTGCAGAGTTCTGCTGCTTGCGATTTATTTACATCAGTTGTGCTGCGTTTCTACAGGACAATCACTTGCTGTTTTCCCTGGACACAATTACGAGCAGTGGAGCATGGCCGTCTTCATACAGATACAGATATGAATTGTTTACTCTGCTGTGCACTGTATTATTAACCTCGGAGGGGCTGCATTCATTAATTATCATTCACTCGAGCTGATAAGTTTCAGCAGTGAAGTTTCATGGTGCAGGAGGTCAACTCATTCGGTTGTAGCCAGAGAGAAAAGGGTCACGCCCAAAACCCAGAGGAGCATAAAAGGGGAAATGAGAAAACTGATCTCTGTGACAATTTCCAGGATCTTTTAACTGTTCTGAGGTTTGGACAATGTTGAAAGGTCAAATTCAGTCGGTGGAAGAGCAAGTAAATGTTGTGTGTACACACAGACTGACAGTGACACACAGAAACACATTCCAATGCATGCACTTATCCACCCACTCCTTTGTACACACAGCGATACACACAAATACACAATGCAACACAGCCTCCCACGCACATATGCACGTAGCATAGAAATTATAACACGCACGCACACACACTCACACCACGAACCATGTTACGTCCCGAGCATTTTAGAAAAATCCAACCTGTCTTTTAAGCCAGCGCATCAGAGAGGATTTTGAACCTTCCCTGAGTTAAAAGGAAGCTCGGCTGGTCTTAGCAAACTAAAAGAGGGAATTCATTTAGCATTCAGGCCCATTCTGTCATTATCTCCTTTAATTATTTCATGAGGCTTTGCTGCTGTGCATGCATGTGCAAGAACGACAGAGGGTAAGGGATATATGCTGTAAACCCTCTTATGGTTGAAGTTGGTTAAATTTGAGGCCAAATGTTCAACAGTATGAACTCAGACCTCCCTAGTGAGCATTTCCTTTGTTTCTTGTAGGAAGGACAAGGTTTTCCAGTTGCATAATTAAAGTATGCTGGGGAATCACAGTTATTATTGAACTGGTATTGATAAAATCTCTATGCTCAGGGGCATCACGCTCCTTCATATTCCCACATAAACCCATTATGGGTTTGAATGCACTGCTTCTAAGGCTTTTATGTAGCTTGTTAATATACAACACTAACCAAATGGCATGTCTTCATTTCCGACATAGTATTCATGCAATATTACATCCAAGCTGGCTACATTTGTACTGAACATGAAGCAACTGGCATCATATTCTGAATGTCTCCATTTATTATTTTGCTGCATGTGCTATGTATTGACTAAAAGCTGGTGCTGACCAATCAGAGATCACTGTTCCTTTTCATATCGGTGATATCATTACTGACTAAATTCTAATATTGTTAAGTTTAAAAAAAACAACAAATTAAAGTGTGACAGCCGACCATTATGGAGTTTAAACTCTCAACAGCCGGACTATCACCTGCTACATGTCCAGTTAACTCAATTGGCAGGTGGACTTTTTGCTTTTTCCTCATTATGTTGTTACCATCTCATTCAGGCCTATAGAGTCATTAGCTCCCCCTTGTGTACAGTTTCCTTCAATGCCCATAATTTAAATTTTCCATCAAAGACTTTTAGAGGACCATGTGCACAGAGAAATCCATGTAATATAATATTACTGCTGGACCTCCCAGCGTTATCTAACTCCTACATTTGGGCACTTTGTTAACTTTGGTCTGCTGAGTATAAAGTCCCTCTCCAACAAATCTTTTATTTGTCATGATTTAACCTCCAAACTTTACTTTTTTATGATATGCTATTGATATTTGTATGAAACCTAGATTGATCTAGGTGACTCTGCCCGACTGATAGAATCCTCTCCTCCGGCTTCTCTATTTTCCACTGTCACAGGTTTTCTGGTAGAGCGGGAGGATTTTCAGTCATTTAGAACAACTCTAACTGCTCGTTGAACTGAAGATTTTAATCTACACAGTACACACCTCCTTAATCTACAGACCAGCTTAATCCATGTCTGGCTTTCTTGAACAATCAACATTTGATTCTGAGTCTGCAACACATTTCACAGCTTTTCTGTCCTCTTCAGTCAACATTGACTTACATCAAGATGTTGACACAGTTTCAAAAGATTTTAATAATTCTTGTACCCAAATATTGGACAAAAATGCTCTATTTGAGCTGAAAGAACCCAGTAGAGTTTCCTTGCTAAAGATAAGCTACAGCATACATGCCCCAAAGAGGGACTGTCGTAGAGCAGAGCGGAAGTGAGAAGCCTCTAAATTGACAGTGCACCTTGATATTTTAAGACGCCGTGAAGACTTTTAAACGCAGAGGTTAAAGAAACCAGAGCATTATATGTTTCAGACCTTATCAGGAAGAACAGACAAGACTCAAGGACTTTGTTCAATGTTATTAATCGTGCCACAGAGGCTCCTCCAAATGTCAACATTGACTCCTCCCCCGAGATGTGTGAAGAATTTTTAACCTTGTTTGTCAACACAATTTCAAGAATCAGACTGAACATTGTCCCTCCTGCACAGGACACGTTTTCTTTGTTCCGCCCACTTTTAGTTCTTTGGAAAATATCTATGGATGATAACTCAGAGGCCTGTGACCACATTCCAGATAGATCCCCTTTGTAATCAATATCTCACTGTTGACTGGTTCTGTGCCTGTTTATTTTGAGAATTGAGCAATTTCATAACTGCCCGTTCTCTCCAAGGTTTTTGAAAAAAGTTGTTTTTGAAGAATTTACACCTTTTTTACAGGAATGAACTCCCTCAGATATTTCAGGGCCGACAACTATACAGTGACAGCTCTCATTGCTGCTGATGCTCTGTCAAGATTACCTATGGGGTTCTTCAGGGTCCTGTCCTCGGACCTCTCTCGTTAATATTTTACACGGTACCCCTTGGGCCTGTCATCCACAAGTATAATGTCAGTTTCCATTACTATGCAGATGACACACTATTGTATCTGTCTTGTAACTTCAATGGGCCCCAATCAGTTTAATATTCTCAAGGACTGCATCCTTGACTGATAATTCCGGATAGCTCAAAATGTCAAACCCAATAGTCTCTCTAGCATCGTCTCGTTTTTATCCAGTGAGAGTTCTATAGAGTGTCATATTCTTTCATTTTCTCTCATTTGGACTGCTGTAATTTTCTCCTCACATGTCTGAGCCAACATGACTATACATAAATTACAGCTGGGATGTCATTCCATTTGTTAGCCTTTGTTGGCATTTCCTAGAAAGTCCAGCTCTTAGTTATCAGTCAGGTGCCTCAAAGGTCCAAGGCTTAGACAGTGTTTCCACAAATATGTCCATGGTCCATGGTTTTATCCTCTTATGAGAAATATAAAAAAAAACACTTCACTATCATTTATAATTTATATTTCCTTGCACGAAAAGTAAGTCATATTTAAATAACAGTTCAACTTAAATGCTGAGGGTTGGCAAAAATAAATAATCTGAAATCACTTTGGAACAGTTTGAGCAGAGCAGATAGGCATCCTGATCTACTGTTTGGAGCCCCTCAGACATTTTGAGATTTTCAGCACAAAAGCTACAATGCTACTTCACTGTGAAACAACACTTAAAAAGCAGAGCGGTGGGCAGCAATTGCGAGTGAAAACCTGCTCTGCAGCAGTCCGAACATCAGAAAAAGGCCCCGTGTAGCCTGCTGGTTTGATTGGACTTCTTTATTTTTGGCTTCATAATTTACCTCCAGCTCTCTGCAGAACAAACAACATATGCAGCTCACGTCTCCTTAACCAATCTATCCCCCACATTTGGCATGAAGCCCTCCACTCTTCTTCACTGTGTCTTCTTTTCCCAAATGAGTGCACACACAGTAGCTGCTGTGAGCTGCATCTTTCTCAAGCTGCATTTTAGCTCAGTGTAGCTCATTTTCAATGTGCTTTGTCCTTCACATATAGACATTTTTAGTTGTGTTTTGGGTTATTTCAGCTTCGTTTGACACTGTAGACCTCAAATGTTGATGATAAAATGCTGATTAGCAGCTTCTTTTGCATCAGCTGACCCCACAGTGTCGTTCCCAGTGCTGAAGGAACAGACGGCCGCATCTATTACTTCTATTTATCAGTTTAGTTTTTTCATCAGCCATGTGTTGCAGGGATAGATCCATGCAAATCATCTCTGTCCAGCGCACTGTGGCCTGTTGCAAGCAAACCTGGACTTATTTATTTTCTAGCCATCCTCCTCACTCTATAGTTTGTTTTTCTCCTTAAGAGCGTACCTAGTTGTTTAAGCATGGTAGGGAAGTGCACCGATCGGTATTAGTAGGGAGGCTGGATGTTTTATTTATTTATTTCTGCACTCAAAATGTGTCTCACCCAAGGCTCATTTGTTGATATTCTGTTGCATTTTGACACAGTCTCCAAAGTTTTCCCCGAGGGGTTTGAAGCTTGAGCTCCCCGTTGTGCGTGGTTTGATTGATGCAGCTTCTCTCCATCTATGTGATGTGTTCAGTGATGCAGGGGTGATGGAGTGAGATACCCCTGCTGAAGCTGATCTAGTGAGCAGCTGGCCCGTGTTCTTCACTCACACATCGACTTCCCTGTCGTTTCCCCCATCACATTTTTCCTCCTCATTTTGACTCGAGGGGCTGGTTTTCGGTGGTTCGGCTTCAGGAAATAGCAGGATTGACTAAAACCCGTACAATTTTGGTGTCAATCTGTATCAGGAGGCAGGTTCAGATCCAGGATTTGTTTTTGTAAACATTTTTTTTTAACATTGTGGGCATTTTTTCAACATTTTGCTGTAAGAATGTATAGCGGGCTGATATTTCTGCAATTTATTGTCGACCGAAATAAAAGTTGGGATCTAGTTAAAGATGTGGTTTCATATGTGAACTGTTGGCCCTTGGCAGAGGTATGCGTCTTTTAGGTGCCATTCTTACACCTGGATTTGATGTGTTTGTGAATGCAGAGTTGTAGTGTGTACGTTTGCATAAGTAAAATGTAAGGTTTAAAAAGAGGTAAGCTACCCTAGTGTTGGCTTCCTATTTCAAGAGTTTATTTTATCCAATGGCATTTCGGATTTTCAGGTTGCAGCTACAGGTTGTGAACACTAATTGGGATAGTGGGATAGCTCTAAAAGCTGCACCGTTTCTGCCTTTTGAGTAAACAAAAGCTGATTGTCTGTGGTTGGCTCTAACTTTACGCACAGCAAGTGTTGAAAGCAAAACTAAATTAGATTTCAAAAGGGATTCGATAAAACACCACATCTGTGGGTGTAATTATTATTTGACATTAATGAATACGAGACCATGCAGCTTTGTGCAACAGAGCTGCACAGTGGACACACTGTGAGGCCACCGTGAGCGACCATTGTTGTGCAGCGAGAAGTAAAGGCACAAGCTTTGGACTGCTGTAGGGATGACTCATTTCATGCATAACTGACACTTGTCTACAGTAGATTCATCTTCTCACTTTAGGCAGAAACAGTCACCTTCACCCTGTTCGTGCTAGCCAACCAGAACCTGTGTCTCTGTATCACTGCTTGTTTGATGGGCCCTTTGCTGGCAGGTCAGGAATACGGCTTTACAGCATATAATGTGTTTATCCTTGGCTGTAGAGTTCATGTTTGTTTGTATGATTTCCACCTTTAATAGCAAATCCACATAATACATATTTCTCAGTCATGGAAAATAAAGGGTCCAACTTGAAATTCACTAGTGAAAACTGTATTTTCTGTCAGAATGCTTTTGTTCAGTTTTAACGCTCGAAAACGGTTCAACTCAGGAGCTCATTGACTGATACGTTTCAGTTAAACCTGACTGTGACAGTTCAGTCACTATAGTGACCAGAAACATCCTTGAAAAACAAGACTAATCTTTTATGCAATGGGGAACTGCTCCTTTGGCACCGCATGAGGCTGACTTTGAAAACTTGGCCAATGTTTATTGGAATTTGCATCCAAATGAGCTTTATGCCATGGCAGGACTATCAGCTCGAACCAGAAAATGTACTCAGAACGTTAGTAAATCATCCCAGGTACTGTAAAGCCGCCTTCTCTGTGCTTTATACTTTATTCTGTGTGCAGCTACACATCGGCATGACATTGCAAAATCTGCTTTTTCCTCGCTGTGCCATTCAACAGTTGTTAGTGTGACTGATAGAAACTCCTCCATCCTAGCACGAAAGAAAACAGAATTACAGCACAGAGCTCTTCCTTCTGAAGGAAGTTGGGTGTTTGAACTGCCACTGTTCCGTTTTGCAACCACGGTCGAGACCGTATTATTCAACTACTTTGACTAAAAGGATTTTTTTAGTATACATTTTTTTAGTGTCATTTTTTAAATTAACTTCTCAGATTGTTCTAATGTTGGAGTAATGCTTTGTGTAAAATATGTAAATATAAAAATGTGCTCAATATGTCTTGCAGAGATTCAGCTCTGCATGCTTGAATTTCTGACTCTGTTTTTCATGCTGAAACATCAGAAGCTCTGAAAAATAATGGACTCAAAACAATCAAAACCATGCAGAGAGAAGCTGCTGATTTCTATAACACATGAAGCTCTTAGTTTTATAACAGTGAGTATTCGAAAAATGAAACTTCATGTTTTGCACTCAAATACCTGGGCCCATTTCCCACTAGCTTCCCTATTGTTATACTTTGTGATCTAGAGTTTTTTCTATAACTTATATAACATGTTGTAACAACAGAACTTAAAATGTAAAATTATAAACAAAACAAAGAAAAACCTCAAACCAATTCATTGCACATTAGTGCAGCGAGAGAGAGAAAATGTATAAATAGGAATGTGACTAAAAGCATTCTTATAGTGCAACAAAATGGAGGGTGGATGCTGCAAATTGATCTTAGTAAAAATTGATTAGGAAAAACACAGGGAATTAGGAGCAAATACATCTTTTAAAACAAATGTACAATGTTTCAATTAGTAGAGAAAACAAGCAGTATAGAAAACAACTGTAGTTACATAAAAAGTTATTAAAATGAATTATTTTAGATGCATAGAACATCCATCAAAATCTCGATATTAATTAAGTTGCAGTGTGCTTTTTAAATTTGGGGTAAGGAATAACGATGAATTACGCCGTTTGTATAGTAATATACAATGACGAAGAGGTTAATGATTGAAAAAAATAAAAGAATATCAACCTTTTGTATAATTATCAGATTTTTAGTTGCTGTTTTTCCCCAGCTTCAAATATGGATGTATGTATCGACCTTACAAATCCATGATTCATCTGGCTTTAGATTGAGGCTCCTAATAAATAAACGTGTAGCTCTAAACAATACATGTGCCACTCACCCTAAATCAAAAGACGACATGTTAACTGAATATAAGGAACAGGACTTTGTTTAATACTGAATATTCTGTCGATTGTATTAAATTACATACAACACTGCAATGTAGGATTGATAGAGTTTTAGTCCGAGGTATCTGACTGACGGCCTGCTTTGTTTGCTTAAAAAAAGAAAGAATACGGAGAATCAATGACAGCACAGTGAAAAACATCAATTTATAATAACACATAATGTTCATGATCATCTTTATTCGCACGTCAAGACCTGTATTTGCGCATCAGCTTCATTATCCTGGAAGGTGCACTGAGTCATCCTCCTCCTCACTGACATATTCTCCCTCAGCATAATTCAGCTCAAAAGCCTGATCAACAGCTTTAGAGACTTTACCTTATATGCATCATGCTTTGTGATTCAGCGCTCACCAGCCCAGGAAACAAGCAGATTGACTGTGGATCCGCTCTCTGTGGACAGGCTCTTAAAAGAGTTAGTCATATGCTGTTATATGACTAACCCATGCTAGCCACCTGTAAATCTTCATTACAGCCCATGTGTTTCACATATGTCAGTTCTCATCCGTGGGGTAAACCAGACCTTCATTGTGTGTTTGCTTTCTTCAGTGATTGTGAATTGTGAGTCATACAGTTTGTTACTAAGGCAGCTGCAATATAGTACAATACCAATCAGCATCAATAGAATCTTGCTTTGGCAGTAACTTTAGACAACTGACCTTGAAGTGCCCTGTGGCGTTATCTTACACTACATGTTGCTCCAAGTTAACTTAATTAATGTGATGCCTCAAGTAATAGTAAGGTATTAGCTTACATATATTAAAAATAATTATCAATCAGTTTCCCGAATCTTAGTCTGTTGTTTTGTCAAAAAATGTTATTACTTTTAAATGAACTATAATCAAATATATAATACGTACATTTAGTTTAATAAACAACTTTAAAGTTGTACTAGTTATCTTTTTTATTCTTGACATTTGATCATATGAATATGTGCAATATGAGAAATTCTCAGAGGAACATAACCAGTTTTCCACCTCTACCCTGAGTTCTAATATTTTATCTCATTATTTTGGTTTTGCTTTCTGCACCAACGCTGTGGTTCAGTTTCACTGCTCACATTTCTTTCGTCTGGAATCGCAGGCAGCTGTTTACAGCTGATAAACCTACTAATAAACCCACTTCAAGTTTCCCACCTGGCTCCAAGTGACTGACAGATTAGTCCCAGTCACAGAGTAGCTGGTGAACAAAGTGGGCCATTTAGCTGCTAACAGCCAGATGTTTCCCTTCGAAGTTGGTGGAGACCAAAACCGAGCAAAAAGATAAGGAATATTTTACACACATTTCAATTTGGATCCACAGCGTGTGTAAATAACTTTTAACTTGATATGGGAACAATATGGTTCACAGCTTGTTATGTTGCCCTTAGTTGGTCAAAAATCTTGCAGCTTCAATAATCAAAACAGTCGTTAATTAATTCTTAGTCAATTGAGAAGACTTTTAATGGTGTAATTGTTCATTACGACAAATTGTTTCTGCACCAATTTGGTTCTTTATCTTGTTTATCAAAATGTCCTTATTTTAAGTGGAGATTTGCAGTGATTTTTGATTTCTCTGATCTTGAACCAAAATAATGCAAATAAAGGCCAAAACAAATCATTTTGTCAAATCATCTACATCATTATGTAGCATTAACTGCAGTAGAATATATTGCTGCACACACATTAGGTCCACATTTGTTGTACGGGGCAGGTCAATACTGATCATTGTTTCTAATGTCCGTGTATTAAGTCGTCATTGTACATGAAATGAAGCATTGTATTTAAATCAGAGAGTGTGGGGTAATGGAAAATTCCAGAAATGTGTTTCTGCAGCAAAGCTGACAGACGAAAAGAGCTTCCTGGCTTAAGATTTCTGCTCCACTGAAGCAGGACCTCTGCCGCTCTGTAGACACACTGCAAACCTCAACTCGTTCTGTTGAGGCCAAACGAAAGACAAATTAAATACTTTCTTTCCTTTTTTTGCACGACACTAAATGTTAAATTTCAACATTTAATTACACCAGACCTGATTAAACCGCTGCTCTATCCTTTAATACAAGGGAAGGAATTGATGCATCTTATTAGGTTGTATCAGAAAATGTCTTCCCCTTCTTTGCTGAACCTTCAATCATTAATGCTGAGGGACTCGGCGAGATGAGACGAGACCAGCCTCATAATTAGAAAGGGCTCAAAAAACTGTTTCACTGGTGGTGCTGAAATAATGATTCTAATGAGATTTAAACAACAGCAATTGCTTGCATAGTATTTTACAGAATATATATATATATATATATGCATAGTGTGTAACATGTACTCACTTTGTGTTTATTAACTATGCAAAGGCCAAATTATTGCAGTGGACGATGACATCTCATGGTACAGGAGCTGCTGACTCATTACTAAAATAATGCTCAAGGATGCTTTTGCTGGTGACAATTATTATTTTTATTTTTATTTTACCCCAATTATGTATAATTTAATATATATATTACTTGAGTCTATCTGCAGTGGGGAGAAAATTAACACAATTTCAACTGGCAGCTCCAGTGCTCTGTGGATTTAACACAGATTATCAACTGATCCTTGTTGTGTATTCATCTATATCAAGTGGATTTGCACCAGAACTTGACATCTTCCTTGCGTCCTCCTCAAACTAATCCTTTGTTGTTGAATGCTGTAATGACCTTTTTGCTCTTAGCAGCATTGATTGTAAAGAGAATTACCTCCGTCCCTCTGAGAAACAGACAACCTCCTGCAAGACGGAATAAATGTGAGAAAAAGGAGAGCGAAGCATCGTTTTGAGATACTTCAACTAAGCGGTTATGAAGCTAAATGTGATGTGTTTGTACGATACGGTGGCAATATCACAAACCTTCTAAAGCACATAAACATAATCTCATCAAGAGATGTAACGATCGGGGGGAGCAGCCAAACGTCCCTGAATCAGGTGCCAGAGCGAGGCAGAGTTCTCTGATGAAGCCTTTCAGACAGACACTCATTATTCAAAAGCCCAGTGCGGCCTGGAACACGGTCATAGGCTTAAGTGTGTACAAATATTCAAACAGCCGGCTTTATTAGCAAGCTATTCATGTTAGTGTTCATCAATCTCCTCGATATTAATTTTGCGGAATGAAGAAAAGAACAACAAGGACACAGGAGCACAAGGCAGAGATAGCTCCGTGTTTTTAAACCATAAATCATATATGTGATGGTAAACTGAGATGTCGCATTGCACAAACGTTTATATTTCAACAGAATGGATTAGTAATGATCTGTAGAGAGTGAGACAGAAAACTGTTTTATATAGTATTATTTTCCTCTACTCTGTATTAAAGTAGCCAGAGCACAGCTAGAGTGCATCGCCTTTAATGCATATGACAGCAACAATAAACTTGAACTTAAATGAAAATGCACGCACAATTACCATTATGATTCACTTCTAGAGCATAAAACCAAACATACCTACTACTTCCAGAACTAATCCAGTTTTCTAAGATACTACAGCTTTCGCAGATATTAAATGTGTATCTAGGCAAATATAAATGTATAGAATGGAAGTAGACATGCATGAATACTGTTTACAAATAGCCTGCGGTATATTCCAGCCAACCTACTGCACTCAATACAAGGAGTAGCCTGTTGTTTTTCTCCCACTGTGTCTGAGCCTGCTGTTTTTAGTTTTTTTTTAGGTCTGGTCGTGGAAAATGCTGCAGTCAGTGACGTGTGGTATTGCTGGTGTTATGATTCTGACGCCTAAACAAACGTCTTTGACTGGGCAGGACAGGTGCCGCATGACAACCCCACACAAATATTTTTTCCGCCCTGTGCTTCCTTCATTCTGAAGTTTTGTGAGGGCGAGAAATCATATTTGCCAGTAGAGCAGCAGGTAGTCGTGGCATTTCACCAGTCAGGGTTCAGCCGGTCCAACAAGAGAGAGATCCGTATGCAACAGGAGTAAATGTATTTTCCATGCTCCTTTGCACAGCAAGTGGGAGGATGTTTAGCTGGGTAGCATTGCTCTGATGTGGTGTCGGGTTTCTCTGTGTCTACCAGGGCAAAAAACTGTTCTCTGACTATGCTAAATTTTGTGCACCAGTGATTGTCCAGTGAGATATTACCAAAGTGAAAAAAAACACGCTGGGGAAGTGAGAGTTATGGGGTTCACTGAGGAGAAGATTAGTGAGATGATGGGAAATAAATCAACGCTAAGAAGTTACTTGTGCCATTTTCAGACATTGTGGTTTTATTTAGAGCACATTGACAAACCACCGGCATTTTTAAACAAAACTCTCTTGACATCTTCTACGGCACCACTTTTTAATCCTGAGATGTTTGTATTCCTTCATTTTTGTACAGTATCTGTTGCGTGTTAGAAACGGCATCAACCCGCCCACTAGCTTGCGGTTCAGGATCTTCTGCTGCTTTCTCACATGTGCTCTTTTGTACATTATCAGGAATTTTTACTAGCACGCTGGCAGGAGAAACTCCGGAGAATGTCCGGAGCCTTACACTCTGACATTTGTGTTCTCACATACAGCCCCTCCGGAGAATGTCAGCAGATTATCCAGATTTCAGTGAATGTCTGAGAGAAGCTTTGTTGACCTCACGCAACTTAATACTTTTAGAGTCAATAACTAGTCATCTACCAACATGATAAACTCCATCCACATCCAAGTGGGCATGATCATACTGTTCACAGAAATCAAGCTAATAATGAAGAGATGAGGCGCTCATTAAACGGATGCCTGGAGAAACGAGCGATAACAGCATAACGTAGATTGGTTCAGAAGATGAAGAAAGGGAGAACTGGCAGTTTATGGCAAAGACAAAGAACAATGAAAATTGTGGCGTCAATTAAATGAATCACGAAATCCACATAATCACTTAGAGACTGAAGTGTTATCAGCAAAGGGGAACATTCCTCTTCATGAATATCTAATTGACCTTATTGTAAAAATGAATAGGTCATAGAGTGAAAAAATTCCTGACAAAACCGTAAATTGTTAATTATTAAGGTTTTTCAGTTTGTGTTGAAAATGCGTAACATATTTAACACATCAAGAGGATGAGTGCCAGCAACAGATGTGTGTGGTGCATTTATAAATAACCTTCGATTGGTCTATGCAGAGAAGAGACAATTTAAAGAACTCAGGGGAATTAATTTAGTCTCCTTTTAAAAACATCTCCATGGCCACAGTTTGGCACCTTCTCCTTAAACTTCAATTACTTACCACCGCACGTAGCCGCCTCCTGCTGTAAAAAAAAAGTGGCCGTTGGTGCCAAGAAGCATCAAAGATTATCACTCATCTTTGCATCTCCTCACTTTAGTACCTTTATTCCACGCAATCATATTTTCAATTTACATCTCATTTGTCTGCACAGAAAATCCGTTAGAAACTAGCCTAGTAAATCTTGTGTGAGGGCCTGTGCACTACGCTGCTTTATATCACACAACCTGCCCATTGACTTGTTACTATAAATAGCCTGCCGGGGTTTTATAACCGTTAGCGTTACTGTAATGGCAGGATGGCAAAAAAAATACATGACATGAGTGGATGCCTCGCTGCCAATTAATAACACCAAGTACATTATGCAAATTAACTCACTGCATCATCGCCCTCTCCTGCGGAGTTTTATAGAGTCGTGCACAAATATACACAATAACAAAGAGGAGCAAAAGCTTATTCTTTAATTTCAATATCAAAAACATGTATGTTCCTTGATTTAAGGTGATATTACCCAATTCATTACTCTCCACTTCATCTTAAATCAATTTTTTCCTTCAAAGTAAAATTGATAGTATAAAGATGTTAAATGAGTACGATGCAATATTAGGGCCAAGTTGAAGAAAAATACAAATTCTGAGGATTTTGACAATAAAGTTGTAATATTATGAGAATAAAGTCATAATTTAGGCTATGTGTCATTTCACAAGGGGAATATCAGAAGATCTGCCTGTCGCCTGCGTTGAAAATGAGGAATGTGGAGCATCTTAAGTTATACTTAAGTATACGTTTCACAAATAACTTAATATTGACACCAAATCAGCACCACATGATCATAAGTATCAATGTGTTTAAGAGACTGTCTATTCCAAAGAAAGAACCACACAGACCTGGAGGAAATAGTCTCTTTAGTGGAGGAGGACATGTTTGGTAGTTATTTTCTTTATTCTTGTAAAATATGATGTCTTAGTTCTCAAAACTCAGATTTGTTTTTCTTCAACATGGCCCTAAAATTGTAAGAGATAAGAAATGATAATCTTTCTTAAACCTATGTTTATTTCTTTAGTACAGTGAGGCTCAAAAGTCTGGCATCAAAGATCATGTATTTGGTATATTTTTATGTCACTTGAAATATATCGCTTGAAATATTTCCAGCCTTTTCACTTATTAGTTTCCAGCATATATACGGTGATTATACTCAATCTTCTGGAGCAATCACATTGTAGAGTTGACACGTGTTCAATAGAATGAGTGCTTAGCCTCAGGCACTTGATTGTATTGTTTCCTTTCTATTGATTTGGGGGGAAATGAAAAAGCACCATATGAGTGGGTTTCAGCATAAAAAAAAAAACACATCCACAGCCGCAGAGCATTTATTCTTCAAAACACAGGAGGCATGAGGAATATGCTTATTCAACCTCTACTTAACCAGAGAAAACATCTCCTTGGGGTGTGACAACAGTATAAAAATGATTTTATCTGTGTCAAAGTGTGGGTTATTCTCTGAAGCGCGAGGAGAAATCACAAAAAAATATCCTGGAGATTATCATTAGCCCCTAATGTATCATGTCTGAACTTCCAGAGTGCTACTGCATCATGTGAACCTCATAGTCAAATGATACTGTATTTTATTTTGAAATGAATTTGAATGAAGCTACAATCTTTAGCCGTTTAAGTGATGGAAGAAGTAGACAACTTTCAAACATCTATTTTTACCCTGTGGGGAAATCTGAATCAGTTGTGTACACTGTTTGCATATGTGAGTCTACTTTACATAGTGATTGCAGCAGTAAGTGAGACCCTGATCCCGGCACTCCATGCCCACACACATAGCTGCGTGCGTGGGAGGGGGATTGGATGACAAGTCCAAGATATATAGTGCTTGACTCCAGCTCACTTGGTATTCCTGTGCATTTCAAAAGCCACATAATTCACACAGAAAGGTGGTTTTCATGCCGGGACCCACCGCAACGTACAGGCCCCAGTTCCTGTTGCATTGTAATGCATGAGTAATATCCTCTTTTACCAGACTTGGAGCTGCAGCAGCATCTCGATGGATCAAGAGGTGTCCTTCTTCCTTGTGCTGCATCTATTTGACTCCCCCCCGAGCAACAAGCAGGAGCCTTCTCCAGCTAATGATCCTTCACAAATTAAAAAGCTGTAGCCCTGAAACCAAAGCTATCTCCTTCCATCCGTCTGAACGTGCAGCACCATCGGACCGGTCTCTGTTGAAATTGACCTAATCCTGTGTTTGCTGGTGACACATGGTCGCACAGACTCTTTTGCGTAATTAGCGTGAGGGGACAAAGAGATCTAAAGACCAATTGATCAGTATAATTAACAGCTTTTCTATAAGTTCTCACTGAGTGTCCAATTTATGGAGAGAGGAATCTATGTACTGTATAGATACCAGTGATTATGTGAATAATTGCCTCAAACACAATTGACTGATAACACAGCTAAATCGATTCGAGGCGTGGGGGCTAACAAAGCTAATCGAGATCTCTCACCCTCTTCTCTCACAGTTCACCAGATGTGATGACAGCGTCAGAGAAAAATCCCTGTTCTTAAATGATAGACTCTTTTCATAAAGCCAAACGGCAGCACGTATAGCGCCTACTTTTCTGTCACACACAGATCTGCCTGGAGAACATTTATCATGGGTGGGCAGACGCGTGTGCCTTCCTGTACGCTGTTGGTCATGGAGCCTTGAGATTAATAGGTGGAAAGCCGGGTCCCCTTTTGCCGCCATGTTCAGTGCCTCTCCGAAGCTCCCGGAGCCACTGCAATCTGTCACACAAGTGAACTTAAATTAAATTGAAATGCAGGTGTCAGAAAGGTATTTGCCCCCAATGGCAACAGCAAGTCTAACTACTCATGGGCACCCTTTTTTAACATAACATGTTTACAGAGTGATAAAGTTTTACTTACATTAGATAACTATATTTTCTCAGGTGCCTCAGAACAAATCTTCCGACAGCCATCATTTGTTGACGTTCAGCTGCGCAGTCCTCTACATATATTTTGTTTGAATACTGCGGCTTTTAAATGACAGCGAGCGAATGTGACATTTGCGTGAATGAAAAAATCAAATTTCACAGAACACACACAGGCTTCACAAGTGTGATGTGGAGACACGCGTCTGCTGCCAGGAGCAGATCTGGACCGGGATAGATAAATAGCTTGTTTTGTCTACGCTTAGCAGAATGATCGGTGGCTCAGTAGTTGCTTGATGATGGAATACACGCTGTATCGCTGTGTTTCTCTGTGTGTGGGTGGGTGTGGGCGTGTGTGTTTATGTAGTTTGTAACACAGCCGAGTTACAGTAGGTGTGTATCAGTCAGTTCTCAGTATTGTAATTTGATCCGCCAGCCTGTATCCAGGATCCAGGAGTGTTTAGTCCTGTGTGTTTGACATGTTGGTTTTAAATGCAAATGAAAAAAGGCCACTTTATTAGGTACACCTTTCCACTCAGTCTATTTGTCATTCAGTACAGCAGCTCTCTCACATATTCTGTCTTTATGAAGCTTAAAATGTCCACATTCTATAAGAACTTTCTGCTTGCTGATTGTACTGGACTGGAATATTGTGTTGTCATTGCTGTTTGACTGTTTGGCAGGATTACGCAGAAACTAAACAACCAATTTTCTTGAATCTGGATGTAAGGGTGGGGTATGCGCCAGGGGAAAACCTTTGGAGTGGTTTTGAGGTACAGCGTTCTACATTTTTGTGAATTCTTTAAGAAATAATGCAGAGATCTTCTGAAAAAACAATCTGACATCTGTACAGCGCTAATATCTTTTTTCAGTATATATGGTATATATTCCTTTCATCTATATCAGAGACTAAATACTTTGCGTAAACATTTTGCAGTACATTTCTGTGCACATGGTAAATGTATCTGATCTCAGTACATGTATGTAATATGGTTAATCAGCCTTGGCAGAGTTTTGCATTGGAAATCTGTTTCTAATGTTCCTCAACCCTTGTGTTTGTAAATGAGATGGGCTAATTAATAGATTAATAGATATCTAGCTAAACTAATACCTCCCTGACAGTGTCGGTGAGACTATTATAAATGTAGAATGTATAGACCGACAGTTTATTGTAAGTTTTCATAGCTGTGCCTAAAAACGACTGTGTGTTCCTTAGTTATTTTCATGGTCACAGTTTCAGACACTTCCCCTTCTCCACAATACTGAATCCCTGACTAAATAAACATTGCCACCTGCTGCCGGCCTCTATTAACTGAATCAGGGCAGAGAAACATTCTTTGAAATACAGCGCCTCCTTCCACGGACTGACATTTTCATTTTGCTGCTGTAATCAAATTCATCACTTCATTAACCTGCAGAAATGTCAAACTTTGTGAGCTTTATGAGCACAATCCTTTCAACATCTGTCCTCATATACATCAACAAGCATTTAGGCTCTATCAGTAAACAGACACGAGCTGCAGCCGTTTGAATGCTACAAACCGTCAGTTGGGGAAGCAGGGATGCGTTCCTGAAGACTGTTCGACCGGGGGCGTGAAGACAGTTTTGCGGGGGACTGTGTCGGTAGCGATCGCTTGGTGTATAAACAGTGCAGATGCGTAGCAGATAGCTGTGAGGCACACAGGAGAGCTTGTTAAGGAGGCAGCTGAAAGAATAATGGAGGCTCCTCACTTCACTGTCTGCTAAAAGGCCTACACAAAAAAAAGAAAGAAAACAAATGCACCATAAACAATGTCAACTAGTCCTGTATGTGAGCCTCTCCTTCCCCTAATGCCAAAATTGGAAGACAGGGAAGTCAACAGCTCTGCAGCCGAAATGATAAGTTGGTCTTCACATAGTTTACATTACTTTACAGTCTGGTTCTGTGCACATCGCCGAGAGAGTTAAGAGCCAGAACAGGCTGTAAACACATGGATGTAATAACGGCACCACAGTACAGAGGTCAGCTGCTGCTGCTTATTTCTCCAGGACTATGACCAATTCTTTCTGTTGTGGGTAATTTGTAAACATATACAAAAACAGGTTTCAGAGGGTATTGATTAATTTTAAATTGCAGCACAGTGCATATGAAATGTTTCATATGTATAAGCCATGGTGTCCTCGCTTCTCTCCTGCTCGGTTAATCATCAGAAAGACTGATTTAGTTAATCCCGGGGGAATAGGGAACGTGGGGCTCAGCAGGGTGTAAACATGGATTAATGTCACAGGTTATAGCAGAGTGAATGTTTACTTGCCCAACTTAATTGAATTCCTCATGGTTTATACACAGCCATTACAGGCCAAAGATAGCCTGATTGGTTAGCCCAAGCCTGCAGTCCAGTGACACTTCTCCGCCACAGCAGACGATCACACGTAATAGGGGAAAGATTCTTCCAATCAGTTAAAATACGGACTTTAATACCATTGATTCCAGAGCCGACTCAACAGTATGTGCTCGTTTATTTTTGTCTCAGGTTAAAGTTGCCTGTCAGATAAACAAAAAGGATGTAATTGGTTTGAGTGTGTTGTTCACACACCATGTCCTCGTCTGCCGGGCTCGGAGCAGGACAGCGCTCATGAGCTTCTAAGCTTTATTAAACCAAACAGACAGATAATCTCAAATATGTAAATAAGGAGTTTGTGAAGTGCATGGACAAGTGGGCAAGTTTTTTTGGGATCTTCTCATCACCGAGGAGAGTAAAACAAACAGGAGATAAAATATAAATTGAAATGAGATCATATAAAAGGTAATATTGACAAGAAATAAAAGATAAAAGTTATTTTATTTCAATGCAGTAATAAATAGTCACAAGTTTAATAAGGGAAATAAAAGTGCTCAGGGGAACATAAATCAGAGGCCATTTTGTGATGAAAACACGAGCAGTGACACCCATCTACATTTTGAGGGTGTGATACATGAGTACTCACTGGTTATTACAACAACGCACATCTGTCCACACAAAGACGCACTGAACTCTGGACATTTTCCAGAGGGGCTGTATCCTGGTCAGTTGCTCCAGACATTTTCTGGAATTTTACCTGCCAGGCGACGTGCTGTAAACAAAAACTTACGATCTCTGCAGTTGAATTTATAAGTCTTGTCCTGCCTCCCTCATAACTCTCCCCGAGCGGAACCCCTTGCTTGAATTTTCTGAACGATCTCTTGTTGCTGTGAACACGTCCGACTCAGATACTCGCCCACGACAAACTCTGAAAAATGTCTAGACCCAATTTTCTGGACATTAATTTCTGAAATACGGTTTGACCGACTTACATTCAGAGATTCACAAGTTGAAAAACAGATCCAGCCTTGATGCTGTAGAAATATAAGTTTTTTACTTTACATTTAAAAGTTGAGCTGAGCTAAATAAAATCAAGTTTACCTTCACTTCACTCACTCCTTCCTAGAATGCTATAGGACCCACTGGGTTTGTGTTAAAACATCAGTTTCTGTTAATAGTGTTTTCTTTCCATTAGGTGATGTATAAAGAAGCAGTAACTTTACACAATCCATTCAATAGGGTAGGGTTTATGGACTCAGTTCCCTTTGCTCTTGGGTATTCAAAGAAATGAAACAGGAGCAGGAGCAAATATTGTAAGTTTTTTTTTCATGCATGCTCAATGTACCAGAAAAGCATTTGTTTTCCCTGCTGTACAATATTCATTCAAAGCAGCTGAAATACAGTTTGCAATTTCATGGTTATGTTTAGCAGTAAACGCACAAGGTTGAAAACAGATTTTTCTTAGTAAATATTAACGTCTATGGTGACAGAAGACAGGACTTGTTCACTCTTTATTTTGTCTTTATTTACCAAAACCAATGTGGATTATAGACACACAAACTCCATTAGACATAATCCATTCAACATGTTTTTGTAAAAATCATTCAATCCCTTTTCTATACAGCTTATTCTTTGAGGGTCCGGGGGCAGCTGCAGCCAACATAGAGACAAACAATCATTCACTCTCATACTCACACCTACGGTAAATTTAGAGTCTCCAATTAACCTAACGTCAATCTGCACGTCTTTGGACTGTGGGAGGAAGCTGTCGTATTCGGAGAAAACCAATACAGACTCTGGGAGAACATATAAACTTGGGATTCGAACCAGGGACCCTCTTGCTGTGAGGGGACACAACTCTCTAGAAGTGTGGCTTTGGAGATCAATGAAAACATTAAGATTTCTAACTCAGTCTTTACTCTTTATTGCATGGACGTTTAGTCTTTACTCTTTGTTGCCAGAGTCCTCGTTGTCTCATCTCGTCTTTATTGAACTGAACAAGATTTAGTCACGTCCACTTGTTTACTCTCCAGTCTGTAAACCCACCGAGAACAATGTCAGGTGTCAGCCATTGCTCTGCCAATCTCCCTCAGGGAGACGACAGCAGTGGAGAGGATGTCACTCCTCTCACGGTTATTCCATCTTCCTACTCTGTTTTTTTTTTGCTTTTGCTTCTAACAAAGCAATCAACCCTCCACCAGTGTATTAATTGGTCCGAAGCAGTTCCTAGCTGCTTTAATGAATGACTGTGGGAGTGAGTCTGAAGCTTCTGTTTTCAATGCAAACTTTTACACCCAGGCATAAATGAGAAGGGGAGTAATTCTGCATTGACAAAGAACTGTGTACTGCCTTCGTTCAGCTATCATTGCTAATCCGGTTAGTTGACCTTGTACGGCAGTGCAAAGTCAGGGCGGACATCAGGCTGCACAGCTGATACTCAAGATAAATACTCCAGTTTGCTCGATTATATCAGCATTCCTTGAAAACCACTTGTGTCGCCTAAAGGGATCAAACTGCTTATAGCTATGATGATGAGTGGTAAACGATGGAATGTATTCCATCAATCTTTAAAACAACAAGCACTTTTTCATCGTGATTGTCAAGCAGGAAGCGAAGGCCACTGTTTTTTTTCCAAATGAGAAGCAATGGCATGAGTTTCATATAAAAACACATCTTTACTCATTTCACAAAACAACTCAACGTCTACCTACTGGCCATTTCTGGATCGTAACACCTGTCATTATATATCCATGTTTCTAAGGTCGTGATAAACACTGAATCATCTCCATGACAACTGAGCAAATTCTATCTGCTTATGAATCTTACTGTGAGAAACAGTTAAAATGACTTATTTTTTTACAAATGACCGACAAGGTTAATGACTGAGAAGGATAAAAACATTCAAATTTAAAAAATTGAATACATTTTAAAACTGGATTACAAAAACTAATGGTTAATAAAAAAAACAATAATAATTATAAAAAGTAGAGGATAACAAAAGAGTATTTTATTACACTGATATTTCCATCGTTAATAATTATCTTCCATGCTTTTTTTCTTGTCTAATTATCTCTGTTAAGGTGAAACTTAAGCAGACTTAAGAAGAACCTCTACTTTTCTGCTCTTTTCTGTTTAATCCTGGTGTTGACTGATGATTGAGTGAAGGGGCCTTGATTCAGTCTGGGATGTTGATTTTCCGTGGCCATGATCCTTTATCATTAACAGGACAAGTAATTCAACAGGGAGTCCTGCATTTACCTCAGTGGACGTTGTTTCCTTAGAGTTCAAGTTTACTGTGAAATATATTTCAGCACTGACATTCTCATCTCAAGTGGCATCCTGTGACTCCTCTACTCAGCGAGGAAGGAGGTGGTCACTGGTCACTATGATTTCCTGGGAGCACGTCTTTGGTTTCAGTGCAACATGGACACAGCATTGATTTGGGTGTTAAAGCTCCATCAAGACCATATAGCACAAATTCCACCAAGTCAGCAGCTCACAGGGAGCAGTCTTTATTATCCGGCTGATCCTGGGGGAAAGTGTTCATCATTATCGTGAGTCAAAGGTCATCAGAGGCACCAGTAACTGTAACCACAAATTACATCTTGAGGTGGGACATTTAGTTTGAGCTCCAGCTTCAAATATCAGAATGTTAATGTGCGTCTCCAGAAAATGACGGGGGGTTAATCTTGATGTCTTTTTGAAGGTCAAGTTATCGTTTTTCTCCATCGCAGATTAGATTGTTTCTTCTTTTTCTGTAGCTTTTTTTGGGGGGGGACAAAATAATATTTGACATTGACAAATTA